>NW_012102483.1:2233-3703 GCF_000951045.1 Mandrillus leucophaeus | reverse complement strand
ATGAATTGTCAGAAATAGAATTCAGAAGGTGGGTAGTAACAAACTCCTCTGAGCTAAAGGAGCATGTTCTAACACAATGCAAGGAAGCTAAATACTTGATAAAAGGTTGGAGGAATTGTTAACTAGAACAACCAGTTCAGGGAAGAACATAAATGACCTGATGGAGCTGATAAACACAGCACAGGAACTTCATAAAGCATACACAAGTATCAGTAGCCAAATCAGTCAAGCGAAAGAAAGTATATCAGAGATTGAAGATCACCTTAATGAAATAAAGCATGAAGACAATATTAGAGAAAAATGAATGAAAAGGAATTAACAAAGCCTCCAAGAAATATGGGACTATGTGAAAAGACCAAACTTACATTCGATTGGTGTACTTGAAAGTGACTGGGAGAATGGAACCAAGTTGGAAAACACTCATCACTTTCCCAACCTAGCAAGACAGGCCAACATTCAAATGTAGGAAATACACAGAACACCACAAAGATACTCCTCGAGAAGAGCAACCCCAAGACATACAATCATCAGATTCACCAAGGTGGAAATGAGGGAAAGAATGTTAAGGGCAGCTGAAGAGGGGTTACCCACAAAAGGAAGCCCATCAGACTAGCAGCAGATCTCTCTGCAGAAACCCTACAAGCCAGAAAAAAGTGAGGGCCAATATTCAACATTCTTAAAGAAAAGAATTTTCAACCCAGAATTTCATATCCAGTCAAACTAAGCTTCAAAAGTGAAGGAGAAATAAAATCCTTTACAGACAAGTTAATGCTGAGAGATTTTGTCACCAGCAGGCCTGCCTTACAAGAGCTCCTGAAGGAAGCACTAAATATGTTGTTGTTGTTGTTGCTGTTGTTTTTGAGACAGAGTCTCGCTCTGTCACCCAGGCTGGAGTGCAATGGCACTATCTCAGTTCACTGCAGCCTCTGCTTCCCAGGTTCAAGTGATTCTCCTGTCTGCCTCCTGAGTAGTTGGGATTACAGGCGCCCACTACAACGCCTGGGTAATTTTTGTATTTTTAGTAGAGGTGGGGTTTTGCCATGTTGGTCAGGCTGGTCTTGAACTCCTGACGGCAGGTGATCCACCAGCATCGGCCTCCCAAAGTGCTGGGATTACAGGTGTGAACCACCACACCTGGCCTCAGAAGCAGTAAATATGGAAAGGAAAAACCGGTACCAGCCACTGCAAAAACATACCAAATTGTAAAGACCATCAACACTATGAAGAAACTGTGTCAACTAGTAGGCAAAATAACCAGCTGGCATCATGATGACAGGATCAAATTCACACAGAACAATATTAACCTTAAATGTAAATGTGATAAATGCCCCAATTAAAAGACACAGACTGGCAAATTGGATAGAGTCAAGACCTATTGGTGTGCTGTATTCAGGAGACTCATCTCACATGCAAAGACACACATAGGCTCAAAATAAAGGGATGGAGGAATATTTACCAAGCAAATGGAAA
>NW_012102483.1:0-1963 GCF_000951045.1 Mandrillus leucophaeus | reverse complement strand
TCAGAGACCTACAAGGAGACTTAGACTTCCACACAATAATAGTGGGAGACTTTAACACCCCACTGTCAATATTAGATCAATGAGACAGAAAATTATAAAGATATTCAGGACTTGAACTCAGCTCTGGATCAAGTGGGCCTAATAGATATATACACAGCTTTCCACCCCAAATCAACAGAATATACTTTCTTTTCAGCACCATGTCACACTTATTCTAAAATTGACCACATAATTGGAAGTAAAATTCAGCAAAGGCAAAAGAATGGAAATCATAACAAACAATCTCTCAGACCACAGTGCATCAAATTAGAACTCAGGGTTAAGAAACTCACTGAAAACCGCACAATTACATGGAAACTAAACAACCTGCTCCTGAATGACTACTGGGTAAACAATGAAATTAAGGCAGAAATAAATAAGTTCTTTAAACCAATGAGAACAAAGACACAATGTACCAGAATCTATGGGACACAGCTAAAGCAGTGTTCAGAGGGAAATTTATAGCACTAAATGCCCATCGGAGAAAGCAGGAAAGATCTAACATCAACACCCTAATATCACAATTAAAAGAACTAGAGAAGCAAGAGCAAACAAATTCAAAAGCCAGCAGAAGACAAGAAATAACTGAGATTAGAACAGAACTGAAGGAAATAGATACACGAAAAACCCTTCAAAAAATCAATGAATCCAGGAGCTGGGTTTTTGAAAAGATTAACAAAATAGACCACTAGCCAGACTATTAAAGAAGAGAAGAATCAAACAGACACAATAAATGATAAAGGGGATATCACCACTGATCCCACAGAAATACAAACTACCGTCAGGGAATACTATAAATACCTCTGTGGAAGTAAACTAGAAAATCTAGAACAAATGGATAAATTCCTGGACACATACACCCTCCCAAGACTAAACCAGGAAGAAGTTGAGTCCCTGATTAGATCAATAACAAGTTCTGAAATTGAGGCAGTAATTAATAGCCTACCAACCAAAAAAAGCCCAGGACCAGATGGATTCAGAGCCAAATTCTACCAGAGGTACAAAGAGGAGCTGGTACCATTCCTTCTGAAACTATTCCAAACAATAGAAAGAGAGGGGCTCCTCCCTAACTCATTTTATGAGGCCAGCATCATCCTGATACCAAAACCTGGCAGAGACACAACAAAAAAAAGAAATTTTTAGGCCAGTATACCTGATGAACATTGATGTGAAAATCCTCAGTAAAATACTGGCAAATTGAATCCAGCAGCACATCAAAAAGCTTATCCACCACGATCAAATCGGCTTCGTCCCTGGGCTGCAAGGCTGGTTCAACATATGCAAATCAATAAATGTAATCCATCACATAAACAGAACCAATGACAAAGCCACATAATTACCTTAATAGATACAGAAAAAGCCTTCGATAAAATTTATCACCCCTTCATGCTAAAAACTCTCAATAAATTAGGTACTGATAGAATGTATCTCAAAGTAATAAGAGCTATTTATGACAAACCCACAGCCAATATCATACTGAATTGGCAAAAGCTGGAAGCATTCCCTTTGAAAACTGGCACAAGACAAAGATGCCCTCTCTCACCACTCCTATTCAACATAGTATCGGAAGTTCTGGCCAGGGCAATCAGGCAAGAGAAAGAAAGAAACGGTATTCAGATAGGAAGAGAGGAAGTCAAATTGTCTCTGTTTGCAGATGACATGATTGTATGTTGAGAAAACCCCATCGTCTCAGCCCCAAATCTTAAGCTGATGAGCAACTTTAGCAAAGTCTTAGGATACAAAATCAATGTGCAATAATCACAAGTATTTCTATACACTAATAGTAGACAGCGAAGTCATGAGTGAACTCCCATTCACAATTGCTACAAAGAGAATAAAATACCTAGAAATACAAGAGATGTGAAAGACCTTTTCAAGGAGAACTGCAAACCACTGCTCAAGGAAATCAGAGAGGACACAAACA
>NW_012102482.1:12642-14693 GCF_000951045.1 Mandrillus leucophaeus | reverse complement strand
GTAAAATTAACAAAGAAAGTGAAAGATCTGTCCAGTGAAAACTATAAAATATTCATAAAAGGAAAGAAAGAAGACACGAATAAATGACAGACATGTCATATTTCATGGACCAAAATAATTAATATTGTTAAAATGTCCATACTACAAACAGATTTACAGATTCAATTCAGTATCTGTCAATATGCTAAAGTCATTTTTTTACAGATAGAGAAAACAATTCTAAAATTTATATGGAACTAGAAGACACTCCAAATAGCCAAAGCAATCTTGAGCAAATGAACAAAGCTGGAGGCATCATAATCTCTGATTACAAAATGTGTTATGAAGCTATAGACATCAAAACCTCAAGGTACTTGCATAAGAGTAGACACATCAACCAATGAAAAAAGATAAAACCCTGCGAAATAAACCCTAGTATTTATGGTTACTTGATTTTTGACAAATGTGTCAAGAACACATGAGAAGGAAAGTTTATTCAGTAAATAATGTTAAGAAAATTAGATATCCATATCAGAAGAATGAAACTGAACCCTTATCTCACACCATACACAAAAATCAACTCAAAATAAATAAGAGTCTTCAATGTGAGACTTGAAACTGTAAGTTACTAGAAGAAACATAGGGGAAAAATTCCATGTCATTCATCTGGGCAATTATTTTTTGGATGGGGCTCAAAAACACAAGCAATAGAAGCCAAAATAAAGTGGGATTACATCAAACTTAAAAGCTTCTGCATAGCCTAGAAAGTAATCAATAAAACAAAAAGATAACCTATGGAACAGGAGAAAATATTTGCAAACCCCTTACATTGGAACCCATATATCTGAAAAGGATCTAATATCAAAAATATATAAATAACTCAAACAACTCAATAGCAAGAAAAACAAATAATATGATTGAAAAATGGTCCAAAGATCTGAAAAGACATTGCTCAAAAGAAAATATATAAATGGCTAGCAGATATATGAAAAAATGTTCATCTGTAATTGTCAGAAAATGCAAATTAAAACCACAACATGATATCACTTTACACTTGTTAGAATGGCCATTATCAAAGCAAAGCAAACAAACAAACAAAATAGTGAAAACAAATGTTAGCAAGAATGTGGAGAAAAGGAAATCTATGTGTGTTGTTGGTCTTATAAATTAGTAAAGCCATTTTGGTGCAGCTGTTATGGAAAACAGTATGAGGGATCCTCAGAAAAGTAAAAATAGAATTACCATATGACCCAGCAATTCCACTTCCGGCTATATATCCAAGGAAATTGAAATCAGTATATCCAAACAATATCTGCACTTCCATGTTTATTTCAGCATTATTCTCATTAGCCAAGATGTGGAAGCCACCTATTTATCTGTCAAAAGATGAATAGCTAAAGAAATTGTGGTAGATATACTACTCTGACTTAATAGAGAAGGAAATAGGAAATTCAGACATTTACAACATGGATGGAACTATAGAACATTATGCTAGATGAAATAAGCCAGGCACAGAAAGATAAATACTATATAATCTCACCTATATGTGAAATCTAAAAAAGTCTATCTCATAGAAACAGAGAGTACAAAAGTAGTAACCAGAGGCTAGGGGGATGGGGCAGTATGGAGTAAGAGGACATGTTGATCAAAGGGTACAATATTTTAGTTAGACTGAAGGAATGTTTTTACTGATCCATTGAATTGCATGGTGACCACAGTTAATAATAATATATATTTCAAAATTGCTGAAAGAACAGATTTTCAACATCTTGAATCCCAAAGGGCTAAGTCATTGAGGTGATAGATAAAACATCACACTGTACCCTGTAAATATACACTATTATTATTTATCAATTAAAATAAATTAATTTAAAAAGAGTACATTGCTTAACTATGACATCATTCAAAGAGTGTAAAATGCATATTTAGACATACATGTATACAGAAAACAAAGCATACATGTACTATTTCTGATAATTTCAATAAAATGTTTTTAAAAATCATGTTTTGAAAAACAATATTCTAGAAATGGCGAAAATAAAGCCTATAAGCAACATGAAAGAAATAACAGT
>NW_012102482.1:8352-10322 GCF_000951045.1 Mandrillus leucophaeus | reverse complement strand
TACAGGAAATAATCACAAGAACCATGCTGAGACCATGGCTAATACCATTGTTACATAAATTCTGTTTCTGATAACTTTTACAATGAATGGGTATGGAGTTAGTTTTCTACCAAGTAAATAGAGCATGTTCATTATTTAAAAATCGAAAGAACAAAAAATGTACATAAGAGATTATTTTTTTGAAGAAGGGAAAAAAAATAAAAACCTAGCTGCAATATTAACATTTTGGGCTATTCTCGCTTTGGATTTTTTGCTGTCCTTGAGACTATGCTTGTATTTTCTCCCCTCAGTTTGTTTTTCAAATGTATCATTCTGTATGTAATATATGGTTTATAATTCGTACTTTCCACATGAAAAGTGGTTAAGGGAAATTATTTTCATAGTATAACTTCTGGAATACACTGCTTTTTAAAACTTGCTTTTTATTAGTTATATAATTTCCTTTAATATTTCAAACATCCTTAATATGGCAGAGAACAT
This sequence comes from Mandrillus leucophaeus, assembly GCF_000951045.1. Lineage (NCBI taxonomy): Eukaryota > Metazoa > Chordata > Mammalia > Primates > Cercopithecidae > Mandrillus > Mandrillus leucophaeus. Next base: position 9,842 of record NW_012102482.1, on the reverse strand, counting down.
AGTGAATATAAAGTTTTGTGTTCATTTAATGTAATTTGTCTTGAAAAATACAAGAGAACATAATATGTATGTGTGTGTAGTCAAAGGATAATTATGAAATGAAAAGGTAGGTAAGAACAATCACATCACATGATCACCCTGCCTGATTACATCTCTCTCACTGTCTCTAGGGTTAACCAGTATATTTACTTTTGTTATGAACTTTGCCTTGATTTTTAATAGTTTTTCCAAATGATAAAAAATAGTTTGGTTTTTGTCCATTTTACCCATTATATAAATATCAAATTATGTTTTATTTTGTGACTTTTTGCCTTGTCTTTTCTTGGTATATTAGCTTGTGAGATTTACCTAGTTTAATGCATGTAACTATATTTGGTGATTTTTATATACAAATTAATATTCTGTTATATAAACATACCACTATGTATGCCTTTACTTGCGTTATTCTTGGTAACAACACTTCAAGGTCAGTGACAAGGTCAGAGTTTCCATGGATGTCAAGTAGTAGGCAGCACCAAGTGGGTAACACACTCTCCTGGTATACATTTCATTGATTTTCCTTCAATATGCTAATGAGTGAATATAAGCAACTGTGAAAAAAATTAGATAGCATACATTACTCGGTACAAGTGTTGGCTGATTGAATTTTTCTTTCCCCCTCCCCCTCCCTCTCTTTCTCTTTCTCCTTCTTTTTCTTCTTCTTCTCCTTCTCACCTCTGTTTCTGCCTGAATTACTGCTCAGCCCTGGTCCCTGCACCAAATGACCACTGCTTGTGGATGTAAACACAAGAGGTCATCTGATCAATGTTTGGCAGTCCACAGCCAACTCCACACTTTTTGACTCAGGGAGTAGGTGTTTGCTGTTAATTAGTAGGGTTAATTTATATGCCATCTGAAAGGGTACTAGATACTTCAAGTGGAACTATCATTTTATTAGTTTACAGTTGCATCAACCATATTCTGATTGATTATGCTCAATGTGTTATATATTCCTTACATAACTATTACATGAGTGGTTTGTATAATATACTAGCTATGAAACTCTTCAAAAATATATTTCAGAAACTTCTGGTACCTTCCAAAACATGTGTATTACAATTGTCTACAACCTTGAAGCAACTGTTTTTAAAATAACAAATTGCTTTCCAGCAAGTAAAAATGCCTCTGAGAAAGCTAATTTTAATCTCAGTGAACATATTTATACTCATACATTAAATTGTAGGATGAGACATACTTGGTAAGCTTCATTTGACACATAATAGACCATTCCAGCCGTTGATCATTGTTTCAATTCAGGTCTTCTGAGAAGCAAACACCAGCGTGGGATTAAAAGTACAAGAGATTTCCTAGGGGAAATCCTGTTAAGAATTGACTGAAGAGATTGAAAGTAGTGGGAAGCCTTCATACTACATTGAAGGTCTGACAACAGTTTAAGGAAGAATTGGGCAAGAATAATCCAGATTACTGCACAGTTTTAAGAGAGTTTTGAC
>NW_012102482.1:4176-8302 GCF_000951045.1 Mandrillus leucophaeus | reverse complement strand
GCCATCTGAAAGGGTACTAGATACTTCAAGTGGAACTATCATTTTATTAGTTTACAGTTGCATCAACCATATTCTGATTGATTATGCTCAATGTATTATATATTCCTTACATAACTATTACATGAGTGGTTTGCATAATATACTAGCTATGAAACTCTTCAAAAATATATTTCAGAAACTTCTGGTACCTTCCAAAACATGTGTATTACAACTTTCTATAACCTTGAAGCAACTGTTTTTAAAATAACAAATTGCTTTCCAGCAAGTAAAAATGCCTCTGAGAAAGCCAATTTTAATTTCAGTGAACATATTTATACTCATACATTAAATTGTAGGATGAGGCATACTTGGTAAGCTTCATTTGACACATAATAGACCATGCCAGCCGTTTCATTGTTTCAATTCAGGTCTTCTGAGAAGCAAATACCAGCGTGGGATTAAAAGTACAAGAGATTTCCTAGGGGAAATCCTGTTAAGAATTGACTGAAGAGATTGAAAGTAGTGGAAAGCCTTCATACTACATTGAAGGTCTGACAACAGTTTAAGGAAGAATTGGGCAAGAATAATCCAGATTACTGCACAGTTTTAAGAGAGTTTTGACCAGAATAGTGGGGAGTCCCCAAGTCAAAATTTCTCAGTAAAGGAGCTCCATGTCCTGCAGAAATAAGCCAGCATTGATACCTTGCCATGCTCAGTCATTGGCTAACAACAGCCTGGGGAATGTGTGGTGTCATTGTGAACATTATGGTGATTTCGTAAGAGTGGCCTCTGGGCTGTTAACTATGCTCCCTGCAGCCGCTTCTGTTGATGGAGATTGAGCAGAACCTTTCCATTGTTGCCACCACTTTTTTCCCCCCAATTTTTTTTTTCTTTGGGAGTTTTTTCGGGAAGGGGGGGTTCAGGGGATTCAGTTTTCCTTTCTTTTTTCCATTGGGGCAGGTTGGCCTTGGGGGCCCCTCGTTGACCGTTGGGTTTTCCCCATTCTTCTTTTGTTTTCCTTTTTTAAAGGCGGGCTTACTTCTTCTTGTTGACCGGGTTCCTTTCTCTTGCTTAGATGGTAACACATTTTCTTGCCTGTTAGTCCCTAGACCAAAAATATATCCGAAGGACATTGGCAATAGCTACACCATGTACATCAATGGCAATGTTTCTGTGTTGCCTTTTAGGAGATCTGAGTTTCAGGGTCAAATAACACAGTTTCCGAGTTGACCATTGAGAATCTTGTTAAGTGAGGTCAGACCACTTCTTGTTACTTGGTACTTGGATTCTTTCTACTGAGAGATGGCATAATATAGACATCTTGAGTTTAATTTATCTACTATATTCTGACAGCATCTTATCCTTTCAGAATATTGCCTCCAAGGAGGTGCTTTACCTGTGCCTCTCCTAAAGTGTTTAGCACTTTACTAGGCTAACAGCTTCCAGATGGTGTAGTATATAATACAATTGGTAGATCATATGATTAAGGGCCTATTCCTGTATCTTCTTTTCTGTGCAGGGGGTCTCCTGGTGAAATGCTGTGTTATGTGGTGCCATGAAGTAATCATTTAATAAGCTCTTAGAGACACTGGCTTAGGCTCTTTCGGCAGGAAAGGCAAAATCATACCCAAGAGAGGTATCTAAACTACTGAGCTTTATAGGACAGGGAGAGTTTAAAATAGTTGTCTAGTTAACAATTGACCAATTGCTCCTTGAGGAAAGGTGTTATATTCTGGGCTTACCATTGGTTTCTGTACCTGGCAGGTTGACTATTCAGAGACAATATTAGCTATATCATCTCGGTAAATGGGAGTCAGTGCTATGGAGTCTGCACATACCTTCCGTATCTGCCACTGTGGCTACTTCATACATGTGCCATTATGCCTGATCATATATAACCAATGAGGAAAAGCTAATGCTAACTGACTAAGTCATTTTGTCTACCTGAATTTTGAGTGTGTTTTCAGATGCATGCTTTCTGGTGAGCATTAACATGTAAATACAATATCTTCATACTTTATGCCTACTCCAAATGTCTGTTCACATGCCTGTACTCTTCCTTGTTTCTGATCCTCCAGTCATTTTCTTTCCCAGTCTCCGGCCATTAACCACTTTCCAGAATCTATACCTATTGTTACCTCAGACCACTTCTTCCACACCGAATGGATTACTAGGTACACCACTTCCTGTTTTATCCACTAAGAAACTTCTCCATCTTAATTATCTTTTAAGGTCACCTGTAAATGTAATAGTACTGTAGCTGCCTTTTTTAATTTTTTATTTGTCTTGTACGTAAACTGACTCAACAACAAAGTGGGCCAGGCACGGTGCCTCACGCCTGTAATCCTAGCACTTTGGGACGCCAAGGTGGGTGGATCGCCTGAGGTCAGGAGCTTGAGAACAGCTTGGACAACATGGTGAAACCCCATTTCTACTAAAAATACGAAAAATTAACTGGTCATAGTGGTGTGTGCCTGTAATCCCAGCTACTTGTGAGGCATGAGAATCACTTGAAACTGGGAGGTGAAAGTTGCAGTGTGCCGAGATTGCGCCACTGCACTCCAGCCTGGGCCACCAGAGTGAAACTCGGTCTCTAAAAAAATAAAAATAAAAATAATTAAATTACATTAAATTAAATTAAATAACAAAGCAATCTCAGAGTTTTCCTCTTTTTTCAGCTGGTCATATGTCACTCCGCATACAAAGGTACAAACAGAAAAAAGTAAAACCATGGTGGGTACCATGGGTTTCTAGGCTACTAATAACCTGTGTCTCTAGCTCACTCATAACCTCTGGTTTTGTTTGTCCTCAAACCTGTATTTATAGACTGCTTCTAAGCTCTTCCAAGTAAGTAGGTCCAAACTTGGTAGATCCAACAGAATCATGCTAAAAACAAAAGGATCTGAATACAGGCCATTTGGTATCCTCTGGTTAAGATAATTCTTAATGGCTTAGGGTAAGCATACCATTATTTACTGCAGATGAAATGACATTGTCCCCAAACACCAAAGAATTAAAGTGTAATTCCTCTACAGCAGAGAAATGTGGTGTGTGCCATGGACTTGCCATTGAATCCTTTCTTCCTTTGTCAATTCTGACACAATAAGGTCTACTGACTAGTATGTACCAAGTGGTGAGAGTGGTTGCACGGCAGCCTCAATTTGTTGTAGAGTTTCCCTAGCCTAGGTTCTTTTTACATATGGCCACTTTTGTCATCTGATACATTGCTAGGTGTGGACTCTGCTGTTTCCAGAATCCAAAGAGGTCTACAGAACTGATATGGTTTGACTGTGACCCCACCCAAATTTTGAACTGTAGCTCCCATAATTTCCACATGTTATGGGAGGCACCTGGTGGGAGATAATTGAATCATGAGAGCAGGTCTTTCCCGTGCTCTTCTCATGACAGTGAATAAGCCTCACAAGATCTGATGGTTTTATAGAAGGGAGTTCCCCTGCACATGCACTCTCTCTTGCCTGCTGCCATGCAAGATGTGACTTTGCTCTTCCTTTACATTCCACCATGATTGTGAGGCCTCCTTAGCCATGTGGAACTGTGAGTCAGTTAAACCTCTTTCTTTTATATATTACCCAGTCTCAGGTATGTCTTTATTAGCAGCATGAAAACAGACTAATACAAGGATACTGCTTATTACTTCTTTGCGAATGATATTTAATATGAGATGAAGTTATATATCTTTTAGTTTGGTGGGGAATATCCTGGAATGCTTTTCAGCATTGAAAGTCAACCATTTTCTGAGGTGGTAGGTATTCAAAACTTCATAGGGTTAATCTCTCACCCACTGAAATACATTCATCTTACTAAAGCTTCCAGTGCATTAACCGTGGCTTGCTTGCCTAATCTAGTTAGTCTGATGTACTTAATATATTAGGTCAACGTTATGGTTTGTATTTCACACCACCCAGCACTGACATACCATGAACCAAACATCTGTTGTGATATAGCTTAACCTAGAAGGAAGTCAGGGATTCTTGCACAGATGGAAATGATATCTTCTGCAACAGGCAAAGACTCGCAGTCATTGACAGAGTAGAACAAAATTTTCACGTAGATCAGAAGGACAGAAGACATAGCATGGGGTGGAAATTGGTTTTATTTTAGAGACAAATGAAGAGATGGCCCAACC
>NW_012102482.1:3588-4126 GCF_000951045.1 Mandrillus leucophaeus | reverse complement strand
CTCCAAAAAAAAAAAATAATAATAATAATTAAATTAAATTAAATTAAATTAAATTAAATTAAATTACAAAGCAATCTCAGAGTTTTCCTCTTTTTTCAGATGGTCATATGTCACTCCACATACAAAGGTACAAACAGAAAAAAGTAAAACCATGGTGGGTACCATGGGTTTCTGGGCTACTAATAACCTATGTCTGTAGCTCACTCATAACCTCTGGTTTTGTTTGTCTTCAAACCTGTATTTATAGACTGCTTCTAAGCCCTTCCAAGTAAGTAGGTCCAAACTTGGTACATCCAACAGAATCATGCTAAAAACAAAAAGATCTGAATACAGGCCATTTGGTATCCTTTGGTTAAGATAATTCTTATTCTGTAGGTTGCCTGTTCACTCTGATGGTAGTTTCTTTTGCTGTGCAGAAGCTCTTTAGTTTAATCAGATCCCATTTGTCAATTTTGAGTTTTGCTGCCGTTGCTTTTGGTGTTTTAGACATGAAGTCTTTGCCCATGCCTATGTCCTGAATGGTACTACCTAGGTTTTC
>NW_012102482.1:0-1308 GCF_000951045.1 Mandrillus leucophaeus | reverse complement strand
GTGTATGAAGTTAGCTCTGGAGGAGTCTTATAAATTACTTTTATAAATCACCAGAGAAAAGACTGTGAAATAATAACTAAGTGTTTGGGGAATTTGCAATAAGCACTAATGCATATAGAGAGTAAACTAAGTGGTATGCATCATTAAAAAATAAAAATATTTTCTTCTTCCTATTTTAAATCCTTTAACTGCATTTAAATATTTAACGCTTAGACGCTTCAGAGGAAATGAAAGCACCATCGATGTCTCTGGAGGGATACTTCCATCCAGTGCTCCTGAGCTAATGTCAATATTTACATGTGTTAAAAGTCATCTGTAAATGGTAGGGATTCTTCATCCTGAAATAGTTTGGTTTTGGTTCAGCCTAACAAGATACAGATGTTTATATCAGAATCCACATCCTGCAAACCCTTTTAATTTATAATGCAATTTATCTTGCCCCAAAGTCACTTATGTAAAACTAGACAACCATTTTCCACATATTTTGCTTTTTAAAAAATAATTGAGATAATGACTATTAAATGCCTACTTTATTAGAGACAGCATATTGGAGCTAACTATGCATTGTCTCCAATCCTCACCCCTAGTTAAGTATGCTATTTGTATTGTATAGATGAGGGAACTAATGTTTAGAAAGGATAAATGACTAATTCAATTTAGACTAATTCAATTTAGCTACAAATATTTTAGGATATAGGGTTGTAGAAAAAAACTTTTCATAACAGTCAATTGTTTAAACCTATACTAAAAGTTAATTGAGTATTTGCAAGCACAATTATTAAAAACAAAATAAAAAGGCCTAAAAATAAACATACACAATCCCAGTAGGAAAGAGTATGAGGTAAGAATGCATAGAGGACAAATGAAATTGATATAAAAATATTACATTATATAAATTAAAAATTTCTCCATACTTTATGCATTTTATTCCAGAATATGTGGAAATATTTATTATACTGACTCTAATACATTTATAACATATGTGTACATATGAATATAAAACACAAAAGAATCTAAATTACATTCAAGATTATGAAGAGAGAAGTAAAAATGTCCAGATGAATAGAAACCTCATAACATGTTCCTACTTATTTAAATTAGTTTTGTTTAATTATGTTTTAAATTATATAAATGTAAGACTACTAGTTGGTGAAGACTGTTAGAAACAATTTGCGAATCAGATGTAAAGCAGGGAGGAAAGAAGGCACAGAAGAGTAGGTTAAGAAAGAGAATGCTGAGAAGCGAAGAGAGATAAGGAGACTGGTTACTAATGAACTTTGCAGATTTTAAGTTAAAGATGTAAAAATA
>NW_012102481.1:32814-40627 GCF_000951045.1 Mandrillus leucophaeus | reverse complement strand
TCACAGGTGGGAACTGAGCAATGAGATCACTTGGACTCGGGAAGGGGAACATCACACACCGGGGCCTATCATGGGGAGGGGGTAGGGGGGAGGGATTGCATTGGGAGTTATACCTGATGTAAATGAGGAGTTGATGGGTGCTGACGAGTTGATGGTTGCAGCACACCAACGTGGCACAAGTGTACATATGTAACAAACCTGCACGTTATGCATATGTACCCTAGAACTCAAAGTATAATTTAAAAAAGTGAAGAAAAAGAAAAAGAATCTACAATGGGATATTTCAGAGCACATCGAATCTTATGGTGAAAAGGGATATATCCTCATAGTAAATTAGAAAGATGTTTTCTTAGAAACTGATTTGTGATGTGTTAATTCATCTCATAGTGTTATACCATTCTTTTTATCGATCCGTTTGGTAGAAATGGATTTTGGGAATCTGAGAATGTACGTTTTGGATTGCATTAAAGCCTATAGTGACAAAGGAATTACCCTCAGATAAAAAACTAGAAAGAAGGTTTCTGAGAAACTCCTTTGTGATGTGTGAATTCATCTCACAGAGCTACACTGTTCTTTTCATTGAGCACTTTGAAAACACTGTCTACTTCGAATCTGCAATGGGATATTTCGGAGTGCGCTGATGCTTAGAGTGACAAATAAAATAATATATAAAAACCAGAAAGAAGCCTTCTGAGAAACCTCTTTGTGATGTGTTAATTCATCCCACCGAGTTTCACGATTCTTTTCATGGATCAGTTTGCTAGCAGTGCTTTGGGGGAATCTGAGAAGGGATATTTTGGATTGCATTGCAGGCTATGGCAACAAAGGAAATATCTACATATGAAAACTGGAAACAAGTTTTCTGAGAAACCACTTTGTGATGTATTAATTCACCTCACAGATTCATACCTTTCCTTTCTTGGAGCACTTTGCTATCTCTGTTTTCATGGAATCTCCAAAGGGACATTTTGGAGGGCATTGAGGCCTGTAGTGAAAAAGAAAATATCCTCAGATAAAAACTAGAGAAAAGCTTTCTGAGAAACTGCTTTGTGATGCGTAAGTTCATCTGACAGAGTTACACTATTCTTTTCATGGACCAGTTGGTAGCACTGTTTCTGGTGAATCAGAGAAGGGATATTTTGGATTGAATTGAAGCCTTTGGTGACAAAGGAATTATCCTCACATAAAAACTAGTAAGAAGCCTTCTGAGAAACTTCCTTGTGATGTGTGAATTCACCTCACAAGGTTACAGCTTTCTCTTCATGAAGCAGTTTGCTAATACTGTTTTCGTGAAATCTGCAAACGGATATTTGGGAGCGCATTGAGGTTTATATTAAAAATGGAAATATCCTCAGATAAATGTTAAAAAGAAGCTTTCTGAGAAACTGCTTCATGATGTGCGAATTCATCTCACAGGGTTACACATTTCTTTTCATTGAGCAATTTGCTAACACTGTTTTCTTGGAATCTGCAATGGGATATTTGGGAGCACCTTGAAGCTTATGGTGACAAGGGATATATCCTCAAATAAAAACGAGAAAGAAGCATTCTGAGAAACCACTTTGTGATGTATTAATTCATCTCGCAGAGTTACACGATTCTTTTCATGGAGCAGTTTGGTAGTACTGTTTTTGGGGAATCTGAGAAGGGGGATTTTGGATTGCATTGAAGCCTATGGTGACTATGGAAATATCCTTAGGTAAAAACTGGAAAGAAGCTTTCTGAGAAACTTATTTGTGATGTGTGAATTTACCTCACAGAGTTAAACCACTGTTTTCTTGCAGCAATGTTGTAGCACTGTTTTTGGGGAATCTGAGAAGGGATATTGTGAACTGCATTGAAGCGTATGGTGACAAACGAAATATCCTCAGATAAATATTAGAAAGAATATTTCTGAGAAACTGCTTTGTGATGTGTGAATTCATCTCATGGGGTTATACCATTCTTTATATTGAGCATTTTAATAACACTGTTTTCGTAGAAACTGCAATAAGATCTTTGGGAGTACTTTGAAGCCTATGGTGACGAAGGAACTTTCCTTACATAAAAAACAAAAAGAAGCCTTTTGAGACACTGGTGTGTGATGTGTCACTTCATCTTACAGGGTTACACTCTTCTTTTCATTGAGCAGTTTGCTAACACTGTTTTTCTGGAATCTGCAATGAGACATTTCAGAGTGCATTCAAGCTTATAGTGACAAAGGAAAGATTCTTAGATGGAAACTAGAAAGAAGCTTTCTGAGAAACTGCTTTGTGATTTTTGAATTCTTCTCACAGTGTTACATGATATTTTTCATGGAGCAGTTTGGTAGCATTGTTTTTGGGGAGTCTGAGAAGGGATACTTTAGATAGCATTGAAGCCTACAGTGACAAAGGAAATATCCTGAGATAAAAACTAGAAAGAAGCTTTGTGAGAAAGTTCTTTGTGATGTGTGAATTCGTCTCAGAGAGTGTTACACCTTTCTTTTCATGGAGCAGTTTGCTGACTCTGTTTTCATGGAATCTGTGAAGGGATATTTGGGAGCACATTGAGGCATATACTGCGAAGTTAAATATCCTGAGATAAAAAATAGAAAGAAGCTTTCTGAGATACTGCTTTGTGATGTGTCAATATATCTCACAGAGTTACACTGTTATTTTCAATGAGATGTTTGCTAATACTGTTTTCTTGGAATCTGTGATGAAATATTTCAGAGTGCCTAGAAAATTATGGTGACAAAGGAAATATCTTCATGTAAAAACTAGAAAGAGGCATTCTGAGAAACGGCTTTGTGATGTGCTAATTCATCTCACAGGGATACATGATTCTTTTCATGAGGCCGTTTTGGTTGCACTGTTTTTAGGGAATCAGAGAAGGGATATTTTGGATCACATTGAAGATTATGGTTACTAAGGAAATATCCTCAGATAAAAATGAGAAGGAAGCTTTCAGAAAAAGTTCTTTGTGATGTGTGATCTCATCTCACAGAGTTAAACCTTTGTTTCCATGGAGCAGTTTGCTAACACTGTTTCCGTGAAATCTGCAATGGAATATTTGGGAGCACATTGAGGCCTATGGTGACAAATGAAATATCCTCAGACAAAAACTAGAAAGAAGCTTTCTGGGAAACTGCTTTGTGATTTGTGAATTCATCTCACAGAGTTACATTGTTCTTTTTATTGAGCAGTTTGATAACTCGTTTTCATGGAATCTGCAATAGGACATTTGGTTTCGCATTGAACTATATGATGACCAAGGAAATATTCTCAGATAAAAACCAAAAAGATGCTTTCTGAGTAACTGCTTCATGATGTTTGAATTCATCTCAAAGAGTTACACTGTTCTTATTTAGCAGTTTGCTAACACTGTTTTCTTGGAATCTGCAATGGGATATTTCAGAGCACATTGCAGCTTATGATGACAAGTGAAATTTCTTCAGACAGAATCAAGAAAGAAGAATTCTGAGAAACTACTTTGTGACTTGTGAATTCATCTCACTGAGTTACAAGATCCTTTTCATGGAGCAGTTTGGTAGCACTGTTTTTGGGGATTCTGAGAAGGGTTATTTTGGATCACATTCAAGCCTATGGAGAGAAAGGAGATATCCTAAGATAAAAACTAGAAAGAAGCTTTCTGAGTAACTTCTTTGTGATGTGTGAATTCATCTCACAGAGTTACACCTTTCTTTTCATGGAGCAGTATCCTAACACTCTTCATGGAATCTGCAATGGGATATTTGGGAGCGCTTTGAGGCCTATAGTGAAAAAGGAAATATCCTCAGGTAAAAAATTGAAAGAAGCTTTCTGAGAAACTGCTTTGTGATGTGTAAATTCATCTGACAGTGTTACAGTGTTCTCTCCATGGAGCAGTTTGCTAACACAATTTTCTTGGAATCTGTAATGAGATATTTCAGAGCGCATTGATCCTTATGGTGAAAAGGAAAAATCCTAATATAAAAACTAGAAATATGCTCTCTGAGAAAGTGATTTGTGATGTGTTAATTCCTTTCACAGAATTACGTGATTCTTTTCATGTATCAGTTTGGTAGCACTGTTTTTCGGGAATCTGAGAAGGGATATTTTGGATCACATGGAAGCCTAGGGTGACAAAGGAAATATCCTCAGATGAAAACTAGAAAGAAGCTGCCTGAGAAAGTTCTTTGTGATATGTGAATTCGTCTCACAGAGTTACAACTTTCTTTACATGGAGCAGTTTTCTAACACTGTTTTCATGGAATCTGTGAAAGGATATTTGGGAGCACATTGATGCGTATAGTGAAAAGTAAAATATCTACATATAAAAACGAGAAATAACTTTTCTTAGAAACTGTTTTGTGATGTGTGAATTCATCTCACAGAGTTACAGTGTTCTTTTCATTGAGCAGTTTGATAACACTGTTTTCATGAAATCTGCCATATTTTATTTGGGAGCACATTGAAGCCTATGGTGACCAAGGAAATAGCCTCAGATAAATAATATAAAGAAGCTTTCGGAGATATTTCCTTGTGATGGATGAATTCATCACACAGAGTTACACATTTGCTTTCTTTAAGCAGTTTGGTAGCACTGTTTTTATGGAATCTTCAAAAGGATGTTCAGGAGCTCCTAGAGGCCTATGGTGAAAAAGGAAATAACTTCAGATAAAAACTGGAGAGAAGCTTTTGGAGAAACGGTTTTGTGATGTGTGTATTGATCTCATAGAGTTTAACCTTTTTGTTCATTAAGCAGTTCGACATAACTGTTTTTGTGGTATCTGAGAGAAGATATTTGGGAGCACATTGAAGTCAGTATTGAAAAAGGAAATATCCTCAGATTTAAACTAAAAAGAAGCTTTCTGAGAAACTGCTTTGTGATGGGTGAATTCACCTCACAGAGTTACACCTTTCTTTTCATTGAACAGCTGATCTACACTGTTTGTGTGGAAACCGCAAAGGGATATTCAGGAGCGCTTAGAGTCCAATGGCAAAAAGAAAATATCTTCAGGTACAAACTTGAGAGAAACTTTCTGAGAAACTCCTTTGTGAAGTGTGCATTGATCTCATAGAGTTAAACATTTCTGTTGAGGGAGCACTTTGGCTTCACTGTTTTGTGGTACCTGAGAAGGGATACTTGGGAGAGTATTGAAGCCTATGGTGGAAAAAGAAATACCCTCATACAAAAACTAGAAAGAAACCTTCTGAGAAACTGCTTTGTGATGTGTTTATTCATCTCACAGAGTTACATGATTCTTTCTCTGGAGCCATTTGGTAGCACTCTTTTTGGGGAATCTGAGAAAGGATATTTTTGATCACATTGAAGCCTATGGTGACAAAGGAAATATCCTCAGATAAAAACTAGAAAGAAGCTTTCTGAAAAGCCTCTTTGTGATGTGTGTATTCATCTCACAGAGTAACACCTTTCTTTTCATGGAGCAGTTAGCTAACACTGTTTTTGTGGAATCTGCAAAGGGATATTTGTTAGCACTTTGAGGCCCACAGTGAAAAACGAAATATCCTCTGATAAAAACTAGAAAGAGACTTTCTGAGAAACTGCTTTGAGATGTGTGAATTCATCTCACAGATATACACTGTTATTTTCATTGAGCAGTTTGATGACACTGTTTTCTTGGAATATGCAATAGGATATTTGGGAGTGCATTGAAGTCTATTGTGACAAAGGAAATATCCTCAGATCAATATCAAAAAGAAGCTTTCTGTTAAACTGCTTTGTGATGTGTCAATTCACCTCACAAAGTCACACAGTTCCTTTCATTGACAAATTTGCTAACAGTTCTTTCCTGGAATCTGCAATGGGATATTCCAGAGCTCATTGAGGAACATGGTGAAAAGGGAAATTGCCTCAGATAAAAGCTGAAAAGAAGCTTTCTGAGAAAGTGGTTTGTTATGTGTCAGTTCATCTCACAGAGTTACACCATTCTTTTCATGGAGCAGTTTTGTAGCACTGTTTCTGGGTAGATTGAGAAGGGATATTTTGGATTGCATTGAAGCCTAAGGTGACAAAGGAAATATTCTTAGATTAAAACTAGACGGAAACTTTCTGAGAAACTTCGTTGTGATGTGTGTATTCATCTCACAGAGCAACACCATTCTTTTCACGGAGCAGTTTGCCAACACTGTTTTCATGTAACCTACAAAGGGATATTTGGGAGCCAGTTGAGGCCTATGGTGAAAAAGGAAATATTCTCAGAAAAAAACTAGAAAGAAGATTTCTGAGAAACTGCTTTGTGGTGTGTGAATTCATCTAACAGAGTTACACCACTCTTTTCATGGGGAAGTTTGGGAGCACTGTTGTTGGGGAATCTGAGAAGGGATATTTTGAATCACATCGAAGCCTGTGGTTACAAAGGAGATATTCTCAGATAGAAACTAGAAAGAAGGTTTCTGAGAAAGTTCTTTGTTGTGTGGGAATTCATCTCACAGAGTTACACCTTTCTTTTCATGGAGGAGTTTGCTTATACTGTTTTCGTGAAGTCTGCAAAGGGATATTTGGGAGTGCATTGAGGCCTAGAAAATATCCTTAGATAAAAACTAGAAAGAAGCTTTCTGAGAAACAACTGTTTTGGGGGAATCTGAGAAGGGATATTTTGGACTGCATTGAAGCCTAAGGTGACAAAAGAAATATCCTCAGATAAATCTAGAAAGAAGCTTTCTGAGAAAATTCTTTTTGATGTGTGAAATCATCTCACAGAGTTACGCCTTTCTTTTCATGCAGCTGTTTGATAACACTCTTTCAGTGGTATCTGCAATAGGATATTTGAGAGCACATTGAAGCCTATGGTGACAAAGAAATATGCTCAGATAAAAGTCAAAAAGAAACTTTCTGTGAAACTGCTTTGCATTGTGTGACTTCATCTCAATGAGTAACACTCTTCTTTTCATTGAGAAGTTTGCTAACACTTTTTTCGTTTAATCTGCAATGGGATATTTGGGAATGAATTGAGGAATATGGTAAAAAAGGAAACATCCTCAGATAAAAACTGGAAAGAAGCTTTCAGAGAAATTCCGTTGTGATACATGCATTCATCTCTTAGAGCTAAACGTTTCTGTTGAGAGAGCACTTTGGCATCAATGTATTTGTGGTGTCTGAGAAGGGATATCTGAGAGCACATTGAAGCCTATGGTGGCAAAGGAAATACCCTCAGACAACAACCAACAAGAAGCTTTCTGAGAACCTGCTTTATGATGTTTGAATTCATCTCACAGATTTACATCTTGCTTTCCATGAAGCAATTTGCTAACACTATTTTCATGGAAACTGCAAAGGAATATTCATAAGTGCATTGAGGAAAAGGGTGAAAAAGGAAATATCCTCAGACAAAAACTAGAAAGAAGCTTTCTGACAAACTGCTTTGTGATTTGTGAATACATCTCACAGAGTTACAAGATTCTTTTCATGGAGCAATTTGGTAGTACTGTTTCTGGAGAATCTGAGAAAGGATAATTTGGATCGCATAGAAGACTACGGTGACAAAGGAAATATTCTCACATAAAATCTAAAAAGAAACTTTCTGAGAAACTTGTGCTTTGTGAATTCATCTCACAGAGTTATACTGCTCTTTTCATTGAGAAGTTTGCTAACACTTTTTTCATGGAATCTGCAATGGGATGTTATGGAGGGCATTGAGGCCTATGGTGCAAAAGGAAATATCCTCAGATAAGAACTAGAAGAAGCTTTCTGAGAAACTGCATTCTGATGTGTGAATTCACCTCACCTCACAGAGTTACACCATTCTTTTCATGGAGCAGTTTGGTAGCACTGTTTTTGGGGAATTTGAGAACAGATATTTTGGATCACATTGAAGCCCATGGTGACAAAGATAATATCTTCAAAAAAA
>NW_012102481.1:22457-32764 GCF_000951045.1 Mandrillus leucophaeus | reverse complement strand
AAAAAAAAAAAAAAAACAAGAAAGAAGCCTCTGAGAAATTTCTTTGTGATATGTGAATTCATCTCCACCTTTCTTTTCATGGAAGAGTTTGCAAACTGTTTTCACGGAATCTGCAAAGTGATGTATGGGAGCATAATGAGGCCTATCATGTAAAAGGAAATATCCTCAGATAAAAACTGGAAAGAAGCTATCTGAGAAGCTAACTATGGATGGGTGAATTCATCTCAGAGATACACTGTTGTTTTCATTGAGCAGCTTGATAACACTGTTTTCATGGAATCTGAAATAAGATATTTGGGAGCACATTGAAGCCTATGATGACAAAGTACATATCTTCTGATAAAAAACAAATAGAAGCTTTTTGATAAACTGCTTTGTGATGTGTGAATTCATCTCACAGATTTATACCTTTCTTTTCATGGAGGAGTTTTCTAACACTTTTTTTTTCTGGAATCTGCAAAGGGTTATTCATGAGTGCATTGAGGCCTGTGGTGACAGAGGAAATATACTCAGAAAAAAACTAGAAAAAAGCTTTCTGAGAAACTGCTTTGTGATGTGTGAAATCATCTCACAGAAGTACACCTTTCTTTTCAATGAGGAGTTTGATACCACTGTTTTCGTGGAATATGCAGTAAGATATTTGGGAGCGCATTGAAGCCTATGGTGACAAACGAACTATCCTCAGATAAAAGCCAAAAAGAAGCTTTCTGTGAAACAGCTTTGTGATTTTTGAATCCACCTCATAGAGTTACACTGTTTCTTTCACTGATAAGTTTGCTAACAATTTTTTCGATTATTCTGCAATGGGATATTCGAGAGCACCTTGAGGAATATGGTGAATAGGTAATATCCTCAGATAAAACTAGAAAGAAGGTTTGTGAGAAACAGCATTGTGATATGTGAATGCATCTCACAGAGTTACACCTTTCTTTTCATGGAGTAGTTTGCTAACACTCTTTTCTTGGAATCTGCAAAGGGATATTTAGGAGTGCACTGAAGCCTATAGAGAAAAAGGAAATATCCTCATATAAAAAGTAGGAAAAATCTTTCCGAGAAACTGTCTTGTGATGTGTGAATTAATCCCACAGAGTTCCACCATTCTTTTCATTGAGCAGTTTGCAAACACTGTTTTCTTGGAATCTGCAATGGGATAGTCCAGAGCTCATTGAGGTCTATAGTGAAAAAGGAAATATCCTTAGATAAAAACTAGAAAGAAGCTTTTGGAGAAACAGTTTTGTGATATTTCAATTCATCTTACAGAATTACACCATTCTCTTCATTGAGCAGTTTGATAACACTGTTTTCCTGGCATCTGCAGTAGGATATTTGGGAGTACATTGAAGCCTCTGGTGAAAAGGAAATATCCTCACACAAAAAACAAAAAGACGCTTTGTGAGAAACTGCTTTGTAATGTGTGAAATCATCTCACAGATTTACACCTTCCTTTTCATGGAGCAGTTTGCTAACACTATTTTCCTGGAATCTGCAAAGGGATGTTCACGAGCGCATTGAAGCAAAAGGTGAAAAAGGAAATATCCTCAGACAGAAACTAGAGAGAAGCTTTCTGAGAAACTGCTTTGTGATTTGTGAATTCACCTCACAGAGTTACACAATTCTTTTCATGGAGCAGTTTGGAAGCACCGTTTTTGGGGAATCTGAGAACAGATATTTTGGATCACATTGAAGCCCATGGTGCAAAAGGAAATAATCTCAGATGAAAGCTAGAAAGAAACTTTCTAGGAAACTTCTTTATGATGTATGAATTCATCTCACAGAGTTACACGGTTCTTTAAATTGCATAGTTTGGTTACACTCTTTTCTTGGAATCTGCAATCTGATATTTTGGAGCACATTGAAGCTTATGGAGACAAAGGAAATATCCTCACATGAAAACTAGAAAGAAGCTTTCTGAGAAACTGCTTTGTGATTTGTGAATACATCTCACAGAGTTACATGATTCTTTTTGTGGATCAGTTTGGCAGCACTGTTTTTGGGGAATCTGAGGAAGGATATTTTGGATCGCATTGAAACCAAGGGTGACAGAGGAAACATCCTTAGATAAAAACGAGAAAGAAGCTTTATGAGAAAGTTCGTTGTGATGTGTGAATTCATCTAACAGAGCTGCACCTTTCCTTTCATGGAGCAGTTTGCTAACACTGTTTTCGTGGAATCTGCAAAGGGACATTTGGGAGTGCAATGAGGACTATAGTAAAGAAGGAACCATCCTCAGATTAAAAACTAGAAAGAAACTTTCTGAGAAACCTCTTTGTGATGAGTGAATTCATCTCACAAAGTTAAACCTTTCTTTTCATGGAGCAGTGTGTTAACACTGTTTTCCTGGAATCTGCAAAGGGATCTTTGGGGGAGCATTGAGGCCTATGGTGAAAAAATAATACCTCAGAAAAAAACTAGAAAGAAGCTTTCTAAGAAAGTACTTTATGATTTGTGAATTTGTCTCACAGAGTTACACTGTTCTTTTAATAGATCAGTGTGCTATCACTGTTTTTTTTTTTTTGAATCTTCAATGGGATATTTCAGAGCACATTGAACCATGTGGTGAAACTGGAAAGAATTTTTTTGAGAAACTGCTTTGTGATTTGTAAATTCATCTCACAGAGATACGTGATTCTTTTCATGGAGCAGTTTGGTACCAGTGTTTTTGGGGAGTTTGAGAAGTGATGTTTTGGATTGCTTTGAAGCCTATGATGACAAAGGAAATATACTCATATGAAAACTAGAAAGAAGCTTTCTGAGAAAGTTCTTTGTGATGTGTTTTTTCGTGTCAAAGAGTTATATCTTTCTATTCATGGAGCAGTTTTCTAACACTGTTTTCGTGGAATTTGCAAATGTACATTTGGGAGTCATTGAGGGCTATAGTAAAAACAGAAATATCCTCAGATAAAAACTGGAAAGAAGCTTTCTGAGAAGCTGCTGTGTGATGTGTGAATTCATCTCACAGAGTTACACCTTGCTTTTCATTGAGCAGTTTGATAACACTGTTTTCATGGAATCTGAAATAGGATTTTTGGGAGTGCAGTGAAGCCTATGGTGACAAAGGAAATATCCTCAGATAAAATCTATCAAGAAACTTTCTGAGGAACTTCTTTGTGATGTGTGAATTCATCTCACAGTGTTATATCTTTCTTTTCATGGAGAAGTTTGGTCATATTGTTTCAGGGGAATTTGAGAAGGGATATTTTGAATTGCATTCAAGCCTATGGTGACAAAGGAAATATCCTCAGATGAGTAATAGAAAGAGGCTGTTTGAGAAAGTGCTTTGTGTTGTGTGAATTCATCTCACAGAGTTACACGATTCTTTTATTGCAGCATTTGGTAACACTATCTTCGTGGAATCTGCAAAGGGATATATGGGAGTGCTTTGAATCCGATGGTGACAAAGGAAATATCCTGAGATAAACACCTAAAAGAAGCTTTCTGATAAGCTGCCTTGTGATGTGTGAATTCATCTCACAGAGTTACGCTGTTCTTTTCATTGAGCAGTTTTCTCACACTGTATTCTTGGAATCTGTAATGGGACATATCGGAGAACATTGAAGCTTATGGTGACAAAAGAAATATCCTCAGACAAAAACTCTAAAGAAACTTTCTTAGAAACTGCTTTGTGATTTGTGAATTAATCTCACAGAGTTACACGATTCTTTTCATGTAGCAGTTTGGTAGCACTGTTTTTTTGGAATCTGAGAAGGGATATTTTGGATCACGTTGAAGCCAAGGGTGACAAATGAAATATTCACAGATAAAAACTAGAAAGAAGCCTTCTGAGAAACTTCTTTGTTTGTGTGAATTAGTCTCACAGAGTTACACTGATTTTTTCATTGAGCAATTTACTAACACTCTTTTCCAGGAATCTGCAAGGGGATATTTTTAGAGACTTGAGGCCTATCTTGAAAAAGAATTATCCTCAGACAAAAACTAGCAAGAATCTTTCTGAGTAACTGTTTTGTGATGTGTGAATTCATCTCACGGAGTTACACTGTACTTTTCATGCAGCAGTTTCCTAACACTATTTTCTTGGAAACTGCAGTGTGATACTTTGGAGCGCATTGAAGGCGTGGTGACAAAGGAAATATCCTGATAAAAACCAAAAAAATGCTCTCTGAGAAACTGCTTTGTGATGTGCGAATTCATCTCACAGAGTTACACCTTTCTTTTTCATGGAGTAGTTTTCTAACACTGTTTACGTGGAATCTGCAAAGGGATATCTGTGAGTGCACTGAGGCCTATAGTGAAAAAGGAAATATCCTCAGATAAAAATGAGAAAGAAGCATTCTGAGAAACGACTTTGGGTTGTTTTAGTTCATATCACAGAGTTGCATGATTCTTTTCATGGATCATTTGGTAAAACTGTTTTGGGGGGATCAGAGAAGGCATATTTTGGATCGCATTAAAGCCTGTGTTGACAAGGGAAACATCCTCAGAATTAAACTAGAAAGAATTTTTCTGAGAAAGTAGTTTGTGATTTGTGAACTCATCTCACAGAGGTGCATGGTTCTTTTCACCGATCAATTTGAAAACACTGTTTTTGTGGAATCTGCAATAGGATATTTGGGAGCGCATTAAAGCCTATGGTGACATAGGAAAAATCCTCAGATAAAAACTCAAAAGAAGATTTCTGAGAAACTGCTTTGTGGTGTGTGAATTCATCTCATAGAGTTACACTGCTCTTCTCATTGAGCAGTCTCCTACCACTCTTTTTGTGGAATCTGAAAATGGATATTTTGGAGCGAATTGAGGCCTATGTTGAAAAAGGAATTATCCTCAGATAAAAACTAGAAGGAAGATTTCTGGGAAACTGCTTTGTACTGTGTAAAATCACCTCACAGAGTTACACTGTACTTTTCACTCAGCAGTTTGCTAACACTGTTTTCTTGGAATCTGCAGTGGGATATATCAGAGCACATTGAAGATTATGATGACAAAGGGAATATCCTCAGATTAAAAACCAAAAATAAGCTTTCTTAGTAAATGCTTCGTGATGTGTGAATTCATCTCACAGAGTTATACCGTTCTTTTCATTGAGTAGTTTGCTAACACTTTTGTCATTTAATCTGCAGTCTAATATAAGGGCACACATTCAGGAACATAGTGACAAAGGAAATATCCTCAGATAAAAACTAGAAATAAGATTTGTGAGAAAGTTCTTTGTGATGTGTGCATTCATCTCAGAAAGTTACACACTCCTTTTCATGAATCAGTTTCCTAACATTGTTTTCATTTGATCTGCAAAGGGATATTTTGGAGCACTTTGAGGCCTATAATGAAAAAGGAAATCTCATCAGAAAAAATGGAGAAAGGAGCTTTCTGAGAAACTGCTTTGTGATGTGTGAATTCATCTCACAGAGTTACACCATTCTTTACATTGAGCAGTATGATAACACGGTTTTCGTGGAATCTGCAATAGGATATTTGGGAGTGCTTTGAAGCCTATGGAGACAAATGAATTATCCTCTGATAAAAACCAAAAGATGCTTTCTGAGAAACTGCTTTGTGATTTGTGAATTCATCTCACAGAGTTACCATGTTCCTTTTTGAGTTGTGTGCTAACACTGTTTCCTTTGAATCTGCAAAGGGCTATTTCAGTGCACATTGAAGCTTATTGAGGCAAAGGAAATATCCTCAGACAAAAACTGGAAAGAAGTTTTCTGAGAAACCACTTTGTGGTGTGTTAATTCATCTCACAGAGTTACACGATTCTTTTCATGGAGCAGTTTGGTAGTACTCTTTTTGGGGAATCTGAGAAGGGATGTTTTGGATCATATTGACACCTGTGTTGAAAAGGAAATATCCTCAGATAAATCTAGAAAGAAGCTTTCTGAGAACGTTCCTTGTGATGTGTGACTTTATCTCACAGAGTTACAACTTTCTTTCCATGGAAAAGTTTGCTAAACTGTTTTCATGTAATCTTCAAGGGGATATTTGGGAGCACATTGAGGCCAATTGTGAAAAACTAAATGTCCTCAGATAAAAACAAAAAAGATGCGTTCTGAGAAACTGCTTTGTGATGTGTGAATTCATCTCCCAGTGTTACACTTTCCTTTTCATTGAGCAGTTTGCTAACAAAGTTTTCTTGGAATCTGCAATGGTATATTTCAGAGCGAATTGAGGCCTATGTTGAAAACGGAATTATCCTCAGATAAAAAGTAGAAAGAAGCATTCTAAGAATCTGCTTTGTGATGTGTGTCATGGAGTTACACTGTACTTTTCACTCAGCAGTTTGCGAACACTGTTTACTTGGAATCTGCAGTAGGATACATTGGAGAACTTGAAGATTATGGTGACAAAGGAAATATCCTCAGATGAAAACCAAAAATAAGCTTTCTGAGAAACTGCTTTGCAATGTGTGAATTCATGTCACAGAGATACACCATTCTTTTCATTGAGAAGTTTGCTAACACTTTTCTCATTTAATCTACAATGGGATACTCAGGCTCACATTCAGGAATATAATGAGAAAGGAAATATCCTCAGGAAAAAAAACTAGAAACAAGCTTTCTGAGAAAAAGCTTTGTGATGTGTGAATTAATCTCACAGAGCTACACCACTGTTTTCATGGAGCAGTTTGGTAGCACTGTTTTTGGGGAATCTGTGAAGGGATATTTTGAATTTCATTGAAGACTATGGTGACAAAGAAATATCCTCAGACAAAAACTAAAAGGAAGCTTTCTGAGAAAGTTATTTGTGATCTGTGAATTCATCTCACAGAGGTACACCTTTCTTTTCATGGAGCAGTTTTCTAACACTGTTTACGTGGAAACTGCAAAGGTATATTTGTGAACGCATTGAGGCCTATAGCGAAAAAGCAAATATCCTCAGATAAAAACTAGAAAGAAGATTTCTGAGAAACTGCTTTGTGATGCCGTAATTCATCTCACAGTGTTGCACAATTCTTCTCATGGATCATTTGGTAACACTGTTTTTGAGGAATCTGAGCAGGCATATTTAGGATCACATTGAAGCCTGTTTTGACAAAGGAAATATCCTCAAAAAAAAAAAAAACTAGACAGAAGTTTTCTGAGAAAGTAGTTTGTGATGTGTGAATACATCTAACACAGTTACATGGTTCTTTTCACTGAGCAGTTAGATAATGCTGTTTTTGTGGAATCTGCAATAGGATATTTGGGAGCACATCAAAGCCTATGGTGATGTAGGTAATATCCTCAGACAAAAACCAAAAAGAGGCTTTCTGAAAACTGCTTTGTGATATGTGAATTCATCTCACAGACTTACACTGTTCTTTTCATAGAGCAGTTTGCTAACATTGTTTTCTTGCAATCTGCAAGGGGATATTTCAGAGCACATTGAAGCTTATGATGGCAAGGAAATATTCTCACACAAAAACTAGAAAGGTGCTTTCTGAGAAACTGCTATGTGATTTGTGACTTCATCTCACAGAGTTACACAATTTTTTTTGGAGCAGTTTGGTAGCATTGTTTTGGGGGAATCTGAGAAGGGATATTTTGGATATAATTGAAGCCTGGGTTGACAAAGGAAATATCCTCATATAAAAATTAGAAAGAAACTTTCTGAGAAACCGATTTGAGATGTGTTAATTCATCTCACAGAGTGACATGATTCTTTTCATGGATCTGATTGGTAGCACAGTTTTTGGGGAATCTGAGAAGAGATATTTGGGATCATATTGAAGCCTAAGGTGACAAAGGAATTATCCTCAGATAAAAACTAGAAGGAAGCTTTCTGAGAAACTTCCTCATGATGTTTGAATTTATCTCACAGAGTTACACCTTTCTTTTCATGGAGCGTTTGCTAACACTGTTTTCATGGAATCTGCAAATGGATATTTGGGAGCACCTTGACCAATAGTGAAAAATGAAATATCTTCAGAATAAAACGAGAAACAAGCATTCTGAGAAACCACATTGTATGTGTTAGTTCATCTCACAGAGCTACATGATTCTTTTCACAGATCATTTGGTAGCACTGTTTTTGGGTAATCTGAAAAAGGATATTTTGGATTGCATGGAAGTCTATGGTGACAAAGGAAATGTCCTCAGATAAAAACTAGGAAGAAGTGTTCTGAGAAAGTTCTTTGTGATGTGTGAACTCATCTCAGAGAGTTACACATTCCTTTTCATGAATCAGTTTTCTAACATTGTTTTCATGGAATCTGCAAAGGGATATTTGGGAGCACTTTGAGGCCTATAGTGGAAAAGGAATTATCATCAGATAAAAACGAGAAAGAAACTTTCTGAGAAACTGTTTGTGATGTGTGAATTCATCTCACAGAGTTACACCATTCTTTACATTGAGCAGTTTGATAACACTGCTTCCATGGAATCTGCAATAGGATATTTCAGAGTGCATTGAAGCCTTTGGTGACAAAGGAAATATGCTCTGATAAAAACCAAAAAGATGCTTTCAGAGAAACTGTTTTGTGATTTGTGAATTCATCTCAGAGTTACACTGTTCCTTTAATTGAGCTGTATGCTAACACTGTTTCCTTGGAATCTGCAAAGGGATATTTCAGAGAGCATTGAAGCTTATTGTGACAATGGAAATATCCTCAAAAACTGGAAAGAAGCTTTCTGAGAAACAGCTTTGTGGTGTGTTAATTCATCTCACAGAGTTACACGATTCTTTACATGGAGCAGTTAGGTAGTACTGTTTTTGCAGAATCTGAGAAGGGATATTTTGGATCATATTGAAGCCTATGTTGAAAAGGAAATAACCTCAGATACATCTAGAAAGAAGTTTTCTGAAAAACTTCTTTGTGATGTGTGAATTTATCTCAGAAAGTTACAACTTTTTTTCTGTGGAGCAGTTTGCTAAAACTGTTTTTGTGTAATCTTCAAGGGGATAGTTGGGAGTGCACTGAGGCCTATGGTGAAAAACTAAGTATTCTCAGATAAAAACCAAAAAGGAGTGTTCTGAGAAACTGCTTTGTGACGTGTGAATTCATCTCACAGTGTTCCACTGTTCTTTATATTGAACAGCTTGCTAAAACTCTTTTCTTGGAATCTGCAATGGTGTATTTCAGAGTGCATTGATGCCTATGGTGAAAAACTAAGTATTGTCAGATAAAAACCAAAAAGAAGCCTTCTGAGAAACTGCTTTGTGATGTGTGAATTCATCTCACAGAGTCAAACCATTGTTTTCATTGAGTAGTTTGCTAACACACTTTTTTGGAATCTGCAACGCAATATTTCTGAGTGCACTGAAGCTTATGGTTTCAAAGGAAATGTCCTCATGTAAAAACTAGAAAGAAGCTTTCTGAGACACCACTTTGTGATGTGTTAATACATCTCACAGTGTTACACGATTCCTTTCATGGATCACTTTTATATCACTGTTTTTGGGTAATCTGAAGAAGGATATTTTGGATTGCATTGAAGTCAATGTTGACAAAGGAAACATCCTTAGATAAAAACTAGAAAGAAGCTTTCTGAGAAAGTTTTTTGTGATGTCTGAATTCATCTCACAGAGTTGCACCTTTCTTTTCATGGAGCAGTTTGCTAACACTATTTTCATGGAATCTGCAAAGGGATATTTCGAAGGGCAATGAGGCCTAGAATGAAAAAGAAAATTTCCTCAGATAAAAACTAGAAGGAAGCTTTCTGAGAAACTGCTTTGTGATGTGTGAATTCATCTTACAGAGTTGCAGGATTCTTTTCATGAAGCAGTTTGCTAACACTGTTTTCCTGGAGTCTGCAAAGGGATCTTTGGGCATGCGTTGGGGTCTATGGTGAAAAAGGAAATGTCCTCAGACAAAAGCTAGAAAGAAGCTTTCTAAGAAACTTCTTCATGATATGTTAATTAATCTCACAGACTTTCAATGTTCTTTTCATTGCTCGGTTTGCTATCACTGTTTTCTAGGAACCTTCAATGGGATATTTCAGAGCACATTTTAGCTTATAGTGACAATGGAAATATCTTCATATGAAAACGAGAAAGAAGGTATCTGAGAAACTGCTTTGTGATTTAAAATTCATCTCACAGAGACACATGATTATTTTCATGAATCAGTTTGGTTCCAATGTTTTTGGGGAATTTGAGAAGCGATATTTCGGATCACATTTAGGCATATGGTGACAAAGGAAATATCCTAAGATAAAAACTAGAAAGAAGCTTCCTGAGAAAGTTCTTTGTGATGTGTTTTTTCTTATTTATTTATTTATTTATTTATTTTTATCATTATAATTTCAGTTCTAGGATACATGTGCATAACATACAGGTTTGTTACATATGTATACTTGTGCCATGTTGGTGTGCTGCACCCATCAACTCGTCAGCACCCATCAACTCGTCATTTACAACAGGTATAACTCCTA
>NW_012102481.1:2831-17782 GCF_000951045.1 Mandrillus leucophaeus | reverse complement strand
CCCAGTTCGAGTGTTCCAGCGGCTTTGTTTACCTACTTAAGCCTCAGCAATGGTGGGCGCCCCTCCCCCAGCCTCACTGCTCCCTTGCAGTTAGATCACAGACTGCTGCGCTAGCAATGAGGGAGGCTCCATGGGCATGGGACCCTCCCGGCCAGGTGTGGGATATAATCTCCTGTTGTGCCCGTTTCCTTAATGCGCAGTATTGGGGTGGGAGTTAACCAATTTTCCAGGTGTTGTGTGTCTCAGTTCCCCTGGCTAGGAAAAGGGATTCTGTTTCCCCTTGTGCTTCCCAGGTGAGGCGATGCCTCGCCCTGCTTCAGCTCTCGCTGGTTGGGATGCAGCAGCTGACCAGCACTGATTGTCCGGCACTGCCTAGTGAGATGAACCCAGTACGTCAGTTGAAAATGCAGAAATCACCGGTCTTCTGTGTCGCTCATGCTGGAAGTTGGAGACTGGAGCTGTTCCTATTCGGCCATCTTGCTCCGCCCCCCATTGTAGAGTCTAAGAAAACAGTGTTAGCCTACTATTCCATGAAGAAAACAGTGTGACACTGTGAGATGAATTCAGACATCACAAAGCAGTTTCTCTGAAAGCTTCTTTCTAGATTTTATCTAGGGATATTTCTTTTTTCACTAAAGGCCTTAATATGCTCCCAAATATTCCCTTGCCGACACCAAGAAAACAATGATAGCAATGTGCTCCAAGAAAAGAAAGATGTAACACTGTGAGGTGAATTAACACATCACAAAGTGGTTTTTCTGAAAGCTTCTTTCCAGCTTTTATATGAGGATATTTCCTTTGTCACCATAGGCTTCAATGCTCTACCAAATATCCTATTGCTGATTCCACGAAAACCATGGTATCAAACTGCTCAATGAAAACAACAGTGTAACTCTTTGAGATGAATTCACACATTATGAAGCAGTTTTTCAGAAATCTTCTTTCTAGTTTTTAATTGAGGATGTTTCCTTTGTCACCATAGGCTTCAATGTGACCCAAAATATCCCTTCTCAGATTCCCCAAAAACAGTGCTACCAAACTGTTACATGAGAAAAAGGGTGTAACACTGTGAGATGAATTCACATATTGCAAAGATGTTTCTCAGAAAACTTTCTAGTTTTTATCTGAGTATATTTCCTTTTTCACCATATTAATCAATGCGCTCCCCAATATCCCATAGCAGATTAATTGAAAAAAGTGTTGGCAAACTTCTCAATGAAAAGAATGGTGTAACTCTTTGAAATGAGTTCACACATCACAAAGCAATTTCACAGAAAGCTTCTTTTTGGACTTTTATCTGTGGATATTTCCTGACCCCATAGGCTTCAATGCACTCCCATATATACTATTGCAGATTGCAGGAAAACTGTGTTATCACACTCCTCAATGAAAATAATGGAGAAAACCTGTAAGATGAATTCACACATCACAAAGCTGTTTTTCAGAAGGCGTCTTTCTAGTTTATATCTGAGGAAAGTTCATTTTTCCCTGTAGGCATCAAAGGGTTCCAGAATATCCCATTGCAGATTCCATGAAAACAGTGTTAGCAAACTGCTCCAGGAAAAGAAAGATGTAACTCTGTGAGATGA
The DNA here is from genome assembly GCF_000951045.1 of Mandrillus leucophaeus. Classification (NCBI taxonomy): domain Eukaryota; kingdom Metazoa; phylum Chordata; class Mammalia; order Primates; family Cercopithecidae; genus Mandrillus; species Mandrillus leucophaeus. Next base: position 16,193 of record NW_012102481.1, on the reverse strand, counting down.
ATTCACACATCATGAAGAGCATTCCCAGAAAGCGTCTTCTTGGTTTTTATCTGAGGATATTTAATTGGTCAACATAGGCTTCAATGCAAACCAAAATATCCCTTCACAGATTCCCCAAAAAGAATGCTACCAAACTGCTCCAAGAAAAGAACCGTGTAACTCAGTGAGATGAATTCACACATCAGAAAGCAGTTTCACAGAAAGCTTCTTTCTAGTTTTTATCAGAGAGTATTTCCTTTTTCACCATAGGCCTCAAAGCGATCATGAATATCCCATTGCAGATTCCAAGAAAAAAAGTGTTAACAAACTGCTCAATGAAAAGAATGGTGTAACTGTGTGAGATGAAGTCACACATCACAAAGCGGTTTATCAGAAAACTTCCTTATAGTTTTTATTCAGAGGATATTTCTTTTTTCATCATATGACTCAAGGTGCTCTCAAATATCCCTTTGCAGATTCCACGAAAGCAGTGTTAGCAAATGACTCCATGGATAGAATGGTGTAACTCTGTGAGATGAATTCAAACATCACAAAGCAGTTTCTCAGAAAGCTTCTGTCTAGTTTTTATCTGAGGTGTTTCTTTTGTCACCATAGGCTTCAACACCATCCTAAATATCCCTTCTCAGATTTCCCAAAATCAGTACTAAAACTCTGCTCCATGACAAGAAACGTTTAACTCTGTGAGATGAATTCACAAATCAGAAAGTAGTTTCTCAGAAAGCTTCTTTCTAGTTTTTGTCAGAGGATATTTCCTTTGTCTCCACAGGCTTCAATGCACTCTCGAATATCCTATTTCACATTCCTTGAAAACAGTGTTAGCAAACTGTTCAATAAAAAGAACAGTGTAACTCTGTGAGATGAATTCACACAAAACAGTTTCTCAGAAAGTTTCTTTCTACTTTTTTTCTGAAGATATTTGCTTTTTCTTCATAGTCCTCAGTACGCTCCCAAATATCCCTTTGCAGATTCCATGAAAACAGTGGTAGCAAACTGCTCCATGTAAAGTAAGGTGTAACACTGTGAGATGAATTCATACTTCACAAAGAACTTTGTCAGAAAACTTCTTTCTAGTTTTTATCTTAGAATATTTACATTTTCACCATAGACTTCAATGTGTTCTCAAATAATCTATTGAACATTCCTCAAAAACAGTGTTAACAAACAGTTCAAGGAAAACAATGGTGTAACTCTGTGAGATGAATTCAACCATCACAAAGCAGTTTCTCAGAGAGCTTCTTTCTAGTTTTACTCTGGGAATATTTCCTTTTTCACCATAGGCCTCTATGTGCTCCCAAATATCCCTTTGCAGATTATATGAAAACTGTGTTAGCAAACTGCTCCACGAAAAGAAAGCTGAAACTCTGTGAGAGGAATTCACACATCACCAAGAAGTTTCTCAGAGAGATTCTTTCTAGTTTTTATCTGAGGATATTTCCTTTGTCACCATAGGCTTCAATACGATCCAAAATACTTCTCAGATTCCCCAAAAACAGTGCTACTAAACTGATCCATGAATAGAATCGTGTAACTCTGTGAGATGAATTAAGACATCACAAAGTATTTTCTCAGAAATCTTCTTTCTAATTTTTGTCTGAGGATATTTCATTTGTCACCATAAGCTTCAAAGTGCTCCGAAATATTCCATTGCAGATACCATGAAAACATGCTTTAGAAACTGCTCAATGAAAAGAACAGTGTAACTCTGTGAGATGAATTCAAACATCGCATGCGGTTTCTCAGAAGCCTTCTTTCTAATTTTTATATGCGTGTATTTCGTTTGTCACCGTAAGCTTAATTGCACTCCAAATCATTCCATTGCAGATTCCAAGAAAAGAGTGTTAGCAAACTGCTCCATGAAAAGAAAGGTGCAACTCTGTGAAATAAATTCACACATCACCAAGAAGTTTCTTGGAAAGCTTCTTTCCATTTTTTATCTGAGGATATTCCCGCTGTCACCATAGGCTTCAATGTCATACAAATTATCCCTTCTCAGATTCCCCAAAAACAGTGTTACCAAACTCGTCCACGAAAAGAGTAGTGTAACTCTCTGAGAACAATTCACAAATCACAAAGCAGTTTCTCAGAAAGCTTCTGTCTGGTTTTTATCTTAGGATATTTAGTTTTTCACTATAGGCCTCAATGTGCTCCCACATATCCCTTTGCAGATTCCAAGAAAACAGTATTAGCAAACGGCTGCATGAAAAGAAAGGTGTAACTCTGTGCTATGAATTCACATATCATGAAGCAGTTTCTCAGAAAGCTTCTTTCTAGTTTTTATCTGAGGATAATTCCTTTGTCACCATAGGCTTCAATGCCATGTAAAATATCCCTTCTCAGATTCCCCAAAAACAGTGATACCAAACTTCTCCATAAAAAGAGTGGTGTAACTCTTTGAGATGAATTCACAAATTTCAAAGAAGTTTCTCAAGAATCTTCTTTCTAGTTTTTGCCTGAGGAAATTTCCGTTGTCACTGTAAGCTTCCATGCACTCCAAAATATCCCATTGCAGATTACAAGAAAACAGTGTTGGTAAACTTCTCAATGAAAATAATTGTGTAACTCTGTGAGATGAATTCACACATCACAAAGCAGTCTTTCAGAAAGCTTCTTTTTGATTTTTATCTGAGGATATTTCCTTTTTCACCATAGGCTTCAATGCACTCCCAAATATCCTGTTGCAGTTTCCATGAAGGCAGTGATATCAAAGTACTCAATGAAAAGAACAGTGTAGCATTGTGAGAAGAATTCACACATCACTAAGCAGTTTCCCAAAAATCTTCTTTCTATGTTTATCTGAGGATATTTAGTTTCTCACCATAGGCCTCAGTGCACTCCCAAATATCCCCTTGCAGATTACACGAAAACTGTTAGCAAACTGCTCCATCAAAAGAAAGGTGTAACTCTATGAGTTGAATTCAAACATCACAATGAAATTTCTCAGAAAGCTTCTTTCTAGTTTTTATCTGAGGACATCTCCTTTTCACCATAGGCCTCAATGCGCTCCAAAATATCCCTTTGCAGGTTCCACGAAATCAGTGTTAGCAAACTGCTCTATGAAAAGAAGATGTAACTCTGTTAGATAAATTCACAAATCACAGAACAGTTTCCCAGAAACCTTCTTTCTAATTTTTGTCTCAGGATATTTCCTTTGTCACCATAAGATTCAATGCACTCCAGAATATCCCATTGCAGATTCCAAGAAAACAGCATTAGCAAATTGAACAATGGAAAGAATGATGTAATTCTGTGAGTTGAATTCACACATCACAAAGCAGTATTACAGAAAGCTTCTTTCTAGTTTTTATCTGAGGATACCCCCTTTTTCACTATAGGCCACAATGTGCTAACAAATATTCCTTTGCAGATTCCACAAAAACAGTGTCAGAAAGCTGCTCCATGAAAGAAAGGTGTAACTCTCTGAGATGAATTCACACATCACAAAAAACTTTCTCAGAAATCTTCTTTCCAATTTTTATCTGAAGATATTTCCTTTGTCACCATAGGCTTCAAAACAATCCAAAATGTCCCTTCTCAGATTCCACAAAAACAGTGTAACCAAACTGCTCCATGAACAGAATCCTGTAACTCTGTGACAAGAATTAGCACATCAGAAAGCATTTCCTCAGAAAGCGACTTTCTAGTTTTTATATGAGGGTATTTCCTTTGTCACCTTAACCTTCAATGTGCTCCAAAATACCCATGCGTAGATTCCATGAAAATGGTGTTGTCAAATGGCACAATGAAAAGAATGGTGTCACTCTGTGAGATGAGTTCACATAACGTGAAGAACTTTCTCAGAAAGTTTCTATCAAGTTTTTATCTGAGGATATTTCCTTTACACCATAGACCTCAATGCTATCCCATATATCCCTTCTCAGATTAACCAAAAAATGTTCTAACAAACTGATCCATTAGAAGAATTGTGTAACTCTCTGAGATTAATTCACAAACCACAAAGCAGTTTCTCAGACAGCTGCTTTCTAGTTTTTGTCTGAGTATATTTCCTTGGTCACCATAAGCTTAAATGCACTCCAAAATATAACATTGCAGATTCCATGAAAACAGTCTTAGCAAATTGCTCAATGAAAAGAACAGTGTAACGCTGTGAGATGAATTAACACATCACAAAGCAGTTTCTCAAAAAGCTTCTTTCTAGTTCCTATGTGAGGATATTTCCTTTTTCACTATATGCCTCAATGTGTTCTCAAATATCACTTTGCAGATTCCATGAAAACAGAGTTAGCAAACTACTCAAAGAACAATGTAACATGGTGAGATGAATTCACACATCACAAAGCAATTTCTCAGAAACCTTCTTCCTAGTGCTTATCTGAGGATATTTAGTTTTTCACCATAGGCCTCAATTTACTCCCAAATCTCCCCTTGGAGATTACACAAAAACAGTGTTAGCAAACTGTTCCATCAAAAGAAAGGTGTAACTCTACGAGATGAATTCACGCATCACAAAGAACTTTCTCAGAAAGCTTCTTTCTAGCTTTTATCAGAGGATACTTCCTTTTCACCCTAGGCTTCAATGCTCTCCCAAATATCCCTTCTCAGATTCCCCAAAAAGTGTTCTACCAAATTGATCCATTAAAATAATCGTGTAACTCTGTGAGATTAATTCACAAATCACAAAGCACATTCTCAGAAAGCTGCTTTGTAGTTTCTGTCTGAGAATAGTTCCTTTGTCACCATAAACTTAAATGTGCTAAGAAATATAACATTGCAGATTCCACAAAAACAGTATTAGAAAACTTCTCAATGCAAAGAACAGTGTCACACTGTGACATGAATTCACAATGACAAAGCAGTTTCTCAGAAAGCTTCTTTCTAGTTTTTATATGAGGATATTTCCTTTTTCACTATATGCCTCAATGTGCTCCCAAATATCACTTTGCAGATTCCATGAAAACAGTGTTAGCAAACTGTTCAGAGAAAAGAACAGTATAACATGGTGAGAAGAATTCACACATCACTAAGCAGTTTCTCAAAAATCTTCTTTCTATGTTTATCTGAGGATATTTAGTTTCTCACCATAGGCCTCAATGCACTGCCAAATATCACCTTGCAGATTACATGAAAACAGTGTTAACAAACTGCTCCATCAAAAGAAAGGTGTAACTCTATGAGATGAATTCAAACATCACAATGAAATTTCTCAGAAAGCTTCTTTCTAGTTTTTATCTGAGGATATCTCCTTTTCACATAGGCTTCAATGTGCGCCAAAATATCCCTTTGCAGATTCCACGAAAACAGTGTCAGCAAACTGCTCCATGGAAAGAAAGGTGTAACTCTGTGAGATGAATTCACACATCACAATGAAGTTTCCCTGAAAGCTTCTTTCTAGTTTTTCTCTGAGGATATTTCCTTTCTCACCTTTGGCTTCAATGTGATCCAAAGTATCCCTTCTCAGATTCCCCAAAAACAGTGCTACCAAAATGATCCATGAAAACAATCATGTAACTCTGTGAACAGAACTAACACATCACAAAGCAGTTTCTCAGAAGTCTTCTGTATAGTTTTTGTCTGAGGATATTTCCTTTGTCACCATGAACTTCAATGCGCTCTGAAATATCCCATTACAGATTCCAAGAAAACAGTGTTAGCAAACTTCTCAGTGAAAATACCAGTGTAACTCTGTGAGATAAATTGAAACATCACAAAGCAGTTTCACAGAAAGCTTCTTTTTGGTTTCAATCTGACGATATTTAATTTGTCTCCATAGGCTTCAATGCACTACCAAACGTCCTAGTGCAGATTCCACGAAAACAGTGTTATAAAACTGCTCTATGAAAAGAACGGTGTAACTCTGTGAGATGAATTCACACATCACAAAGCAATTTCTCAGAAAGATTCTTTCTAGCTCTTATATGAAGATATTTCCTTTGGCATCAGAGGCTTCAACGCAATTTAATATATCCCTTCTCAAATTCCCCCAAAACAGGGCTACCAAACTGCTTCATGAAAAGTGTGGTGTAACTCTGTGAGATGAATTCTCACAACACAAAATTGTTTCTCAGAATGCTTCTTTCTAGTTTTTATCTGAGGATATTTCCTTTTTCACTATATTCCTAAATGCATTCCCAAATATCCCTTTTCAGATTACACAAAAACACTCTTAGCAACCTGCTCCAAGAAAAGAACTGTGCTACTCTGCAAGATGAATACATACAGCACAAAGAAGTTTCTCGGAAAACTTCTATCTATTTTTTGTCTGAAAATATTCCCTTTCTCATCACAGGCTTCAATGCAATCCAAAATAGCCCTTCTCAGATTCTCCATAAACAGTGCTACCAAAATGCTCCATGGAAAGCGTCGTGTATATCTGTGAGATGAATTCACAAATCAGAAAGCTTTTTCATGGAAAGTTTCTTTCTAGTTTTTGCCTGGATATTTCCTTTTTCACCCTAGGCATCATTGTGCTCGTGAATATCCCTTTGCAGATTCCACGAAAATAGTGTTAGAAAACTGCTCTATGAAAAGAAACGTGTAAATCTGTGAGATGAATTCACACATCACAAAGCACTTTCTCAGAAAGCTTCTTTATGTTTTTTTTGTCTGTGGATATTTCCTTGGTCACCATAGGCTTCATTGCACTCCCAAATATCCTATTGCAGATTCCACAAAAACGGTTTTACCAAACTGCTCCAAGAAAAGAATCATGCTACTCTGTGAGATGAATTCACACATCACAAAGCAGTTTCTCAGAAAACTTCTTTCCAGTTTTTACCTGAGGATATATCCTTTTTCACCATAGGCTTCCATGTGATGCAAAGTATCACTTCTCAATTCCACAAAAACAGAGCTACTGAACTGCTCCATGAAAAGGATGGTGTAACTCTGTGAGATGAATTCACAAATTAGAAAGCAGTGTGTCAGAAAGTTTATTTCTAGTTTTTGTCTGAGGATATTTCCTTTGCCACCAAAACTTCAATGCACTCTGAAATAGCCCATTGCAGATTCCAGGAAAACAGTGTTAGCAAACTGGTCAATGAAAAGAACAGTGTAACTCAGTGAGACAAATTGACACATCACAAAGCAGATTCTCCAAAAGCCTCTTTTCCGTTTTTATCTGAGGATATTACCTTTGTCACCATAGGCTTCAATGCGCTCCCAAATATCCTATTACAGATTCCACGAAAACAGTGTTAGCAGACTGCGCAAAGAAAAGAACAGTGTAACTCTGTGAGGTGAATTCACACATCCCAAAAACGTTTCTCAGAATGCTTCATTCCAGTTTTTATCTGAGGATATTTCATTTGTCACCATGGGCTTCAATGTGATCCAAAATATCCCTTCTCATATTCCCCAAAAACAGTACTAACAAACTGCACCATGGGAAAAAATGGGTAATTCTGTGAGATGAATTAACATACCACAAAGGACTTTCTCAGAAAACTTCTTTCTATTTTTTATGTTAGGATATTTCCTTTTTCACCATAAGCTTCAAAGCACTCCAAAATATCCCATTGTGGATTCCAAGAAAACAGTGCTAAAAAACTGCTCCATGAAAAGAATTGTGTAACACTGTGAGATGAATTCACAAATCACAAAGGAGTTTCTCAGAAAGTTTCTTTCTAGTTTTTGTCTGAGGATATTTCCTCTTTCCAAAAAGGCCTCAATGTGCTCATGAATATCCCTTTGCATATTCCACGAAAATAGTGTTTGCAAACTGCTCCATGAAAAGAAAGGTGTAACTCTCTGAGATGAATTCACACATCACAAAGCAGTTGTTCAAAAAGTTTCTTTTTAGTTTTTGTCTTAGGATATTTCCTTTGTCACCATGGGCTCCAATGTGCTCCCAAATATCCTATTGCAGATTCCCCAAAAACAGTGCTACCAAACTTATCCATGAAAAGAATCATGTAACTCTGTGAGATGAATTAACACATCACAAAGCAATTTCTCAGAAAGCTTCTTTCTAGTTTTAATCTGAGGATATTTCCTTTGTCACCATAGGCTTCATTGCAATTCAAAATATCCCTTCTCAAATTCCCCAAAAACAGTACTACCAAACCGCTTCATGAAAAGTGTGGTGTAACTCTGTGAGATGAATTCTCACATCACAAAACTGTTTCTCACAAAGCCTCTTTCTAGTTTCTACCTGAGTCTATTTCCTTTTTCTCCATATTCCTCAATGTGCTCCTGAGTATTCCTTTGCAGATTTCATGAAAACAGTTTCAGCAACCTGTTCCAAGAAAATAATTGTGCTACTCTGTGAGATGAATACACACATCACAAAGCAGTTTCTCAGAAAGTTTCTGTCTGGTCTTTATCTGAGAAAACCCCTTTTTCACCGTAGGCTTCAATGTGATCCAAAATAGTCCTTCTCAGAGTCTCCAAAAACAGTGCTACCAAAATGCTCCATGAAAAGAATCTTGTAAATCTGTGAGATGTATTCACACATCAGAAAGTATTTTCAAAGAAACCTTCTTTCTAATTTTTGTCTGAGGATATTTCCTTTTTTCACCACGGGCCTCATTGTGCTCATGAATATTCATTGCATATTCCACGAAAATAGTGTTATCAAACTGCTACACAAAAAGAAATGTGTAAATCTGTGAGATGAATTCACACATCACAAAGCAGTTTCTCAGAAAGCTGCTTTTTGGTTTTTTGCCTGAAAATATTTCCTTGGTCACCATAGGCTTCAATGCACTCCCAAATATCCTATTACAGATTCCACAAAAAGTTTTACCAAACTGCTCCAAGAAAAGAATCGTGCTACTCTGTGAGATGAATACACCCATCACAAAGCAGTTTTTCGGAAAGCTTCTTTCTGTTTTTTATCTGAGGATTTTTTTTTAGCACCACAGGCTTCAATGTGATCCAAAATAGCCCTTCTCAGATTCCCCAAAAACAGTGCTAACAAACTGCTCCATGAAAGGAAATTGTAACTCTGTGAGATGAATTCACAAATTAGAAAGCAGTTTGTCAGAAACTTCTTTCTAGTTTTTGTCTGAGGATATTTCCTATGTCAACATAAGCTTCAATGCATTCTGAAATATCCCATTGCAGAATCCAGGAAAACAGTGTTAGCAAGTTAATCAATGAAAATAACAATATAACTCTGTGGTACAAATTGACACATCTCAAAGCAGTTTTTCAGAAAGCTTCTTTTCCGTTTTTATCTGAGGATATTTCCTTTGTCACCATAGGCTTCAATGCACTCCCAAATATCCTATTGCATATTCCATGAAAACAGTGTTACCAGACTGTTCAATGAAAAGAACAGTTCTTGTAAATCTGTGAGATGTATTCACACATCAGAAAGTATTTTCAAAGAAACCTTCTTTCTAATTTTTGTCTGAGGATATTTCCTTTTTTCACCACGGGCCTCATTGTGCTCATGAATATTCATTGCATATTCCACGAAAATAGTGTTATCAAACTGCTACACAAAAAGAAATGTGTAAATCTGTGAGATGAATTCACACATCACAAAGCAGTTTCTCAGAAAGCTGCTTTTTGGTTTTTTGCCTGAAAATATTTCCTTGGTCACCATAGGCTTCAATGCACTCCCAAATATCCTATTACAGATTCCACAAAAAGTTTTACCAAACTGCTCCAAGAAAAGAATCGTGCTACTCTGTGAGATGAATACACCCATCACAAAGCAGTTTTTCGGAAAGCTTCTTTCTGTTTTTTATCTGAGGATTTTTTTTTAGCACCACAGGCTTCAATGTGATCCAAAATAGCCCTTCTCAGATTCCCCAAAAACAGTGCTAACAAACTGCTCCATGAAAGGAAATTGTAACTCTGTGAGATGAATTCACAAATTAGAAAGCAGTTTGTCAGAAACTTCTTTCTAGTTTTTGTCTGAGGATATTTCCTATGTCAACATAAGCTTCAATGCATTCTGAAATATCCCATTGCAGAATCCAGGAAAACAGTGTTAGCAAGTTAATCAATGAAAATAACAATATAACTCTGTGGTACAAATTGACACATCTCAAAGCAGTTTTTCAGAAAGCTTCTTTTCCGTTTTTATCTGAGGATATTTCCTTTGTCACCATAGGCTTCAATGCACTCCCAAATATCCTATTGCATATTCCATGAAAACAGTGTTACCAGACTGTTCAATGAAAAGAACAGTGTAACTCTGTGAGATGAATTCACACATCACATAGAAGTTTCTCAGAATTCTTCTTTCCGGTTTTTATATTAGCATACTTCCTTTGTCACCATGGGCTTCAATATGTTTCAAAATATCCCTGCTCATATTACCCAAAAACAGTACTAACAAACTGCTCCATGAAAAAAAAAGGGTAACTCTGTGAGATGATTTAACACATCAGAAAGAAATTTCTCAGAAAGCTTCTTTCTAGTTTTTATATTAGGATATATATATATATATTTTTTTTTGCTTTGTTCAGTACTATATCCCCTGCACCTAGTCTATTGCTAGAAGTAGTATTTTGTTTATTATTATTTTATTCATTATACTTTAAGTTCTAGGGTACATGTGCACAATGTGCAAGTTTGTTACATATGTATACATGTGCCATATTGGTGTCCTGCACCCATCAACGCGTCAGCACACTTCAACTCGTCATTTACATCAGGTATAGCTCCCAATGTCATTCCTCCCCACTCCCTACAATAGGCCCCGGTGTGTGATCTTTCCCTTCCCATGTCCAAGTGATCTCAATGTTCAAGTCCCACCTATGAGTGAGAATTTCTCAGAAAGCTTCTATCTAGTTTTTATATGAAGATATTTCCTTTGTAACCATAAGCTTCAATGCGCTCTGAAATATCCAAATGCAGAGTTCAAGAAAACAGTGTTAGCAAACTGGTCAATGAAAACGACATTGTAACTCTCTGAGATGAATCAAATATCACAAAGCAGTTTCTCAGATAGATTCTTTCTAGTTATTATCTGAGGATATTTCCTTTTTCATCATATTCCTCACTGCACTCCTGAATATCCCATTGCAGATTCCATGAAAAAAGTGTTAGCAAACTTCTCAATGAAAAGAAAGGAGTAAATCTGTGAGATGAATTCATGCATCAAAAAGCAGTTTCACAGAGGGCTTCTTTTTGGTTATTATCTGGGGATATTTCCTTTGTCACCATAAGCTTCAAGGTACTACCAAATATCCTATTGCAGATTCCATGAAAATAGTGTATCAATCTGCTCAATGCAAACAATGGTGTAACTTTGTGAGATGAACTCAAACGTTCACAAAGCAGTTTTTTAGAAAGCTACTTTCTAGTTTTTATCTCATGACATTTCCTTTTTAACTATAGTCCTCCATGTGCTCCCAAATATCCCTTTGCAGATTCCACAAAAACAGTGTTAGCAAATGGCTCCATGAAAAACAAGGTGTAACTCTGTGAGATGAATTCATAAATCACAAAGCAGTTTTTCACAAAGCTACTTTTTTATTTTTTTTCTGAGGACATTACCTTTGTAACCATAGGCTACAAAGTGCTCCCAAATATCCTATTGCAGATTACACAAAAACAGTGTTATCAAACTGTTCAATAAAAATAATGGTGTGACTCTGTGAGATGAGTTCACATGTCACAAAAAACTGTCTCAGAAAGCTTATTTCTAGTTTTCATCTGAGGATATTTCCTTTTTCTCCATAGGCTTCAATTCGATCCCAAATATCCCTTCTCAGAATCCCCAAAAATAGTGCTACCAAACAGATCCATGGAAAGAATCATGTAACTCTGTGAGATGAATTAATACATCACAAAGTGGTTTTTCCAAAAGCTTCTTTCTACTTAATCCATGAAGATTTTTTCTGTGTCACCAGAAGATTCAATGCACTCTGAAATATCCCATTGCAGAATCCAAGAAAAGAGTGTTAGCAAACTGCTCAATGAAAAGAACACTGTAACACTCTGAGATGAATTCACACATCACAAAGAAGCTTCTCAGAAAGCTTCTTTCTAGTTTTTAACTGAGGATATTTCTTTTTTCTCCATTGGCCTCAATTCTCTCTCATATATCCCTTTGCAGATTCCACGAAAACAGTGTTAACAAACTGCTCAATGAAAAGAACGGTGTGACACTGTGAGATGAATTCACACATCACAAAGCGGTTTCTCACGAAGGTACTTTCCAGTTTTTATGTGAGAATATTTTGTTTTTCACCATAGAACTCAATGCGCTCCCAAATATCCAATTGCAGATTCCATGAAAACAGTGTTAGCAAACTGCTCCTTGGAAAGAAAGCTGCAACTGTGTGATGAATTCAAACATCACCAAGAAGTTTCTCAGAAAGCTTCTTTCTAGTTTTATCTGAGGATATTTTCTTTGTCAACATAGGATTCAATGCGATACAAATTATCCCTTCTCTGATTCCCCAAAAAGAGTGCTACCAAACTGCTACATGAAAAGAAAGGTGTAATTCTGTGAGATGAATTAAGACAAAACAAAGCAATTTCACAGAAAGCTTCTTTCGAGTTTTTGTCAGAGGAAATTTCCTTTGTCACCATAAGCTTCAATGCGCTCCAAAATATCCCATTAAAGATTCCAAGAAAACAGTGTTACCAAACTGCTCAATGAAAAGAACAGTGTAACTCTGTGAGATGAATTCACACGTCACAAAGCAGTTTCTCAGAAAGCTGCTTTTTGGTTTTTATCTGAGGATATATACTCTTTCACAGTATTCCTCAAGGCACACGTGAATATCCCTTTGCAGATTCCACAAAACTAGTGTTAGTAAACTCCTTCATGAAAAGGAAGTTGTAAATCTGTGAGGTGAATTCACACATCACAGAGCAGTTTTCAGAAAGCTTCTTTTTTGTTTTTGTCTCAGGATATTTCCATTGTCACCATAGGCTTCAATGTGCTCCCAAATATTTTATTGTTTTCCGTGAAAACAGTGTTAGCTTCTGCTACATGAAAAAAAAATTGTAACACTGTGAGATGAATTCACACACCACAAAGAACTTTCTCAGAAAGCTTCTTTCTAGTTTTTATATGAGGATATTTCCTTTGTAAAAATAAGTTTCAATGCACTCCAAAATATCCCTTTGCAGATTCCAAGAAAAGAGTGTTAGCAAACTGCTCAATGAAAAAAACAGTGTAAATTTGTGTGATGAATTCGCACAACATAAAGCAATTCTCACAAAGATTCTATCTACGTTTAATATGCGGATATTTCCTTTTCCACCATAGGCCTCAACTCCTCACAAATATCCCTTTCTAGATTCCATGAAAACAGGGTTTGCAAACTGCTCCATGAAATGAAAGGTGTTACTCTGGGAGATGAATAGACACATCGCAAATAAGTTTGCCAGAAAACTTCCCTCTAGTTTTTTTCTGAGGATATTTCCTTTGTCACCATATGTTTCAATGAAATCCAAAATAACCTTTTTCAGATTCCCCAAAAACAGTGCTAC
>NW_012102481.1:0-1886 GCF_000951045.1 Mandrillus leucophaeus | reverse complement strand
CCTTTGTAGATTCCAAGAAAATACTGTTAGCAAACTGATCCATGAAAAGAAAGGTGTTATTCTGTGAGATGAATACATACATCACAAAGCAGTTTCTGAGAAAGCCACTTTCCAGTTTTTGTCTGAGGATATTTTGTTTATAACTATAAGCTTCAATGCGTTCTGAAATATCCCATTGCAGATTCCAAGAAAACTGTGTTAGAAAACTGCTCAATGAAAACACCAGTGTAAATTTGTGAGATGAATTCAAACATCACAAAGCAGTTTCTCAGAGAGCTTCTTTCTAGTTTTTATGTGAAGATATTTACTTTTTCACCATAGGCCTCAATGCTCTCCAAAATATCCGTTGTAGATTCCATGAAAACAGTGTTATCAAACAGCTCAATGAAAATTACAGTGTAACTCTGTGAGATGAATTCAAACATCACAAAGCAGTTTCTCAGAAAGCTTCCTTCTAGTTTTTATCTGGGGATATTTAGTTTCTCACTGTAGGCCTCAAAGCGCTGCAAAATATCCTTTAGCAGATTCCACGGAAGGAGTGTTAGCAAACAGTTCCATGAAAAGAAGGTTGTAACTTTGTGAGACGAATTCACACATCACAAAGCACTTCCTCAGAAAGCTTATTTCTAGTTTTCATCTGAGGATATTTCCTTTGTCACCATAGGCTTTGATGCGATCCCAAATATACCTTCTCAGATTCCCCAAAAACAGTGCTACGAAACTGCTCCATGAAAAGAATCGTGTAACTCTGTGAGATTAACTTACAAATCACAAAGAAGTTTCTCAGGAAGATATTTTGTAGTTTTTGTCTGAGGATATTTCATTTATCACTGTAATTTTCAATGCATTACAAAACTTCCCATTGCAGATTCCAAGAAAACAGGGTTAGCAAACTGCTGAATAAAAAGAACATTGAAACTCTGTGAGATGAATTCACACATCAAAAAGTAGTTTCTCAGAAAGATTCTTTCTAGTTTCTATCTGAGGATATTTCCTTTTTCACCATAGGCCTCAATGTGCTTCCAAATATTCCCTTGCAGATTCCACTAAAATAGTGTTTTCAAACAACTCAATGAAGAGAATGGTGTAACTCTGTGAGATAAATTCACAAATCACAAGGCAGTTTCTCAGAAAGCTTATTTCTAGTTTTTATCTGAGGCTATTTTCTTTGCCACCAAAAGTTTCAATGCACTCCAAAATATACCATTGGAGATTCCATGAAAACAGTGTTAGCAAACTGCTCAATGAAAAAAACAATGCAACACTGTGAGAGGAATTCAAAAATCACAAAGCAGATTCTCAGAAAGCTTCTTTCTAATTTCTATCTTAAGATATTTAGGTTTTCACCATAAACCTCAATACGTTTCCAAATATCCCTTTTCAGATTCAACAAAAACAGTGTTAGCATATGGCTCCACGAAAAGAAAGGTGAAACTCTGTGAGATGAATTCACACATCACAAAGAACTTTCTCAGAAAGCTTCTTTCCTGTTTTTATCTGAGGATATTTCCTGTGTCACCGTAGGCTTCAATATGATCCAAAATTTCCCTACTCAGATTAGCCAAAAACAGGGTTAATAAACTGCTCCATGACAAGAGTCGTGTAGCTCTGTGGGATGAATTCACAAATCACAAAGCTGTTGCTCAGACAGCTTCTTTCTAGTTTTTGCCTGAGGATATTTCATTTTTCACCATAAGCTTCAGTGTGCTCCAAAATATCCCATTGCTGATTCCAAGAAAACAGTGTTAGCAAACTGCTCAATGAAAGGTACAGTGTAACTCTGTGAGATGAATTCACACATAAAAAAGCAGTTTTTCAGAAAGCTTCTTTCTAGTTTTTATCTGAGTGTCCGGAGCTGCACGCCCCGGCCATAGCGAATAATAATT
>NW_012102480.1:6329-6644 GCF_000951045.1 Mandrillus leucophaeus | reverse complement strand
ACTCTGTGAGATGAATTAACAGAACACTAAGCAGTTTCTCTGAAAGCTTCTTTCCAGATTTCATCGGGGGATATTTCCTTTTTCACCATAGTCCTCTACGGGCTTAAATATATCACTTTGCCCATTTCATAAGAACTGTCTTAGCGAAAGTCTTCTTGTGGGGAAAGCTGTAATTCTGTGAGCTGATTTCACAGAACACAAAGAATTTTCTCAGAAAGCTTCTTTCTCTTTGTGATCGGAGGATATTTCCTTTGGCCCTATAGTCTTCAGAGGTATCCGAAATATCTGTTCTCAGATTCCACAGAAATAAGGCTA
>NW_012102480.1:5567-5892 GCF_000951045.1 Mandrillus leucophaeus | reverse complement strand
TTCTCAGATTCCACAGAAATAAGGCTGGCAAAGAGATCCACGAAATACAGATGTAACTCTGTATGATGAGTTAACAGAATACTAAGCAGTTTCTCAGAAAGCTTCTTTCCAGATTTCATCGGACGATGTTTTCTTTTTCACAAAAGCCCTCTACGGGCTTACAAATATCACGTTGGCAATTCCACAAGAACTGTCTTAGCGAAAGGCTTCTAGAGGGTAGGGCTGTAAATCTGTGAGATGATTTCACAGGACACAGAGAAGTTTCTCAGAAAGCTTCTTTCTCTTTGTTATCGGAGGATATTTCCTTTGGCCCTATAGTCTTCAA
>NW_012102480.1:289-1501 GCF_000951045.1 Mandrillus leucophaeus | reverse complement strand
TAGCCCTCTATGGGCTTCCAAATATCACTTTGACAATTCCACAAGAACTGTCTTAGTGAAGGGCTTCTTGAGGCGAAAGCTATAACTCTGTGAGATGATGTCACAGAACACAAAGAAGTTTCTCAGAAAGCTTTTTTCTCTTTGTTATTTGAGGATATTTCCTTTGGCCCTATAGTCTTCAAAGGGATCCGAAATATCTATTCTCAGATTCCACAGAAATAAGGCTAGCAAAGAGATCCAGGAAATACAGATGAAACTCTGTGAGTGGAAGTCACTCATTACAGAGCAGTTTCTCAGAAAGCTTCCTTTCAGATTTCATGGGAGAATATTTCCTTTTTCACCATAGCCCTCTACGGGCTTCCAAATAAAACTTTGCCAATTCCACAAGAACTGTCTTAGCGAAAGGCTTCTTGAGGAGAAAGCTGTAACTGTGTGAGATGATTTCACAGAACACAAAGAAGTTTCTCAGTAAACTTCTTTCTCTTTGTTATCGGAGGATATTTCCTTTGGCCCTATAACCTTCAACCGGATCAGAAATATCTGTTCTCAGATTCCACAGAAATAAGGCTAGCAAAGACATCCAGGAAATACAGATGTAACTCTGTGAGTGGAAGTCACTCATCACAGAGCAGTTTCTCAGAAATCCTCCTTTCAGATTTCATCGGAGGATACTTCCTTTTTCACCATAGCCCTCTATGGGGTCCAAATATCACTTTGCCAATTCCACAAGAACTGTCTTAGCAAAAGGCTTCTTGAGGGGAAAGCTGTAACTCTGTTTAATGATTTCACAGAACTCAAAGAAGTTTCTCAGAAATCTTCTTTCTCTTTGTTATCGGAGGATATTTCGTTTGGCCCTATAGTCTTCAAAGGGATCCGAAACATCTGTTCTAAGATTCCACAGAAATAAGGCTAGCAAAGAGATCCACGAAATACAGATGTAACTCTGTGAGATGAGTTAACAGAATACTAAGCAATTTCTCAGAAAGCTTCATTCCAGATTTCATGCGAGGATTTTTCCTTTTTCACAAAAGCCCTCTACGGGCTTCCACATATCACTTTGCCAATTCGACAAGAACTGTCTTAGTGAAACGCTTCCTGAGGAGAAAGCTGTAACCCTGTGAGATGATTTCACAGGACAAAAGAAGTTTCTCAGAAAGCTTCTTTCTCTTTGTTATCGGAGGATATTTCCTTTGGCCCTATAGTCTTCAAAGG
>NW_012102480.1:0-221 GCF_000951045.1 Mandrillus leucophaeus | reverse complement strand
TCAGAAAGCTTCTTTCCAGATTTCATCTGAGAATATTTCCTTTTTCACCGTAGCCCTCTATGGGCTCCCAAATATCACTTTGCCAATTCCACAAGAACTGTCTTAGCGAAAGGCTTCTTGAGAGGAAAGATGTAACTCTCTCAGATGATTTCACAGAACGCATTGAAGTTTTTCAGAAAGCTTCTTTCTCTTTGTTATCGGAGGATATTTCCTTTGGCCCT
>NW_012102479.1:11524-11994 GCF_000951045.1 Mandrillus leucophaeus | reverse complement strand
CCCCCACCTTCAGGACAGGCCTGGAGCCATGAGGTGGCCGGCTAGCACCTGGGAGGGCCAAAGTTCTCTTCTCTGGAAAAAGATGGATGCTGAGCTGCCTTCAACCTGCCCAGGGACCAGCCTGAGAGAGCGGGAGAGCCTTCTGTGCATGTACGTGTGAGCATGCGAGCCGACTGAGAGAGCGGGAGAGCCTTCTGTGCGTGTGCGTGTGCGAGTGAGTGCCGACTCCCGACTCCTGAGCCCGAGCTTGGGCTGGGATGCTCATGCTGCTCACAGTTTGCCCAGCGTCATACAACTCCCAGAACCTGCAAACAGAAAGCAGGTGCTGCACAAACAGCATGATAGCCAATCCAGTGACAACAGAATCAAGGCAGAGTCAATAACACATCAGGAGGGAGGGGACGGGGGATGGAGAGAAGCATTTGTGTTTACAAAAGAAAATGTGCAAGTCAGCGTTGGGGGAAGAGAGA
>NW_012102479.1:5105-5994 GCF_000951045.1 Mandrillus leucophaeus | reverse complement strand
CCCCCACCTTCAGGACAGGCCTGGAGCCATGAGGTGGCCGGCTAGCACCTGGGAGGGCCAAAGTTCTCTTCTCTGGAAAAAGATGGATGCTGAGCCGCCTTCAACCTGCCCAGGGACCAGCCTGAGAGAGCGGGAGAGCCTTCTGTGCATGTACGTGTGAGCGTGCGTGCCGACTGAGAGAGCGGGAGAGCCTTCTGTGCGTGTGCGTGTGCGAGTGAGTGCCGACTCCCGACTCCTGAGCCCGAGCTTGGGCCGGGATGCTCACGCTGCTCCCAGTTTGCCCAGCGTCATACAACTCCCAGAACCTGCAAACAGAAAGCAGGTGCTGCACAAACAGCATGACAGCCAATCCAGTGACAACAGAATCAAGGCAGAGTCAATAACACATCAGGAGGGAGGGGATGGGGGATGGAGAGAAGCATTTGTGTTTACAAAAGAAAATGTGCAAGTCAGCGTTGGGGGAAGAGAGAGCTTTTCTTTCTTTTTTTTTTTTCTTTTTTTTTGAGATGGAGTCTTGCTCGCTGTGCCCCCCAGGCTGGAGGGCAGTGGCACTATCTTGGCTCACTACAACCTCCACCTCCTGGGCTCAAGCAATTCTCCTGCCTCGGCCTCCTGAGTAGTTGGGATTACAGGCATGTGCCACCATGTCCGCCTAATCTTTGTATTTTTAGTAGAGATGGGGTTTTGCCATGTTGGCCAGGCTGGTCTCAAACTATGGGCCTCAGGTGATCCACCCCCTTCGGCCTCCCAAAGTGCTGGGATTACAGGTGTGAGCCACCACACCTGGCCGCCAGAGAGTTTTCATTTCAAGCTCTGTGGCAAGGACTCAGGGTGGGGGCCAATCATCACATGTAGGCTGCACCGGGCTCTGTCTTGCGGTTACAGGTCC
>NW_012102479.1:4566-5055 GCF_000951045.1 Mandrillus leucophaeus | reverse complement strand
GGGATGGGGGATGGAGAGAAGCATTTGTGTTTACAAAAGAAAATGTGCAAGTCAGCGTTGGGGGAAGAGAGAGCTTTTCTTTCTTTTTTTTTTTTCTTTTTTTTTGAGATGGAGTCTTGCTCGCTGTGCCCCCCAGGCTGGAGGGCAGTGGCACTATCTTGGCTCACTACAACCTCCACTTCCTGGGCTCAAGCAATTCTCCTGCCTCGGCCTCCTGAGTAGCTGGGATTACAGGCATGTGCCACCATGTCTGCCTAATCTTTGTATTTTTAGTAGAGATGGGGTTTTGCCATGTTGGCCAGGCTGGTCTCAAACTATGGGCCTCAGGTGATCCACCCTCTTCGGCCTCCCAAAGTGCTGGGATTACAGGTGTGAGCCACCACACCTGGCCTCCAGAGTTTTCATTTCAAGCTCTGTGGCAAGGACTCAGGGTGGGGGCCAATCATCACATGTAGGCTGCACCGGGCTCTGTCTTGCGGTTACAGGTCC
>NW_012102479.1:0-761 GCF_000951045.1 Mandrillus leucophaeus | reverse complement strand
CTGACCTCTTGCTCAGGGATCTGATGCCTCCCAAATTAGGAAACTTCTTCCCATCTGCACAGCCACCACCTGGGCTTCGAGAGTCTAGGTGGATCCACAGCTCCACTCTTACTCTCTCCCTTTGGCCATCTCAACATTTGGTTCTGGTCTTTGGCGAAGGGTTAGGTAGGGTTTGCTTCAGAGAAAGAATCTAGAGATGTGCCCCCCAATGGGGCAGCTATAAGCTGCCCGTGGGTGTAGATGTGAATTAATTGAAACAAAATAACATTAAAAACACAGTTCCTTTAGACACATTTCAAGTGCTTGACATAAATATGCGATTGACAGCTGCCACCTTGGGCTGCTCGGATCCAGAACATTTTCACAGCTGCCGATCCAGAGTACCGACACTGCCGCCACGGCTGCCGGTCTAGAGCACCGACACTGCCGCCGACTAGGACATCTCCATGGCTGCTGGTCTAGAGCACTGACACTGCCACCGACTAGGACATCTCCACGGCTGCCCGTCTAGAGCACTGACACTGCCACCGACTAGGACGTCTCCACGGCTGCCGGTCTAGAGCACCGACACTGCTGCCGACTAGGACGTCTCCACGGCTGCCGATTGAGAACACTTCTGCTATTACAGAGGATGCATGGATCTAGATCATCTCAGTTTTTCCTTCGTCCTCTTCTTCCCTATCAAAACTATCTATAATTTATAATAATAAATATTTATAATAATTACAAAGATTAATAATTCATGGAATTTTAGAATGAAG
>NW_012102478.1:35463-37804 GCF_000951045.1 Mandrillus leucophaeus | reverse complement strand
TTTAGAAGTGAAAGGACTCACTCAGCATCTCGCCAAGGCTGTAAGAGTTGGTATTAGAACCCGCATCAGTGCTTTGGCATTTTTCACACCAAGTGATGGGTGTTACAAATGTGTTATGTATTTGTTAAAAGCAGATCTTTACAAAAGCATCTCAAAATTATGAGCTATTGGTTCAAGGATTTAGACTCAAATTTCATTCAACATGGCTTTGACTCAGTTTGTTTCTATATCTGACAGCCTATCAGTCGGGTGCTGGGGCCTGAACTACGTTTCAAATAACCTTTCTATATAAGAACTCGAGTATTACAGAGGCAGTACTGTTACCTCTCTGCTATTAAAAATATAATGCTGGGTCGGGCTCCGTGGCTCTCGCCTGTAATCCCGGAAATTTCAAAGGACGAGGCACGTGGATAACCCGAGGCCAGGAGTTCGGGACCAACCTGTGCAACGGAACGAAACCCCATCTCTACTAAACATACAAAAATTAGCTGGGAACGGTGGAGCACGTCTGTAAGCCCGGCTACTCGGGAGTCACACGCAGGAGAATGACTTGAACCCGGGAGGCTGAAGTTCCAGTGACCGAGGTGGTACCACTGTACTCCAGCCTGGGTGACAGAGTGAGACTCTGTCTCAAAAAATAACTATTATTATTATAATACGATACTGTGGAAACAGACACCCTACGATTTGCATGTCTAATGGATTGCCTACCTTATTCAGGCCTTTTCACCTCCTCTGGATTTGGCAGGCTCATCTCCTGGACATCAGGACCATCTTCACGCTCATAGTCAGTCTTCGGGCGAACCTCTTCCTGGCTCTCAGCTTCAGGTTCTGGCCCTTGAAAATAAAAAATACATATCAATTTAAGCAGTAAAACATAAAATATCAATAAGAAAATAATACTCATGCTCTCTGAGTTCTTATATCAAAACCTTAGCTACTGTAATAATAGATGTGTTGACAAGAATCCCACGAACATTATTTCAGGAGTCTGTTAGCAGAAAACAGGAAAACAAGGTGTTTCAAATATTACCCTCTTCCTTTCCGAAGACTGCCCTCAGACAACGTTGTGGCCTCCTTTGCTCTTCTCTGTTATTCTATTTCTGATTGTCCTTACCTCATCAAATGACTCAAGGCTGAAATCCTGTCTCTCACAGCACTTACACTCCTAGCACTTAGACTCTCCTACGGCCTGAGTAGCCACCAATCAACGCTGAGTTGAAAAAAGGTCTTTAAAAAATACACGAAAAAGCCCAAACTGCAGAACGTTCTGCAAACCAACTGGTCTATCCTCTTCAAAAATGTCCGTATCATGAATGACAAAGAAAAATTAAGGAAACATTCCAGATTAAAGGAAACTAAAAACACCTGAAGAGCACATGCAAGACGTGATCCTGAACCGGACTCTGGATCAGGAAAAGAAATCCTATCAATAACATTATCTGGGCCGGGCGTGGGGTCTCACGCCTGCAATCCAAACACTTTGGGATGTCAAGGTGGGCAGATCAGGTGAGGTCAGAAGTTCAAGACCGCAGTGGCCGGCGCCCGTAGGCCCAGCTACACGGCAGGCTGAGGCGTGAGAATCCCTAGAACCTGGGAGGTGTAGGTTGCAGTGAGCCAAGGTCGCACTACTGCACTCCAACCTGGGCAACAGAGGGAGACTCCGTCTCAACAAAGAATAACGAAAGGAAGAAAGAAGTTGTCTGGGGAGCTGGCAAAATTTGAGTATGCACTGTGTATTAAATGACTGCATTTTCTCATTGTTAAATTTCCTGATTTTGATCTTTCTGCAGTGATGATTCAAGAAATGACTTTCTCTTTGTGCTGACGATATACACACCCTCAAGTACATAGGGGAAAGGACCATGATACCTGAAACATCATCTAAACAAGTCAGCATTAATAACAGTAAACATATATGCATGTGTGGGTGTGTGTGAGTGTGTGGGCAGCCGGGTAAGAGAGGGAGCGAAGAGATATGAAATCTACGGAGTGAAAGCTATTAACAACTGGTGAATCTAGCTGAAAAGTATATGAGTTCATTGTACTATTCTTGCAAATTTTCTATAAATGTTACGTCTTGAATATAGACACAGTAAAAATTTTAAAGAATACATGACGACTACACTGAACTTTAGAAAGACAGGAGGTTTTCTTTAAATTGTGGTAAAAAACACACATATCATCAAATTGGCCGTCTTAACTATTTTTAAGTGGTACGGTTCACTAAGGAGTTATGTCTGCAACATTACCAGCCACTAGGCACAAACTTTGAATCTGTGTTTTCCTATACCATGAAATCTTTCTTTACTTGTTTGTTTGTTTATTAGGAATGAAGTCT
>NW_012102478.1:26173-33658 GCF_000951045.1 Mandrillus leucophaeus | reverse complement strand
GAGAAAAGTGACACACAAGGACTTTGGAAGCTATTATACTCTCTGTTGGAATACATGTGTACGATCTGTCATTAACAAACAAAGCATGAGAAAGAAGTCATGGGCAAAAGCTGAAGAACACGAGAGGAAAAACAAAAAAATCCTCCAGAATCAATGTTTCCTTCATGAGACGCCATAATCATGTTTTCTCAGCAGGAAAGACGTTTCTCAGCATTTCCATACTAATGCAACAACACTATCGCAAAAATTAATTTCTGCTAACAGAAAGCATCGAATTAACGTTTAACCGCTCACCAGCATAGGCCCAATCATTTCAGGAGGCTCTACATAGCGTCTTGGTCTAGGCCGGTAGGTCGATCTTCCTCGCCAACTCATATTTCACACTGAAAACAGACAACCGTGATTGGGAACATGCGCTCCAGAGGGCTGCTATATTCGATCACTTCCATGGATCAATGTTAACTTGTCGTTTTAATTTTGAAAATACTCTCAAAATAAGTCCCAAAGTTAAGCATACGTGTGTACGTTTTCTAAGTGCCTACAAAACCATTTATGCTGGCCAAGCTGGCAGAGCAGGCATCTTAAGGCGTGTGGCAAGAGGCAGAGGACTTTTTTTTCTAAATTTCTTTCGGACGCGGGGTCTCACTGTGGTGCTCAGGCTGGAGTGCAGCGGCGCGATCACAGCTCACTGCAGCCTCCACCTCCTGCTCAAGGGATCCTCCCGCCTCTGTGTCCCGAGTAATTCGGACTATAGGCGAGCACCACTGTGCCCCGCAGATAGAGATCATTTCTGATGAGGTTTAGTTTCACAAGCAGACTCCTCACGAAAACACTAGTGAATCACAATTCCCTTGATGGCTGCTTTGGGCCACTCCCGCTTCCTAGAGCCATTCACCCCCTCTCACATCAAGTTTGGTTGCACCGCACTGCCTCGCCCACTCCTTCCCACTTTTCCCGGACTTTCCATGGCGGAGGTGAGACTTTGCAGTGCTTGTCACTCGGGCGCCCCGCACTCCACACCCCTGGGGGGCGCTCACCAGGCTGCAGCCTTCCCAGGTGCCAGGTCCCTTCTTTACCACCTGCCTCGCCCCCACCGGGCACCCCATTCAGGCATCTGCCCTGTGTTGTCAGGGATTCTCGGCACCTCGGGACTTCCATCCCCCAAACAGCACTCACCCCATCTTCACCTAAGCCCCTGACTGCCTTCCCTCCCGGCCCACCTTCCTCCCTGTCCAGGCCCTCTCAGGACTACAAAGTCGATGGTGGCCTAGCAGCCTGAGAAGAGAAGGAGGACGACCTCGAGGCCCTCCTCCCTCAGAGGCCACAGACCAGGAAGTGGGATCCACTGGACCCACCCGAGGCCCTCTTCACCCTCACTCACACTTCAGCCCCCGGGATGACTGGCCTGCAGACCTACCAGACGAATCTCAGTAAGGGAAAAAGAGTCCGGACGGCAGGAACGAGACCCCACAGCCTCACAGCTTCCTGGCGTTCTTCACGTGGGCTAAGGGGCCGGGCGGAAGACGCCCAGTGAACATGTGCACTGAGAAGGGAACCCAGAGAGCATGCGCGGCTGTGGGCCTGGGCGGGCTGCCGTTCCCAGCCCAATGCCCCAACCCCCCCCAATTCCCATCCACACTGAGGATAATGGAATCCAACCTCCCTTTGCTGTTTTCTATGCTTCTGGGACTCAAATACCTCAAGTAGTGCTCACCTCAAAACTCACTTGATCTTCAACTGAACCCCCCCCCACACACACACCCAGGGTCCTCTCTTGCCCTGGCCCCATCATGGGGACAAGAACCATGGTGACTGCCTGGGAAGACAGGTAGACCACCTGCGAAAATGGCAATAGCAACCTACCCCACAAGGAAATTGTTCAATGTGAACAAGTCACAGAAAGAGACTGAAAGAAAAATGAATTCAATTTCTAGGACCTGTAAAGAAATACTAAAACGATATCTATCATTTGTAGCATCAGAATCACAGAAGGAGAAGTGACAGTATTAGGGAAACGGGACAGCCAGAGTGGCACCATGTGAAAATCAACTCCATCTTGAAACTAGCAAGATACATAGTCCTACCAGTCACAACCCATGGTCCTAAGATGTTTGGAGTTGAGAAAACAGACGAAAGGTACCTCCACGGACATGCCCCCACAGCAGTGGAAGCTGCAGGGTTCCCAACACCCATAACAATACATGCTTTCAACATAATTATGCTCTCATGGACTTACACACTGGTAAGTCAAGGATAGTTGTCTTTAAATCAACAGAATGATAAATTTCATCATGCTCTTTGCCCACCTGCACAAAGATACATATAAATTTAGTCTTTATATAGATAACACCCCTATATAAGAAAAACCTGATCAGGCCAAGTCTCACGCCTGTAATCCTAGTATTTTGGGAGGCTTTGCTGGCCAGATCACCTGAGCTCAGGACTTCCATCGAGACCAGCCTGAGCAGCATCAGAAAATGTCATCACTACAAAAAACAAAGAATAAGCCGTCAAAAAATTACCTGGGCATGGTGGCATGTACCTAGACTCACAGCCACTCAGGAGGCTGAGGTGGGAGGATTGCTTGAGCCCAGGAGGTCAAAGCTGCAGTGAGCTCTGATAACACCACTGCACCCCAGCCTGGATGACAGAGTGAGACCCTGTCTCAAGTTTTAAAAATTGAACATAAAAACGTACAATTTTATCAATTGAATTCACTATATTAACAGATGAATTGGAAAAAAAATGCTGTGGTCATCGAAATAGATGCACTGTTTGATGAAACTCAACATAGATTCAAATGAATCTCAGCTCACTGCAACCTCCGCTTCCTGAGTTCAAGCAATTCTCCCTCAGCCTCCCAAGTAGTTGGGATTACAGGCATGCACCACCATGCTTGGCTACTGGGTTTCACCATGTAGGCCCGTCTGGTGTTGATCTCCTGACCTCAAGCGATCTGGCTCCTTTGGCCTTCCAAACGGCCGGGATTACAGGCATGAGTCACCATGCCTGACTTGTCCTTTACTTTGGAGGGAACGTTCTAGGACTGAACTCCAGACCACTGAACTCCTGACAGGCATGTGGCAGGTTCCTGAGTTTTCAATGTTCATCTCCCACCCTCTGGAGCCCATGTGTCTTACCAAGTCCTTCATTGTGCTGGCCCCCTCTTACATAAGGTAATCGACATCATGACTTGATGTGATGTTCTGTGGGGTATCCAGACTGTCCAGATCCCCTTTTACTAATTATGACAGAAGGCAGGAGAGTTAAAATACCTTTGGGACAAAACTGTAAATGAATATTGTCTCCCATTCTGTGTGATTGTAAACTGTTTTTGATCTTATTTTCTGATAGGAATAGAAAAGCATGCATTCGACAAATTGAGGGCCACATACCATGGACCTGAGGCCAGGTTAAGGTTCCCTAGAAATGATACAACATCTGGCTGCCACTGGGGCTGCTGTTTTTTGGTTGAACTATGGCAGTCCGCTGTCAACCTTCAGGATCCAGCCAGTTTCTGAAGGAGCCAGACTGACAAATTAGATGGAGACACGATGAGACTCACTATCCCTGCATCTTCTAGATTCTTAAAGGTGGCACTAATCTCAGCCATACTCCCAGGATCCAATATTGCTTTTGATACTCTGCTGAGTGGAGGGTAGTGTTGTGGGTTGAATAGTGTTCCTCCACCCCACTACAATTCAGATGTTGGAGTCCTAATCCCCAGTACTTCAGAAAGTAATCTTATATGGAAATAAAGGCATTACAGATGTAAATTAGTTAAGTTAGGATGAGATCATACTGAAGCAGGTGGAACCCTAATCCAATATGACTGGTATTCTTATAAGAAGGGGAAATTTGGACACAGACACACAGACACACATAGACATAGACACACACACACACATACACACACACACACGCCACATGAAGATGAAGGCAGAAATTGGAGTGATGCTTCTACAAGCCAAGGAAGCCAAAGATTGGCAGCAAACCACCAGAAGCTGGGGAAGAGGCAGGAAATATATTCTCCCTCGTAGCCCTCAGAAGGAACCAACCCTGACAACACCTTGATTTTGGACTTCTGGCCTCCAGAACTGTAAGATGACGAACTTCTGTTATTTAAGTCACCCAGTTTGTAATACTTTGTTATGGCAGCCCCCAGGAAACCAATACAGGCAGTTCCAGAGGTTTCCACTTAGCCTTCCCCACATCCCAGCTCTTACCCCACAGGCCAAGGAACCAATGTAGGAGTTACACTAACTACCGATTATGTCAATCCCAATTATATATTCAAAGACCAGTAAAATGACAACCAGTTGGGACCTTGGCCCCATTGCCCCACTGTAAGCACCATAAAGTCCCACTAAGGTGGACTTGGGCCAGGACTCTATTCATTATCTGGCCTTTGTACACCCCACTCTAACAGAGGGGCCACACTGACACTTTGAGTCTCTAGATATCAATGTAAACTCAGACCCTGTGTCCAGTAGTCCTTAAAAAGTCTGGATATTTTTCATTTCCTAGTGCAGTTGTCTAAGACCAGCTCCAGTGGCAAGGGTTATGATTCATCCCACTAGTTGCCCTCATTAAGTTACCCTGAAAGAACACCAGGCCACCAGAATTTTAAAGGAACAGCTCCTTGATTATATGTAGAGGAATAGACCATGCAAATATAAACCCATACCACCAGACCCCCTTCAAGTTCTTTCAGGGCCTGCCTCAGCTTCACAGCTGCCTGGGCTGAGTTCACATGTTTCCTAGGATGGCCCGCAAGCAGTGACTCAGTGAAGCCACGGGGGAATAAAGGGCCAGCCATCTTGGCCCAACACAAGACACTCAGGTGAGCAGTACGCACTGCAATGGACTGAATGTTTGTTCCTCTACACTCCCCACTCCACCGAAATTCACATATGGAAACCCTAATCCCAATGTGATAGTGTTAGGAGGTGTGGCCTGTGAGAGGTCATGAAGTCATGAGGATTCTGCTAATGGGATTAGCGCCTGCTAATGGAATTAGAGGCCAGAGAGCTAGCTAGCTCTCTTTCCACCATGTGAGGACACAACATGAAGTAGGCATGTCTGCAACCAGAAGAGGGCCCTCACCAGAACCCAGCCATACTGGCACCCTGATTTTGGACTTCCAGCCTCCAGAACAGGGAGAAATAAATCCTTTTTGTGTTTGAGCCTCCCAATCTATAGTTAATGTGTTCCAGTAGTCCAAGCTAAGACACTTACTCCAGAACTCCTGTCCAGATTAGCTGGCCAGGGCTTTGTTGGGCTCTCCATTGTAGTTCTATTTGTTCCTCTGCCCAGTCATACTTCTGTCCCCTCCCTTTTACAGGTACTGATGCTTACTAAAGTTCTTGTCAGGCTCAGTAGCTCACACTTGCAATCCCAGAGCTTTGGGAGGCCAAGGTAGAAGAATCGCCTGAGGCCAGGAGTTCAAGACCAGCTTGGGCAACACAGAGAGACACCCATCTCTGAAAAAAAAATTAGCCATCATGTCATTGCACTCCTGCATGGATGACAGAGCAAGTCCCTGTCTCAAAAAAGAAAAAAAAAATTAGCTGGCCATGGTGGTGCATATTTATAGTCCCAGCAACTTGGGGGCTGAAGCAGGGGGACCACTTGAGCCCAGGAGTTGGAGGCTGCAGTAAGCCAAGATCGTGCCACTGCACTCTGACCTGGGCAACATAGCGAGACCCTGTCTCTAAATAAATAAGCAAAGTCTTGCCAACAGACTCCATCTCAGCAACAGTTGCCAGAGAATGCACCTTGTGATACATGTTCACTCCATATTTGTATCAGGGCCATGCCTGTGACTTCTTGAAAAGTGTACTTCAACAGATATCAGAGGCAGCATAGAAATGTTACAAGGGCAAGCGCCTGGATAGGACAGAGAATCAGTTCTTTATTAAGAGCTGTGTGACATGGACACAGGGAGGGGAACATCACACACCAGGGCCTGTCGGAGGGTGGGGAGCAAGGGGAGGGAGAGCATTAGGACAAATACCTAATGCATGCGGGGCTTAAAACCTAGATGACAGGTTCATAGGTGTAGCAAACCATCATGGCACATGTATACCTATGTAACAAACCTACATGCTCTGCACATGTATCCCAGAACTTAATTTGTTTTGAAAAAAAAGACCTGTGTGAGGTCAATTGATATCTTTACTATTATCTCAACAAAACTGCTATGTTCTGGGTACCCTGCCTTGGGAACACGTTGAGGCTCTCTAACACAGAAAGGGCAGTGCATACACTAAAAGATGTAAAGGAAAGGGAACGTTCTCAGTAACATTGTAAACAGGGTGTGTTTCTTCAGGGTTTTCCCTTTATCCTTTTGGCATCCCCTCTGCACTCTCTTCCTTCTTCTCTATTATCCATGCCAACTGCACCGCGACCTGGGTCCCCAGAAAATCTCCAGGACCTTTTCCTCCATCCCCTTCCCCTGTCCACCAAAAAGGACCAATGCTTCATTACCCCTCTAATGTCTCATTCTCTTAGACAGGTGCTAAGTGACTCATTCATCTGGTCAATCAGGCTATTAATAGCTGCTAATAGCACTGTGAACAGTCCCATTTCTATGCTTTTTCCAGCAGAGGAGTATAATGTGGGGTTTTAGAGCCATATTAGGGCCAATAGGACAGACAGTTGCAAGAAGAAGCAGTCACAAATCATGACTTCTCAGCAGCCACTTTGATATGAAAAGACAAAGTTTAGAGTGGGATCCTAGGAAAGGGATAGTGACAAGCATGGCCTTCAGCAGCCAGAAACAAGTGGCCTGGGCTACTCCAGGGGCTGGAGAAGTGATGGGACCAGGGAGAAGAGTGAGATTGCTCCAGCCACCTTCTTGTGAGTTCTGACTTGTATTCCCAGGCAATTCCCAACAAAGAACTGATCTGAAAACAGTCCGGATTGTTTGCTAACAGTTTGCTGCCCTTTTCCTGGAGAAATTGACTTCAGGTAAATGTCAACGTCTGATTAAAAGAAACAGGAAGCATTCAGAACTCTTGACTAAAAGAAAATAAAATTGAATAATGAAGGCTGTGCACATGGAGCCCTTCCTCCGTGATAACCAAGACTGACACAGCCAGGAAACTGTATTCAAAGTTATCTGGAAGAATACTTTTCCCTGTGCGTTATGGCTTTGATTAAGAGTTAGGTTCATATACGTATGCTTGTATTCACTTTTGGGGTTTGCTTTATTTCTCCCATTTACTTTTACCTTTTTTTTTTTTTAACTACATAGCTTTTTTTCATTTTCCTATGCATCACAAGAGGAAATGTTGGAAACATACACTGCAAACAGAAGAAATTTTAATTGCCTTTAGATAAAGAGTTATGTTGTGTTTTAAAAGTAGATTGCTGGGCCAGGCAAAGTGGCTCATGCCTGTAATTCCAGCACTTTGGGAGGCCGAGGCGAGTGGATCACCTGAGGTCAGGAGTTTGAGACCAGCCTGGCCAACGTGGAGAAAC
>NW_012102478.1:1528-23948 GCF_000951045.1 Mandrillus leucophaeus | reverse complement strand
AAAGAAAGAAAGAAAGAAAGAAAGAAAGAAAGAAAGAAAGAAAGAAAGAAAGAAAGAAAGAAAGAAAGAAAGAATAAATACACTGCAAGAATGACTGAGTGGAGGCAAGGCGCCTGCTGGGCTTGTGACTGAGTTTAGGGATGAATGGGTAGCACAAGACTGCAGGAGCTTACATGAAGTCAGCCCCCATCACCCGTGCACTAAGAGGCAGAGCACGGCTACGAGCCAGTGATCTCTGTAACTCTACTACAGGAGTTACTATCTTTGGCCCCTTTGACAAATGTCAGTCTTGAGGCATCGAGACAGGATTTGAACCTCTCTTCTCATCCCGAAAGTCCCAGGAACCGCAGCCCGGAACTCTCGCCAAGCAACTATTGCGCCTGCGCCGAACGAGCGGCCAATTGGAGCTCGGCGCGCCACCGAGTTGAGGTGCGGCAGTTTGCCCCTATTGCGCGCAGAAAAAGCTTAGGAGAAATGAAAGCTCGCGTTGACCAGTCAGATCCCAGAACGAGCCTTGCGGTCCGCTCCCTTCTGCTGGGATCCAATCGCGTGCCCTTGCACGCGCAAGCCACGGTTTCAAAGTCAAAAAGCCAAGAAAGGCGGAGCCAGAGGAGCTGGAACTGGAGCCGAGGAGAGGTGGAGGCCTCTCATGCTAGCAGGTGCCTGCCTGGGATGGGAAACGAGAGGATGGGTGTGGGCTACGGACCGTCAAGGTAGTGTCATTCCTGCCTTCTTCAGAGGCTTGGGCTGAAACCACTTGCATGGGGTGGAAAGCGGCCCTTCGAGTCCCCCCAACACGCACACAATGGTTTGATCCAAGCCCCCTACCCAGTGGTGCCTCCCAGAGCTGACTGTTCTGTCTCTGCCTACCGCAGTGGTATCGCCTGGCAGGATGTTTCCATCCTTGATTTGTTGTCCCCGCCTCCCGTAGGCCCCCTAGTGGTGCGATCGAGGAAGCTTCTGTGCAAATGCCTTGGAAACCGTTCCTTCTCCGCCTCCCTGCTCTCCAGTGGACCTTTCCATCCCCACCTCCCGTCATTTCATACTCACGACCCCAGAGGGATCGCCCGTCCCAGGTCCTGGCCCTGAAGATCATGCAGAGAGCAAAGGCCAAGGCTTTTATTCACCTGCCTCAAAACCCCCACCCCAGGAGTGAGCCGAGGATGCCGGTAATTGGACAGCAATGTGGCAGCATCTACCAAAATAAAAACTGGAAACATCCTTCACAAGAATGTCAGCTCCATCAAGGCAGGCACATGTGACTTTCTAATTCCCTGATGTCTTCCCAGCACCTAGAACAGCACCCACCACATAGTAGGCAGTCATTAGGTGTTTGTTGAATGAATGGCTCCTTTGACGAAACTATTCCACTTCTAAGAATGTGACCTTAAAAGAAAAACTCACCGGGTGCGGTGGCTCACGCCTGTAATCCCAACACCTTGGGAGGCCGAGGTGGGCGGATCACCTGAGTCGGGAGTTCGAGACCAGCCTGACCAACATGGAGAAACCCCAGCTCTACTAAAAATACAAAATTACCTGGGCGTGGTGGCGCATGCCTGTAGTCCCAGCTACTGGGGAGGCTGAGGCAGGAGAATCGCTTGAACCTGGGAGGCAGAGGTTGCGGTGAGCCGAGATTACCACTGCACTCCAGCCTGGGCAACAGGAATGAAACTTCGTCTCAAAAACAACAACAAGAAAAAAGAAAAGAAAAGGAAAAGAAAGAAAAGAAAAGGAAAAAGAAAAAACGCTCGCACGTGTGCACAGAGCAATGTGGACAACAATGTCCAGAGCAAACTACTGGCCTGAGGTGGGGGAGACTCTAAATGACCACTTATAGCCAATGACTTGCAGAGTAAAATTAACGATGGGGTTCATGTTATACCACAGACCCCCCTCACTGGACATGAAACAGAATGAATAGGATCTGTGTGCGCCTGCAGGGGACAGGGGGCAGGGGAAATGCCTTTTACAAGACAACACTGTAAGCAGGGAAAAGTGGATGGGGGTGTGTGTGTGTGTGTGTGTGTGTGTGTCCAATCCCAAGAGGCTAGTGCCTCATCCCCATGAAAGGAGGGGAAGACAGCTTTGTTAACCTGAGGTCTGGCCCCACACAACTCCGTAGGCTGTCTCAGATGGGTGGGCTTAGGGAGGGCTGACTCAGGAGCTTGGGAGAGGGTGAGCCATCTCTTTTTGCTTCATTTGGTCACTCTTCATTCACTCACTCACAAATACTGTGGGCTGACATTTACCTTTATGACTTGGATGAAGACACTATGAGGCTCATTCAGACTGACAATGAGAGGACAAGAATCCCCAGATCCTAACAGTAGGGGAGGAGACA
Organism: Mandrillus leucophaeus; assembly: GCF_000951045.1. NCBI lineage: Eukaryota > Metazoa > Chordata > Mammalia > Primates > Cercopithecidae > Mandrillus > Mandrillus leucophaeus. The sequence goes on along the minus strand of NW_012102478.1, from coordinate 21,607 downwards.
GACCTCCTCCAGGGAGCGGGGTGTAAAGCCCTGAAGCCCAGCTGGACTTCAGGCAGGGAAAGGGGACTCCATATCAGTTCGGAAAGGGCCCTTGGGAGCCACAGGGAAATCTCAGAGCCTGGAGCCACAATAACAAAAGTGGCATCCAGAATGGAGGAGGGGGACAGGGCTCCTGCTAAGGGATGGGGACTTAACACTACGACTACACGTTAAGAAAGACGTAATGAAATAAGCACAGCAAACCTTGGAGGGTAGTGCTTTCAGCATCCCCACTTTACATTATGTTCTCTTCCCGTGTCCCTTCTTGATCTTCCATGGGCTGCATTTCTTTCTTTTTCTTTTTCTTTTTTCAGACAGAGTCTCTCTCTGTTGCCCAGGCTGGTGCAGTGGTGTGATCTCGGCTCACTGCAACCTCTGACTCCCAGGTTCAAGTGATTCTCCTGCCTCAGCCTCCCGAGTAGCTGGGATTACAGGCATGCGCCATCACCCCCCACTAATTTTTGTATTTTAGTACAGACAGGGGTTTCACCATATTGGCCAGGCTGGTCTCAAACTCCTGACCTCAGGTGATCTGCATGCCTTGCCCTCCCAAAGTGCTGTTATTACAGGCGTGAGCCACCGTGCCCAGCCTCATGGGCTGCACTTCTAATTCAATGCTTTAAAGTATTTTCATTAGCAAGCACGTATTGACCATTTAATGTTATGTCAAGACCCATTCTAAGTTTTTTACAAATATTAACTCACCTAATAGTCCTCACAATAACCTAATGAAATAAATAATGTTGTTTCCTCCATTTTACAAATGAGGCACCTGAGAAACAGGTTAAGTAACCCGCCAGAGATCACACAGCTGGGAAATCATGGAACCAGGATTTGAACCTAGTCCATCTGGATCCAGAGTTCTATCTCATAACTACCTACTGCTATGCCTTTTCTTTTTCTTTTTGTTGTGCTTGTGTGTGTCAGTCTCCCTCACCACACTGTGACACCTGAGGATTTGTGTGATGCTTGTGTCACTGCCGGGTTTCCAGCAGTCAGGATGCACCTGACATTGTGTGGGTATCCCTGGACAGATGCTGAATCAGTGGATTAACTCCTCTTCCTCCCATCCTGGGCATCCATCCTCAGAGTGGGCACCATGGGGTGTGATTGTGTACCTGCCCCCAGGAAGGTCCTTCTGGGCAGTTGGGAGAGGCTGAGGGGCCAGGCGTGCCCTGAGGCGTGACTTCAGCAGTGGTTCCTGAACTCCAGTCACTCACTTCCCACCTGAGGGAACTGCCCTGTCACAATCCCATTCAGACTAATAGAGCCATCTCAATTTTTCCCTAAGGTCAAATCGCTTTTGTTCTTAAATGTTTTGAAAAGATTCTATCACTATACAAAATTAGAAACAGTTGCCACAGAAGGTAACTGTAAAAGTAAACAATGAAAAATATCCTGTTTTATCAGTTATAAAATGTACTTTAAAATATATTTTGATATTATATATAAATATATATTTTTTAAGACAGGGTCTCACTCTATCACCCAGGCTGGAGTGCAGTGCCATGATTATAGATCGCTGCAACGTCAAACTCCTGGTCTCAAATGATCTTCCGACCTCATCCTCCCAAGTAGCAAGGGCTACAGGCATGCACCACCATGCCTGGCTAATTTTTTATTTTTTTTTGTAGATAAGGGGTCTCTCCATGTTGCCCAGGCTGGTCTGGAACTCCTAGGCTCAAGTGATCATCCTGTCTTGGCCTCCCAAAGTGCTGCGTTTACCAGTGTGAGCCAGTGCACCCAATCTTAAAATATTTTAATGTATCTGAAATCAGGAATGCATCGTACAGTCACTGAGGTGAGAAGGCAACAGGCCATAGTTCAATTAGTAGCATTCTTTCTTTCTTAGGGTTTCCTACAAGAAGAGTGTGACACACAATCTGTAGCATCTGAGATTTGATGAGATATGGTAAAAGTGTCATGAAGCTTTCAATCTTAAATTTATTTTTTAGTTAATTAATTTTTTCCATGGGCCATAACAAGAAAGCATCAATCTTAAATTTAAAGAACAACTTTGTTTTAGGTCACCACAGATCTGACTTGCAGTATCCTAAGCACTTTTTTTGTGCTATCTCATTTAATTCCCACCAGGACCCTTGGAAGAAAACCCTGTCACCCCTGTCACTGATGAGTACACTGAGGCACTGAGAAGGCAGGTCCCTGGCTCAGGCCCTCCAGCTAGGGTGGGGCAGAGCTGGGGCCAGATGCCAATGCCAGGATGACGGCACTTGGGGCACTCCCTATGCTCACGCTGCCCCTGTCCCTCCCAGGGTCCCTTCTCTGTCCTCACAGACCCAGCTCTGCAGTGTCCTTCCATCTCCTGAGGTGACACTCACCCCAGCATCTCCTTCAGGAATCCCACACCGCCTCCTCCAGCCCTAGGTGAATTGCCCTGGACTCTCAGTCTGGGTCTGGAGTTTCATCTGGATCTGGGAGACATTTCCAGTTCTGCCCTAATAGGGATGTTGTGACAGACCCCAGTAGCCAGCAGGCATAGGGATTTGGGGAAAGATATGGTGAGGTGTCCCAGAAGTCCTGGTCCAGACACCTGCATCATTCACAGTCTGTTGCTCACCCGTTCCCAAGATGCCCACAGGAAACTAACTCCCCCTGACTGCCTCCTGCTGACCTTCAACAGCAGAGGCCACTTTAATGGGAGACAGGGCTGTGGGTGTTTCTACACTAGCTGCAGAGTTTTGTGTAAGGCAGGCCCACATGTGTGCTGAGGGTTATGACCCACTCGTAAACAACCCTGAGTAATAGAGGTTAAACCATGAATATAAGACACCATGGCGTGTGTGTGTGTGTGTGTGTGTGTGTGTGTGTGTGTGTCAGAGAGAGAGAGAGAGAGAGAAGGAGGAAGGGGGAGAGAGAGAAAGGTGGAGTCAAACAGCCTCTTTGCAGGTCCAGAAGTGATAGCGATTTGGCCACTAGCAAATTCCTAAAATCCATCCTACAGTTCTAGCTCCATAAGTGATCCACTCTGAGGAGGCCTTCCCCAACTTCTCGGGGGTAATGACTTGAGGTAGGGCTTAGGGGCACAGGCTGCAGAGAAAACCTGAGCATTAACTCTGGCTCCTCTGCTGCCTGCCATCTGTGTGACACCAGGCAAATCATAGAGCCTCCCTGGGCCTCAGATTTCTCATTGTAAAATGGGGATGGTGGCACCTATGATCCCTGCAAAGTGATGGCACATGCCAAGCCTGGGGTAAATGGTAGCTGTTATTATCAACATTGTCATTATTATTATTCCTGGTGGCTGTCAACCACTGCTGTATTTTTCTCCTTGCTATTCACAGAGCTAGGCCCCATCTGTGTCCACCTCTGTGGTCCAACGTGGGGACAGTGACAGTCACCACAAAGGCTTAGGGAGGGAAACCGGGTGTGGTATGAAGAATATGGCCCCCAAAGATGCCCATGTCCTAATTTCCAGAATCTGTGAATATATTACCTTACACAGCAAAGGAACTTCGCAGATGTGATTAAGTTAAGCATCTTGACATGGGGAGATAATCTTGGATTATCTAGGTCATAACAAAAATCTAAACAAATTTAAAAGAACTGAAATAATGCACAGGATGTTTTCTAACGAAACTAAACTGGATATCAATGACAAAAATATCTAGAAAATCTCCAAATATTTGGAAGTTGAACATACTTATAAATAACCTATGAGTCAAAGAATAAGTCGCAAAGCAGCTTAGAAAATAGTTTGAATTAAATGACACCAAAAATACAACATATCAAAATTTGTGACATGAGGCTAAAGCAGTGCTTAGAGGAAAAGTTATAGTATGAAATGCTTATGTTAGAAATGAAAGCTTGGATTTGGACAATGGGAAGAAAAAATAGAAACGGAAGCCTCACATCTAAGCTTCCACCTTACAAAATGAGAAAAAGACAAATTAAACCTAAAGCAAGCTGATGGAAGAACATAATAAAGGTAAGAGAAGAAATCAAGAAAATTGAAAATAGAATAACAATAGAAAAAAATCAATGAAACCAAAAGCTAGTTCCCTGGAAAGATTAATAAAATTGATCTAACTAGCCGGACTGACCAAAAATACAAACAAACAAAAAACAAAGAGAAGACATAAAACCAATATCAGGAGTGAAAGAGAGAGAGAGAAAGGTAAATGGAGAGTTATGGTTTAATAGGTACAGTTTCCATTTTGCAAGGTGAAAAAGTTCTTGACAATGATAAATGATGTAAATCTGCTTAATGCCACTGAACTGTACAGTTTAAAATGCCTAAAATGGACTGGGCTTGGTGACTCATACCTGTAATCTCAGGGATTTGGGAGGCTGAGGTAGGAAGATTGCTTAAGGCCAGGAATTCAAGACCAGCCTGGGGAACATAGCAAGACCCCATCTCTAAAAAACAATTTTTAACTTACCTGGGCATGGCAGCTCATGCCTGTGGTCCCAGCTACTCAAGAGGCTGAGATGGGAGGATCATTTGAGCCCAGAAGTTTAAGGCTGCAGTGAGCTATGATTGTGCCACTACACTCCAGCCTGGGCAAAAGGGCAAGACACTCTCTCAAAAACAAAAAAAAAAAAAAAAGGAAAAGAAAAAGCAATGATGGTAAATTTTATGTTATATGCATTTTATTACAATTTTAAAATAAATAAACTTTTAAAACTAATCAATGGCTGTTACCAGTATACCAAAGAAGACAGTTTTGGTGAAGGAGGAGGAGGTGCCACAACTTCTGCAAACACTCATCCTGCGAGTTCTGGAATTTCAGATGCCTATAGCCCTCATTGACCTGAGACTCTTGGCCTGAGCAGCCTGGTGGAGCTGGGACCTCTCCTTGGAATTCATCGTGGATATCTTAATGTCATGACACCCAATAGACAAGTCTGGGGGTGGGGCGGGGTTGTGATCCTCCTGAGGCCTTCATTCCCTGTGACATAGACCAGTTTGTGTATAATAACTATGTACCTTACCTGGGCCAGTAATCCCAGTAGCCTAGGTTAATATTTCCTCTGCCAGGTGCCTTGGTTGATGGGGGCTAGAACCTGTCTTCTGCATGGCTTCTGATGCAGCCACACAGTTCCTGACAGAGGTCTGTGATCCAAAGCTTGAATAATAAGAAGACAATTCCAGACACCTTTAATGGGTAGACTGGAGTCTAAATAAATCAAACCTCATGGGTCTATCTTTTTCTGTAAGAAAAAAAAACCTTCCCACCTTTCGTCATTGCCCACAATTTCTATCTTCCCTTCAAGTGCCTCTACACTCAAATTTCTGAATCAAAGACAATCATTGGGTGACAGGAAGAAAACAGACATCAGCCAGTTTCCCTGACTTTCGGTTTGCCCTAAATTGAGCTTAGCTTGATGAAAGCACTCCCACGTTGATACAACTGAAAAATCCCTGTCTCCACAGGCCACCGTTTTTCCTTTTCAAAAGCAAAACAAAACAAAATAAAAACATTTAGGTTGTTGTCAAGGCTGGGGAATGTCAGGGCATGAAAGTCTATGGGCACCATACAACTCCATGTTGTATGTGAACCCTTCCACTGGGGAGGGAAAGAATGACTTTCCATTACTTTGTAGGAAATACACACACACACACACACACATATACATATATATAGAGAGAGAGTGTGTCAGAGTCTCGCTCTGTCGCCCAGGCTGGAGTGCAGTGAGACCATCTCGGCTCACTGTAGCCTCCACCTCCTGGGTTCAAACGATTCTCTTGCTTCAGCCTCCCAAGTAACTGGGATTACAGGCGCCCACCACCACACCTGGCTAATTTTTTTTGTATTTTTTAGTGGAGATGGGGTTTTGCCATGTTGGCCAGGCTGGTCTCTAACTCCTGACCTCAAGTGATCCGCCCACCTCAGCCTCCCAAAGTGCTGGGATTACAGGCATGAGCCACGGTGCCTGGTCTTGCTTTTTACAAAGGTGAAACAAAAGTAGATTTCTAAAAATTTCCTGTAAATCAGATAGTTAATAAAAAGCATTCAATGGGAAGACTTGAAAAAGCCAGGTGAGCAAACCTTCAACAAAGTTGAATAAAATAGGCAAAAGGAGTGAAACAATATAAAAATAAAGTCTTAATAAAGATGGTCTAGAATCAGGTTAAGAAAATTTCCTTAATCCCAGCACTTTGGGAGGCCGAGGCCAGCGGATCACATGAGGTCAGGAGTTCAAGACCAGCCTGGCCAACATGGCGAAACCCCATCTCTACTAAAAAAATACAACAATTAGCCAGGCGTGGTGGTACACACCTGTAATCCCAGCTACTCGGGAGGCTGAGGCAGGAGAATTGCTTGAACCCAGAGGCAGTGGTTGTGGTGAGCCAAGATGGCATCACTACACTCCCGCCTGGATGACTGAATGAGACTCTGTCTAAAAAAAAAAAAAAAAAAAGAGAGAAGAAGAAGAAGAGGAGGAGGAGAAGGAGGAGGAGGAGGAGAAGAAGAAAAGGAGAAGGAGAAGGAGAAGAAAAGAAAATTCCCTGGCAAAGAAAATTCCCTGGCTGGGCGCGGTAGCTCACACTTGTAATCCCAGTGCTTTGGGAGGCCAAGGCTGGCAGATCACTTGAACTCAGGAGTCCAAGACCAGCCTGGCCAACACAGCAAAACCCTGTATCTGCTAAAAATACAAAAATTAGCGGGGTATGGTGACGCATGCCTGTGGTCCCAGCTACTTGGGAGGCTGAGGCAGGGAGAATCACTTGAGCCCAGAAGGCAGAGGTTGCAGTGAGCCGAGATCGTGCCACTGCACTCCAGCCTGGGTAATAGAGCAAGACTCAAGGAAAGAAAGAAAGAAAAAGAAAGGAAAAGAGAAAGAAGAGAGAGAGAGAAAGAAGAGAGAGAGAGAAAAGAGACAGAGAAAAAATAAAATATGTTCAACGTGTTGAAATGCAAATTAAAACTGCAAGAAGGTACCACTACACACCTATTAGAATGGCTAAAATGTAAAGAACTGGTAGTATCAAATGTTCATGGAGATGTAGAGCAAATGCAGCCCTCATACACTGCTGGTAAGAGTGCAAAATGTCTCAGCCTCTGAAAAACATGTTAGCACTTTAGCAATAAAGCTGTAAAATAAGAAGGAACTTTGGGGGCAAGCTGAGCAAGGAACTGTATTTATGGTGAATGTGAATTAAAACAGAAGACAGTATTAAAAGCACCAAAGATGCTTATAATGGAAAGTACATGGGTATTCCAAGAGTCCTAGGTTGAAAACTGGCTGCACCAGGGACTACTGACTTGACCTTGAATTAGATACTTATCTTCTCTGATCTCGTTACCTCATCTATAACATGAGAATAATTGAGCAGTGAGATTTTTATTTTTTAATGAAAAGGGGGATAATGAACAGAGATTAAAAGTTATTTACTGGCCTGGCACAGTGGCTCATGCCTGTAATCCCAGCACTTTGGGAGGCTGAGGAGGGCGGATCACCTGAGGTCAGGAGTTCAAGACCAGCTCGGTCAACATGGCAAAACCCCATCTCTACTAAAAATACAAAAATTAGCCAGGCGTGGTGGCAGGCACCTGTAATTCCAGCTACTCGGGAGGCTGAGGCAGGAGAATCGCTTGAACCCAGGAGACAGGGGTTGCAATGAACCAAGATCACGCCTCTGCACTCCAGCCTGGGCGACAAGTGTGAGACTCCTGTCAAAAAATAAATAAAATAAAATAAAAGTTATTTACCAGCCTGGCGCAGTGGCTCACTCCTGTAATCCTAGCACTTTGGGAGGCCAAGGCAGGTGGATCACTTGAGGTCAGAAGTTGGAGACCAGCCTGGCCAACACAGTGAAACTCCATCTATTAAAAATACAAAAACTAGCTGGGCAAGGTGATGGGCACCTGTAATCCCAGCTACTGGGGAAGCTGAGGCAGAAGAAACGTTTGAACCTGGGAGGTGGAGGTTGCAATGAGCCGAGATTGCGACATTGCGCTCCAGCCTGGGTGACAGAGCAAGACTCTGTCTCAATAAACAAACAAACAAACAAACAAATAAATAAATAAATAAATAAAAAGTTATTTACAGTGAAGCAGTACCTAGAACACATACATCATCCCCTAGGAGTAGACTCTGAGCTCTGTGATAACTCTTATCCTGCATGAATCATTCCTTGATCCTCAGAGTCTTTCTAGCCCAGAGCACAGAGCCTGATTCCCAGCAGCTGATTCTCAAACAAGTTTTTGTTGTTGGTTTTTGCATTGTTTCATTGTTGCTGCTGTTGTTATTGTTGACAGAGAGAGAGATGATGACATGCTCCTTGCTTACTTAAGTGTAGCCATTATTAAACTAGTAATTTACTTCCTGGAAATAATGCATTGCAGATGAGAGATCACAGGAAATCTCTCTTTGCAAACTTCTCTTCTCTTAGAGGAGGTTGTGCAGGAAAGGATGAACTCAGCAGGACCGCCTGATAAGAGTGTTTTTTATGCCTGAGTCTTTGGGCCATACTGTAACAGTGGGATCTGATAAGTTTGTTGAACGATGTGATTTATGGTGAATGTTTGTTTTTGCTCAGGAAGGCTAGAGTCTGAGTAGCTGAGGTCAGTTACACAAGCTTTGCATGCCTACATGATTCCCAATAAAAACCCTGAACACCAAGGTCAGGTGAGCTTCCCTGGTTGATAATACTTCACATGTTGTCACACATCATTGCTGGGACAGTATATAAACTTGTCCCTGTACCACTCTATTGGGAAAAAATACCTAAAATCTTGCCCCCAGTCTCTCCCTGATTTCACCCCATGCGCCTTTTACCTTTGCTGATTCTAATCTGTATCCTTTCACTTTAATAAACTATAACTGTGAGTATAACAGCTTCTGAATACTGTGTGTCTGGAAGATCACCAAGCTGAAGGTTGTCTTGGGGATCTGTCATAGAGGTCTTGTGCCCTTCACCACACACTTTGCCCAGAAGCTTCTAGTACCAATGTATTACCTTTTATACTTTTATATTTACAGTGAATATATATAATATTTTATAAATATTAAACACTTTTACATTTATAATGAATCTTGGACACTGCTACTTTCTTAGACCATTTCTCAGTTAGGGGCTACATTGGCTAATTCGCTGATGTCTTCTCATATATAAAGGAGCTGATAAAGAAACAGCCCTCAATAAATACTTTTTGAATAAGCACAACACTGCCATTCTGGTTATTTTAGTTTTCAAGTGTGAGGTACAGATGTCACTCAGCCTTCAAAAAATAAAGAGGCCAGGTGTGGTGGCTCATGCCTGTAATCTGAGTACTTTGAGAGGCCAAGGCAGGCAGAACACTTGAGGTCAGGAGTTCGAGACCAGCCTGGCCAACATTGTGAAACCTCGTCTCTACTAAAAATACAAAAATTAGCCAGGTGTGGTGACGTGCACCTGTAATCCCAGCCACCTGAGAGGCTGAGGTGGGAAAATCACTTGAGCCCGGGAGGCAAAGGTTGCAGTGAGCCAATATTGTGCCACTGCACTCCAGCCTGGGCAACAGAGCGAGACTCTGTCTCAAAAAAAAAAAAAAAAAAAAGAAGCAGGGTCTCGCTCTGTTGCTCAGGCTGGTCTTGAACTCCTGGGCTCAAGCAATCCTCCCTCAGCCTCCCAAAGTGCTAGGATTACAGGTGTGAGCCTCCATGCCTGGCCGTCATTCAGCCTTATATCAACAGAATCAAGTAGATGAACCCAGCGATCAGTGGATATGAGAAATCCAGTAGATCTCTTTCACTCTCACAAGGCTTCTCTCCTTGTTTTTCTCTTGCTTCTTAGGTACCCCATTCACTGTCGGGTGTGTGTGTGTGTGTGCACCTCAACTGCTCTTCTGTTTATGTGTCTGTCTGCCCCACCAGAACATGATATCCCTCGTGGGAAACACCATATGTATTGACATCTCATTCTCCATAGCAATCATTTAGCGTAAATATTGTAATCCGTACTTTAGAAATGGGGTGGGGAAACAGGCCCAAAGAATGTAAGAACCTTTCCCACCATTTCACCATTGCAAGGTCAGTGTGTCAGAGACAGGATGGAAACCCATGGCTATTTCATGCCATTGCCTATAAGGAGACAGTGTAAGTAGGACCCAAGTAATTTTGCGTAAGCAAATTTTCCTGGTTGCTTTCCCTTTTCTTCTATATAGGCTCTAATCCTTTCTGCTACCTCCACAACCAAGGGACCCCCTCATGTATTTGGGGTAAATTGAGATACCCTGCATTTAGCCTCACTCTTTACTTGAACCATAGATTTTAAGTCCTCTTGGATCAGGAAATATTTTTAAGCCTCTGTAAGAGGGAAAAATCATTGCTGTTTATAATCCCTTGTCATTCCCTAAGCAGGGTGGATTCTGAATAGGATTTTTTTTGGGGGGGGGCAGAACTGTTTCCTTGGGGTGGGGGAGCTGTGAAGATGCAAACAAGACCTCAGAGGTATAACCTGTCTTTGTGTATAGTAATAGGGGTAGACGTCTGGAATCGGGCAGCAAGGGGGGCTTCTGAGAGATCTCTTGACTATCAAGCCAACAGAGGATTTTGTGGAAGAAAAAAAGAGATTTGTGGCTGCTCCTTCTCCACCTCTGAGTAACTTCGAAGGACAGATGTGTTTGTAGGGGATGTTGTGGTGTTTTGCCGTGTGATTTGTGACACACGTTCTTAACTTTCTCCCCACAAATGGTTGCAAATGGCTTTAGTATTATATTTTCTGTAACATAAGCACATTATCATGGAAAAAAAAGTTTTTAAATGTTTGTTTTTGTATTAATGATTTCATCCAGCCAAATCCGTGGCTGGAGCTGCCCCAAAAGCAGAAGTAGGAGAGTTCCCACAAGGGAGTGCCCCAGACCATCTAAAGATTGTGCCTGTCAGGATTTCCAAGGAGCACTAAACACCAGGGTGATCAGTCCAAAGCATTTATTGGGAGAACTTACAGAGTAGACTAAAGCATCCTCACAACAGACAACAAGGATGTCGTGCCTAGGTATATCCGCAGAGAGGGGGTCAGGTTATGGAGTTTTATAGGAGAGTTTAAGGGATTTGGTTCAGGGCCAGAGCTAGTTTCTTTCAGTATTTTGAGCAACAACTTAAATACCTTTATGTTCAAGGCTCCAGCTTGGGTTCAAGCATGCTGGGTAAACATGCAGCTGGCTGGGTCACAGTGCAGTCAAAGCACTTTGTTTTTCAGTCAGAACAAGAGAAAAAGGAGGGGAAATGTGGGGTGGGAGGCCCTAGAGACACCATGCGAGGTCTGTGTGCCACATTTTGGTATACGTTTCCTTTAAAGGGAGAACAAAACCTTTTAAGTCAAACACTTTTGTATATGTAATTTTTTTAAGAAAACATCAGATTACAACTAAAGTCATCATATACACCATCAGTTCGTCTACATTTTACACTTTCAAAAGCTTTACTTTGAGAAAAGTGCAAGGGCTTTGAGCTTAGAAATTGAAATCCCCCCAAATCTGCTTCTTACTGGAGTCAGTCGTCAATTTCATGAAAATTTTGCCTTATCTTGTGAGGATCTAAAGAGGTCATACATGTACAGAATCTAGCACAAAGAAGTAATTCATACATAGTACACATCCAGTAAATAGGAATTTTATAATAATTCCTCTTATTATTTTAAAAATAAATGGAGCCATTGTCATAATTATACACAGATCTAGGGTCAGTCAGCCCATTCTCAGCCACATAGCACAGATCAAAATCTAGGGAAAATAATAACCGGTGACATTTAACTTTCTGTGCACAGAGAGTTAATATCAGCAGAGAAACAGGAACAGATAGCTTTCAAATTGAAGAGGCATCTTCAGAGAACATGACCCTCACAAAGTTTGAGGGGATAGGTACCTGGAGCTGCCCGTTTGGTCACTGCCGTTTAAGAAGGGTCCAAATCTGAGAGAAGCATTCTAGAAAAGCTCATTATGTAATCCCAGCACTTTGGGAGGCCGAGGCGAGCGGACGACTTGAGCCTAGGAGTATAAAACCAGCCTGGGCAACATGAAAAAATATCATCTCCAAAATAGAAAAATTAGCTTGGCATGGTGGCATGTACCTATAGTCCTAGCTACTCAGGAGGGTGAGGTGGGAGGATCGCTTGAGCCCAGGAGGTTGAGGCTGCAGTGAGCTGTGATCACACTACTGCAGTCAGCATGGGTGACAGAGTGAGACCTGTCTCAATTGTTAAAATTTAAAAAGTACAGATTTATCAACGTAATTGACTACATAAACAGATTACTGGGGGAAAAACCCCTGTGGTAATCACAATAGATGCAGTGTTTGATGAAATTCAACATATATTCAAAATGAACATTCTCAGCAAACTAAAACAGAATGGAATGACTTACTCTGAAAAAGTCCATCTACAAAAAAAGCACAGTAAATATTGTCGTGAAATGTTGAAATTTTTCCATTCCTCATCAGGAATAACACAAAAATTTCCACTATCGCAATTGTACTGGGTGGGTCTGCTCAATGCCATAAAATCAGAAAAGGAAATAAAAGTGTTTAAAATGGCAAAAACAGGCCCAGCACAGTGGCCCATGCCTGTAATCCCAACACTTTGAAAGGCCAAGGAGAGTGGATTACTTGCGCTCAGGAGTTTAAAAAAGCCTGGGCAACAGGCCAAAATCTCATCTGTACGAAAAATACAAAAAAAAAAAAACAAACAAAAACGGCAGAAACAAAATTGTTCTTATTCAAAAATAATACGATTCTGTATGTTGAAAACTGAAAAAAATCTAGAAGTAAACTTTTTTTTTTTTTTTTTTTTTGAGACGGAGTCTCGCTCTGTCGCCCAGGCTGGAGTGCAGTGGCCGGATCTCAGCTCACTGCAAGTTCCGCCTCCCGGGTTTACGCCATTCTCCTGCCTCAGCCTCCCGAGTAGCTGGGACTACAGGCGCCCGCCACCTCGCCCGGCTAGTTTTTTGTATTTTTTAGTAGAGACGGGGTTTCACTGGCTTAACCAGGATGGTCTCGATCTCCTGACCTTGTGATCCGCCCGTCTCGGCCTCCCAAAGTGCTGGGATTACAAGCTTGAGCCACCGCGCCCAGCCTAGAAGTAAACTTTTAAAATTCATAAGCATATTTAACAAGGTTTCTGGATAGAAAATCAATATATGAGAATTATGCCTCTACACACCAGCTCAAAGAGTTAGACTACAAAATTTCAAAGAATGATACATTTCACAGCATCAAATACCTAGAAATAAAATTAACAAAAGATGCACAAGACTTCTTTGCAGAAGGCTGTAAAGCTTTATTGGGAGAATTTTAATGAACAAATTTCCAACATAGGAGCAGCCTGCATCATTTCAGCGTGTCTTCTTTTAACACTGTGATCGCCCTTCACCTGAAACAAAAAACAACAGTTGGGAACATTACTGAGCAACAGATTATTATTATTATTATTATTATTATTATTATTATTATTATTACTTTAGACAGAATCTCACTCTGTCACTCAGGCTGGGGTGCAGTGGTGCAATCTCGGCTCACTGCAACCTCCGCCTTCTGGGTTCAAGCAATTCTCCTGCCTCAGCCTCCTGAGTAGCTGGGACCACAGGCACGTGCCACCACACCTGGCTAATTTTTTGTATTTTTAGAACAGACAGGGTTTCACCGTGTTAGCCAGGATGGTATCGAACTTCTGACCTCGTGATCCACCCGCCTCAGCCTCCCAAAGTGCTGCAATTACAGGCGTGAGCCACCGCGCCCAGCCGAGCAACAGATTGTTTAGATGATCCTAAAGGTATACAAAGCACACTACAGTTTGGGTTTTATAAAATGTACTAGAAACAGAAACCTAAGGGTGATCCTGTGTCTTACATCCAATTGAACCTCTGTACACACTTTGAGGGTAGACCTGCAGAATTTAAAGGTAATTTCTTCCTAAGCATCAGGTGCTCCCCTTCAATTCAGAAGCACTTACAATTCACAGTCAGCAATTTGGAAAACACATGTGTAAAACATACTTCAGTTGATTAGTCAGGAAGTACTAAAGTCATGGTCTTTCAACCTTAAATCTGATCAATCCATGTCTCTAAAGCTGAAACTTACATGTAACATTTGATATGGTGAGAGATGATTCTATCATATATGTGTCGACAGTCTTATTAGAAATACTGGCTCATGAAGACTGACAGTGCGGCAGGCAGCGTGCATAGCATAGGCATCTTACTCACACCCATGCTGAGCATCACTGACCTACATGCCACAGATGATAGGAACTAACCAGTCTCTCGCCAGTTGATAATTCTGTCACTCAAGGTTTCCTTGGGGGAAAGATTTAAAAAGCAATTGTTCATTAAAAGCCAGAGAATCGCAGCCTGGGCAACATAGTGAGACCTCATCTCTACAAAAATTTATTTTTTAAAAAACAAAATAAGTTAGGCACGGTGGCCTAGGCCTGTAGTTCCAGTCACTCAGGAAGGTGAAGTGAGAGAATGGCTTGAGGCTCAGAGGCAGAGGTTGCAGTGAGCTGAAATTGCACCACTGCACTCCAGCCTGGGTTACAGAGTGAACCCGTGTCTAAAAAAATAAATAAACAAAATGAAGAGAATTCACAATTTGACAGAATCTAAGAGTAGGCATTCAAGTCTCCACACAGAAATGCAAACATGAAGCCGAGTGCCCGCTCACTTTCTTAGTACCAATGAAATCTCAATTCACACGTTTTAAGATGACTCAGGTCAGGGTTTGATGATTTGGGATAAAGAAATCGTGCACAGCAGATAATCTCTGTATCCTATGCATTCTATCCAACAGGATCAGTGTATGAAAAAACCAGAATGGAAAATTATATTAAAATATCTTCATTAAACTCAGTATTTTTATAAGACCAAAGATAGCTTTGTAAGTTAAGGGATTTGCTGAGAATCTCACCAAGGCTGTAAGAGCTGGTATTAGAACCTGCATCAGTGCTTCAGCATATTTCACACCAAGTGATGGGTGTTAAAAATATGTTATGTATTTGTTAAAAGCAGACCTTTAAAAAGCATCTGAAAATTATAAGCTGTTGGTTTGAGGGCTTATTCTCAAAAGCTATAATTCAATAGGGCTTTGACTCAATTTGTTTCTATATGACAGTCTGTAAGTCAGTTGCTGGGGCTGGAACTACATTACAAAAAACCTTTATATAAGAACTCTATTATTGGCCAGAACCGGTGGCTCACGCCATAATCCCAGCATTTTGGTAGGCCGAGGCAGGTGGATCACCTGAGGTCAGGAGTTCGAGATCAGCCTGACTAATATGCCGCAACCCGTCTCCACTGATAATACAAAAATTACCCAGGCATGGTGGCATGTGCCTGTAGTCCCAGCTACTCGGGAGGCTGAGACAGCAGAGGTTGCAGTGACCTACAAGATCAGAAAACTGCACTCCAGGCTGGGTGACAAAGTAAGACTCTGTTTCCAAAAATAAAAAATAAAAGTACAAAATAAAAAAAACCTCTAATATTAAAGAGGCAGTATTATTACCTCTGTGTTATTAAAACCATAATACTCTGGAAACAGACACCCTACAATTTGCATGGTTAAGAGATTGCCTACCTTCTTCTGGCAGTTTCCCCGGCTCTGGATTTGACAGGCACATCCCCTTCATATCAGGACCATCTCCACGCTCACACCCAGTTTTCAGCTGAACCAGCTCCTGGCTATCAGCTTGCAGCTCAGGCCCTTAAAAGAAAAAAAAAAATCAATTTAAGCAGTAAACCATGGAATATGAATAAGAAAATAATATTCATGCTCACAGTGTTATTAAATGAAAGCCTTAGGCTCATGTAGTAATAACTGTGTTAATAAGAATCACAAGAACATTATCTGAGGAGTCTGTTGCCAGAAAATAGGAAAACAGGGTTCTCCAAATATTACCCTCTTCCTTTCTGAAGACTGCTCTCACACAGCTTTGTCACCTCCTTTGCACATATCTGTGAATGTATTTCTCATTGTCCTTGTCATATTAAACACTCAAGGCTGAAATCCTGTCTCTCATTAGCAATTAGACTCCTAGCACCTAGCAAGTTATATGGCATGAGTAGCCACCAATAAATGGTGAGTGAAAAAAGGTCTCTAAACGATAAATGAAAAAGCCCAAACTGGTGAACATTCTGCAAACCGACTGTTCTATCTATCCTCTTCACAAACATCAGTATCATGAATGACAAAGAAAACTTAAGGAACCATTCCAGATGAAACTAAAAAGACATGACAACTACACGCAAGACATGATCCTGAACTGGACTCTGGATCAGAAAATTAAATTCTATAGAGGAAATTATCTGGGCCGGACGTGGTGGCTCACACCTATAATCCCAACAGTCTGGAAGGCCAAGGTGGGCAGAGCACTTGAGGTTAGGGGTTTCACCTGGCCAACATGGTGAAACCCTGTCTCTACTAAAAATATATTAAAAAAAAAAATTAGCCAGCTGCCATGACAGGCACCTGTAATCCAAGTTATTCAGGAGACTGAGACATGAGAATCCCTTGAACCTGAAAGGCTCAGGTTGCAATGCACCAAGATCGTACCACTGCACTCCAGTTTGACTGACGGAGTGAAACTCCGTCTCAAAAAAACAAAAAATGGGAAATTACTTGAATAACTGGCAAAATTTGAGTATATGCTGTATATTAAATGACTGCAGGTTCTCATTGTTAAATTTCCTTATTTTGATCATTGTGCAGTGATTATCCAAGGAATGACTTTTTCTTTCTGAGGATATACACACACTCAAGTACTTTGGGTAAAGGACCATAATACCTGAAAATTTACGCAAATAATTCACCATTAATAACAATAAATATAATACAAATGAGGGTGTGTGAGCGTGTAGTCAGCAGGGTAAGAGAGGGAGAGAAGAGATAAGAAACTAATGAGGCAAAAACTATTAACAGTTGGTGAATCCAGATGAAAAATATACGAATTGATTGAAATTCTTGCAACTTTTCTATAAATATTATATTTACAAAATATAACAAATGAAAACTTAAAATAATATATGATGACTACATTGAACATTATGAAGACAGGGGATTTTTAAATTTGTGGTAAAAACTACACATAACTTAAAATTTATCAACTTAACTATTTGAAAGTGTTACAGTTCAGTAAAGACTTATGTTTCCAACATTACCAGCAACTAGGAACAAACTTTACATGTTTGCTTTCCAATACCACGAAACATTTAGTTATTCATTCACTCACTTATTTACTTACTTATTTACTTATTTCTTAGCGATAAGGTCTCACTATGCTTCCCAGGCTGGGCTTGAACTCCTGGACTCAAGCAAACCTCTCACTTCAGCGTCCCAAGTAGCCGGGGCTACAAGTACACGGCACTGAGCCCATTGAGCCCACTGAGCACCATTGAGCACTGAGCCCATTGAGTACCTTTCTCTTAAATTACAATCTAAGGATAAACCATGGGACATGTATAATTCCTATATTCAGCCATAGAGTACTAAGAGCAGTGCGCATCAAATAAGAAATCTGATGTCTACAACACAGAAACGATTTCAATTACAATTGAAACGTAAATTTCTGAAGGACTGATTAGCTGAATGGATTTGAGGACTATGAAAAATCTTACAGTCAGGACATCCATTCCCTATTGGCGTAAACAGAAACTCAACTTTGTTCAAATGAAGTTATATTTAGGTTCAAAGGTCCTAAATGTAATATTCCATGAATGAACCCCAGGTAGTACAAAATAACATTATTTGTCAATCACAGAAAATATACTGCCCCAAACTGAGAATAAGGGAGAGGGTGGACAGCAATTAGTGGGTATTGTTGTCCATCATAGTCTAGAAACCTTTAACAGTGAATTACTAGACTAATCCATGACCTGATACATAAAAGTATTGCTTCAAAATGTTTTATCTAGGAGAAATTATTTCTATCTTCTGTTAATCTCAGGATAATTATTTTTAAATTTTCTAACCATAAAAAAAATTTAGTCACCTCTTAAAGCCACTTAAAAACTCATACTAAACCAACTACATGTATGGCAATATCCTGATTTATCCAGCTTTTATCCAACTTACCATATAAAAATATCAATCAAAGGAAATGGTGACCAACATTCAGCGACACAGTTTTTGGGTTTGCTCCTACTCCTAAGAATTGGGTCTATTTTGGGGCCAGTACTAAGCTACCTTACAGTAAAGCATTGCAGTTCTAAGCATTTTAAGCAAAATCATTTACTATTTTCACAGCAACATAGATGGTAGGAAGACACACACTTTGGAAAAATAATACAAATTCTGTATTCACCAGTCAAGTGTTCTTGGATATTTGGAAAAATAATATAAATTCTGTATTCACCAGTCAAGTGTTCTTGGATAAAACACAGTCACTGAGGCTTCATTCTCTTTATAAAGTGGAGAAATTTTATCATAGTGAGGGATTTCCCTAAGCTAAGCTGCAAACTATACCCTCTTCAATTTTCCAGTCAATTTCCCAGCATTGTTTGCGTTGTTTCCTTCTCTCCTGCTTCTGGTATGTGACAACGCATCACACACACACACACACACACACACACACACACACACACACACTTCCACAGGCATTCTTTCTTTGCCCTTCACCTTGAGCTGCAGATGCTCCCTTATCCTTTCTCTCCTGAGCAGGTGCAGGATCCTGACTTTGAGTTGGTGGTTCCAGTTTTTCAGGTGTTTCGTGAACATACTGGATGGGCTACAAAACATGTGTGTGTGTACAATTTAAAAGTTTCGTTATTAATACATGTCAATAAAATATATACATATACATGTATAGATACATATATATAAATACACACACAGAATACATAGAATCTTCTGATCATAATTAAGCCTAAAGACATTTCTCCAACTCTATTCTATATGCTTCATAAGGTTACTCTACCTACAGAAAGGTAACTCTGATAAGAGATACCCACAAAAACGTTGGAAGCTATTATACGCTATGGTAGAAGTATACAATTTAAAATTAACAAGCATGAGAAGGAAGTCATGTGCAAAAGCTGCAGAACACAAGAGGAAAAAAAATCCTCCTGAAACAATATTTCCTTCATGAGATGCCATAACCATTGTTATAAGATGCCAGCCTAATCAACATGAGAAAATCTCATCACTACAAAACAAAAAAAAATCATAGAAAAATGAGCTAGGCATACTGGCATGTACCTATAGTCACAGCTAATCAGGAGGCGGAGGTGGGAGGATCGCTTGAGCCCAGGAAGTCAAGGCTGCAGTTAGCTCAGACAACATCACCGCACTCTAGCCTGGGTGACAGAGGGAGGGAAATGGTAGCCAACATTCAGCAACACGGTTTTTGGGGTTATAAAAATACAAAATAAAAATGTATGAAGTTTTAAAAATACAATGTGAACCATAAATTTAGCAATCTAATTCCTCATATTAATAGATGAATGGGAAAAAATGCTGTGGTAATCAAAATAGATGCACTGTTTGATGAAACTCAACATAGATTCAAATGAATACGCTTAGCACATTTAGAACAGAACGGAATGACTTACTCTGAAGAAGTCCATCTACAAAAAAAGGACAGTAATATGACAGTGAAATGTTGAAAGTTTTCCGTTTCTCATCAGGGATAAGACAAGGATGACCACTATCACCATGGTAACAGGTGGGTCTGCGCAATGCCATATAATCAGAAAAGGAAATAAAACTCTTTACAACGGCTGCAACAGTCCTGGTGCGGAGGCCCACGCCTCTAATCCCAGCACTGTGGGAGGCAAGACGGGTGCATCACTTGCACTCAGGAGTCCAAGAACAGCCCGGGAAACATGGCAAAGCCCTGTCTCTACAAAAAATACAAAAGGAAAAACAAAGAAAAATGGCAGAAACAAAATTGCTCTTATTGAAGGATGATATGTTTCTGTATGTTGAAGACTGAAAATGATCCAGAAGTAAACTTTTAGAAATCATAAGCAAATTTCACAAGGCTGCTGGATAGAAAACCAATATATAAGAATTATGTCTCCGCCGGGCATGGTGGCTCACGCCTGTAATCCCAGCACTTTGGGAGGCCGAGGCGGGTGAATCACGAGGTCAGGAATTCAAGAGCACCCT
>NW_012102478.1:0-378 GCF_000951045.1 Mandrillus leucophaeus | reverse complement strand
AGGCATCTTACTCACACCCATGCTGAGCATCACTGACCTACATGCCACAGAGGATAGGAACTAACCAGTCTCTCGCCAGTTGATAATTCTGTCACTCAAGGTTTCCATGAGGAAAGATTTTAAACGCAATTGTTCATTAAAAGCCAGACAATCCCAGCCTGGGCAGCATAGTGAGACCTCATCTCGACAAAAAAAAAAGTTTAAAAAAAATTTTTAAAAAAAATTAATAAATAACTTAGGCACGGTGGCTTGTGGGCTTGTGCGTGTACTTTCAGCCACTCAAGAGGCTGAGGTGGGAGGACTGCTTTAGCCAGGGAGCCAGAGGTTGCAGTGAGCTGAAATCACACCACTGTACTCCAGCCTGGGTGACAGACTGAG
>NW_012102477.1:1962320-1975591 GCF_000951045.1 Mandrillus leucophaeus | reverse complement strand
TCCAAGGGTAGCCATCTTCTCCACACTCTAGCGGCGCTGTTTGTCTCTAGATTAACTAAGAACAGATGTCCTTTTCCAAGGCGGTGACTTTGCGTATGCCCAGAGGCTCGGAGTCCCACCTTTAGGAAGGTGTGGCAGGGGGAGGGTGGGCAAGCCCTAAGGAAAGAAGAGAGTGTGGGAAGACCCTTGGGGAGCGAGGAGGAGCTGAGGGTGGAGCTCCTGAGGGTGGAGTGGGCAGGGAGGATTCCGGGAGATCCGAGCCCAGAGTCCGGCTGCAGGAAGCTGAGAACAGCAGCAGCGGTAGCAGCAACGAGGGCCCTACCAGCGTGGCAGCTCGCTATGTAGCACTCGTCTGAGAGATGGGGCGGGTGTTGGTGCACAGACTTGCTCTGTGCACAGCGTTGCTGTTTAAAAACACATATGGCTCTGTGTGCTGCACGACAACCTCAGTCATTTAATTATGCATTATATACATCTCTCCATAGGAGAAAGACACATTTTTAGACTTTTTAATGATGGCATTTAAAAAAATACAAGTCACAAAAGCAACACTCGATGATAGTAAAGAACAGAAACACTGAATAGGTAGATGGAGCGAGTGGCGTCCCGTCCTGCCGGCAGACGCAGCCCTCGTCACTGTGCCACACCGGACCCTGAAGGACAGATCCGGCATGGAGAGGGAACTGCAGGGTCAGGGAGGCAAACATCTTTGTGACTTCTGACGCTCATTGGAAAATTGCCCCCAGAAGCGATGCCATTTTACAGCCCCACCCGTAGCGCGGCGTCTGTCCCCTCAGATCCCTGCCAGCGCTATGTGTTTTTATTCTTTTTCCCCTTTGCCAATGTGATAGGCTGTCGTGTTCTAATTTGCATTTCTTTGATTCATTGCAGGGCTGAATGGCTTCGTTTGTTTTTGGCTCTTGGTTTGGTTTGCTTTCCTCTAGGCCAGCGGGGGCGGGGGCGTGTTTGCGGATGTCCTTGGTGTTCTTGGCAGGATCACTGAGGGTCCTGGCAGGATGCACATGCAGCCATGAAGTCTTTGTTTTTTGTTTATTTTTTGAGACAGGGTCTGGCTCTATTGCCTAGGCTAGAGTACAGTGGCGCAATTGTGGCTGACCGCACCCTCAGCTTCCTGGGCTCAAGCGATCCTCCTTTCTCAGCCTCCCAAGTAGCTGAGACTAGAGGTGCACCACCATGCCTGGCTAATTCCTGAAATTCTTTCTAGACACGGAGTCTCACTATGTTGTTCAGGCTGGTCTCAAGCTCCTGGCCTAGAGCAGTCCTCCTGCCTTGGCCTCCCAAAGCAGTGGGACTGCAGGCGTGAGCCCCCGCACCTGGGCAGTCATGAAGTCCGCAAAAAAGTCATTCACTGGAGGGAACGGGTCCCCGCAGCAGAGGCTGTGAGGTTCTCTCAGCCTGGCCGGAGGAGGGCAGGTGGAAGGGACAACTCAGAACCGGCCCAGGCAGGGCCGGTGTGGACAGCAGCTGCGTGGTGGCCCCGGGCCAGCTCGTGCTGTGGCTCTGCTCTGTCACAGCTCCTCTGTAGAGGAAGGCCCTTGGGCTGGAGGCCTGAGTCTTGTTCCCTTTGTAGCGCCTCAGCTCCCAAGCTGTTTGTGATGGAAAGGAGGTTGTTTCTGGCCTGCAACTGTTTGTGTACCTGGGCACGTTTGGATACCCCAGGTCCTGCAGTGAGCCAGCCAGGACCGTGTCCTCATGCCCTCCGTTGAGCGGGTGCCACCGGCAGAATGCACTGGACGTTTGTGTGCAGCTCGCTCTCCAGGCGCGTGTCGGGTGGGAGCGCCAGGGTGGAGGGTGCCAGTGTCCAGATGTCAGGCAGGCGTCTTTGAGCAGGTGAGCCGTGAGCCAGCCCCGGTGTGGCCTGGACAAGTCTGGCTCCTGGGGGTGCATGGTCCGCCATGTGCGACACCCACCTCGCAGCCCTGGATTGTCACAGATCGTGAGTCCGAGCGTGACCTTCTCTCTCCTCTGCAGCCAGGGCCAACTCATTCGTGGGAACAGCGCAGTACGTTTCTCCAGAGCTGCTCACGGAGAAGTCCGCCTGTAAGAGGTAAAAACCACTTTCATCTAAGCCGTACTTCCCTTTTCTTTAACATAGAAATTAATATTCGAGAGAGTGAATTTGGTGGCCTTTAAGTAGCTAAGCATACTTTGAAAGAAATCAGCATTTCGCATTTCAAAGCGTATTTTTCGTGGCGTACACACACGTGATACGTTAATGTTGTATTCTAAGCTTCCTGGGTTTGCTGATGCTTTCTGGTTGCAGATTTAATCGTTTTTGTGTTTGTTTTTGTTTTTTGTTTTTTGAGACGGAGTCTCGCTCTGTCTCCGGGCTGGAGTGCAGTGGCATCATCTCGGCTCGCTGCAACCTCCGCCTCCCGGGTTCAAGCGATTCTCCTGCCTCAGCCTCCCGAGTAGCTACAGGCGCCTGCCACCACGTCCAGCTAAGTTTTGTAGTTTTGGTAGAGATGGGGTTTCACCATGTGGGCCAGGATGGTCTCAGTCTCTTGACCTTATGATCTGCCCGCCTCGGCCTTCCAAAGTGCTGGAATTACAGGCGTGAGCCACCATGCCCAGCCTAATTCTTTCTTTAGGAAACACTATTCAGTGAGGAAAGCATGGCTCTCATGTGCACGGAGCCCAGGCTTCCTTGGTGCTGCCCCCTGTCGGGGTGGAGGGCAGGGAGCCTGGCCTTAGGGTTGCTCGGCCACACACCAGCTGCAGTGGGACAGGGTCCCGCAGAGCGCAGGGAGGCCCTGGAGGGTGCCGGTGTGGGAGGGTGGCGGCGTCCAGCAGGCATGAGGGTCTTTGAGAGAGACTGCAGGGCCGGTGTGGGTCACGGGAGGGGAAAGTGGAGAAGCGCCAGCCAGGGAGCCACCGGCAGTGTGGGGGGAGGATGTCCAGGGAGCTGATGACAAGGGTTGGTGAGAAGTCTGAGGTGCTGTGTAGGGTGGCTGGGAGGTAGATGGCAGGCTGAGAGGCAGCATCAGAGTCTGGAGTTTCAAGTCTAGGGAGCAGTTGTGTGGAATCAGGGTGGGGCCGGGGTTCCTCCTGCCTCGGGCCAGTCAAGTGCTGCTGAGGGCTGGAGTCAGCTTCGGCTGCTGGTGCCCTCGTGAGTTGACAGGACCACAGGAGTCCCACGCTGCCGCTCTCCTGCTCCGCCAGGTTACAAGGGGCCACCTTCCTGGAGTGAAGTGAGCCACTCTGAGAGAATGAATGATTCTGGGGACGGCAGTTCTGGATGTCTGAGCTTGACAGCTTCAGGAAAAACTGTGGGAGGTGGGGCCATGGCACAAACGTGGTGGGTGGGTGGAAGGGTTCTGAGCACTCACTCAGCGTCCTGGCCGCCTCCAGGCTTTTTCGGTTTTGTTCTTTTAACTTTTTTCAACCAGCAGATACTGAGTTCTCTTTTTATTATTATTCAGTTATTCTTTAAAATAGAGATGGGTTCTTGCTGTGTTGCCCAGTCTCGTCTTGAACTCCTGGGCTCAGGTGATCCTCCCATCTCGGCTTCCCAAAGTGCTGGGATTACAGGCGTGAGACATGGCGGCCGGCCGGATACTGAGTTCTTAGCGTGGCCAGAGACTGCTTTAGGTCAGAGCTTCCCAACTGGAGTGATTCTGCTCCCCTGGGAACACTTGGCCCTGTCTGGACAGTTTTAGTTGTCACAGCTGGGGCAGGGGTAGGGCTGGCACCCAGCGGGGGAGGGGAGGATGAGCTGCTCAGCATCCTGCGATGCAGAGGGCAGTCCCTCCCACAGGTGGGGGCGCGACGTACCCGGCTTTCAAAGTGCGTGTGGTCACCACCTAAGAGCTAGCGTTTCTTTGTTTGTAGATTTTACATGAGGACCCATGGCATGGCCCAGCAGGAGCTGCTCAAGCCCCATCCTAACAGGCTTCCTGAGGACACATCAGCCCAGCTGGGCACCTGGAATTACGGGCAGAGGGGCCGTGGCGAGGGGGCCGATGTGTGGACTAAACACCTGCACACGTCACCCCAGGCAACCTCGAGTGACTTCCAGTGACTCTCCAGGTACGGAGTGCTGGTTACACGCAACTCAGCGCACGTCTGTGCCGAGGCTCTGGCATGTTAGGGTTTGGAGCTGGTATTTTCCCTCCAAGCCTGGACGCAAACTCTTCCTGCTGGGAACCTGCTCACGGCCACACCACTGGGTGGGGTGCTGTGTGGGGCTAAGGCCTGCAGCCTTGTGCATATGTCTCAGTCACCTGGCACCTCAGTTTACCCCATTCAAAGGGAAGACTGTGGCTGGCTGAGAGGGTCACTTCCAGCTCTTCCTAAAGACTGCCATCCGTAATGTGCCGCATTTAGGAACTGCACACCTCCCTTAAGAGCCTTAAGAGCAGATTCCACAGGTCCAGCCTCAGGGCTTCCTCATGGGTGGTCTCCAGAGGAACCCACACTTGGGACATGGCAGCTCAGGACAACACCCCGCCACCTACATAGCACAGGGCCACGCAGAATAGAGATGAGAGCCTCAGAGTCACAGGCTTCCCAGCCCTGCACGGGTCCCACACAGCCCCCTTGTCCAGCACCGAGGGCGAGTGGCCGCGTCGGAGGCGGGTTAGAGGCGGGCCAGCGAGCCCAGGCGGTTTGTGTCTAGCGCCTGTTTCTGAGCCAATCCCACTAGAGGCAGACTGAGATAAAGTGAAGCCTGGACTCAAACGGCTCCACGGCAGAACACAAGGGGCTGCCCAGGCGACCAGAGAGAGCGCATATGAAAGACACTGCCTGCCAAAGAGACAGGAGTGGGCAGCGTGGGTCACAGAGTCAGAGCGGGGGCAGGGCTGGGCCACAGCTCCCGTCACCCCGCGCCCCGCGTGAACTCGGAGGAGGCAGGCAGATGCCGAGGCCCAGAGATCCAGAGCAAAAACGGAGTGAGACGCTGCCCAGTACAGACCGATGTACAGACACGGACGCCGGGGAGCAGGGCCACGCCTGCACACAGGTGCCCAGAAACCCTCAGTCTTCATGGCAAGGCCTCGGGCTGTTCTGAGCCAAGCCAGCACTACAGCACACAGGCAGGCCAGCCTGGGCCCACGCGTGTGGGTGCCGTCCCTGCACCACCACCACTCAGAATGGAACACGGCAGCTGGCAGCAGCAGGCACAGTCCAGGTGATGGCACAGAGATACCACCCTTGGGCTGTCCCTGAGGGAGAGCAGGCCAGGGAACCAGGGCCCTGAGCCACACCGTGGGCATCACCGGGCATGTGCCTCACACACCTGCTCAGACCACCTCAGTCACAGCAGGGAGGAGCCCCTCGCCCCCTTGTGTTGCCAGCTGGAGCCTGCACAGAGGGAGCCCTCCAAGGAGTTGCAGCCGGGGAGGACCCCACAGCCACAGGGTCCCCAGACCTCCCTGTCCGGCAGCTGCGCCGCTGCCCGTGGCCTCAGCACCAGAACGTAGGCCCCAGCTTCAGAGTACAGGGCCTGCTCCTCCCTGGGGGCCCAGGCTGCAGGCATCTGCGTCTTAAGTGGAGCCCGTGGCACCTTTGTCAGGCCCTTGCCCCCAAAGCTAAGGCACCTATGCTCAAAAGTCGGCTTACCTTCCTCCGCGAGGTCTTTGTTAATCACCAGTTTGCCATGTCTCAGGTAGTTCAGCACGGGCCCAAAATAGGTGGGGTCTCTGTCGATTAAATAGGCACCTGTTTCGTCCTAAAGAGAGCAGAGCACGGTGAGTCCTCCGTGAGAAGCCGACAGTTCCTGCAGGTCCACCAAGGCCCGGTCACATCAGGAGGCTTCAGAGGCACCAGGTGACCCAGGCCTCTCCCCAACAGACCTGAGCCTGCGGCATCTCGGGAAACCCCTGACGGTGTGGCCACGTCCTGCCGCCTACAGCCTAACCCTGACCAGCCACCATCCCAGGTCTAAGTGAGTTTAAGTCTCTCCGTATGGAGACAGCCTGGCTCTGTGTACTCCAAGGTGAGGCCACTGTGCCCTGGACCTCTGTCCTCACAACTGCAAGACCTCTAGGAAAACACACACGAAAACCTCACCCAGAACCTCTCCCTGGGATGCCCTCGTGGGCAGGGCAGGGGCCTAGGGCTCAGCCTCTGAAGGACACCCCTGATGGCCACCAGCCTGGGCCTGCCCTCCTTGTGCCCAGGTCCTCCCCGGCCGACATCCAGGGGGTCAGGGGCTCTCTGCCAGGGGTGGAGAGGGCACCTTGCAGCAGGGGCAGCTGTCAACAGGCCCCGAGCCAGTAGCGAGGGAAGCTCACAGTGACCTGCACTCAACAGCATCCGGGGCTTTCTCTGAGATCCTCACTCACCACACAGAGCCCTCGCCCCGGCTCAGTGCTCACGGAGGCTGAGATGTTTACAAACAGACCCCTCGGAAGGTGTCCTCATGCACCTGGGTGGGGGGCCCCTGAAAGGCACTGCCCTTGCTGCTATCACGGTCACCTCAATGTGGGCAGACGCCCTCTGAGGCCCGGGGTGCCCCACACATCACACCTGGCAGCCCCTTCCACCAAGCACAAGAGGCCCATTGGCCCAGCTGTGTGAGTACAAGACAGGCGCCGAAGCGCCCCAGGCAGCCCCTGTCGGGGAGACAGAAGAGGCAGTTTCTGTCACCTTATCCAGACCCAGGCCTCCTTGTCGGCTATACATCTGACGGGGGGACTGCGAAGCCAGCATGGCCCATCTTCCACACGGACTCAGACCTTAGGTGTGGCTCTGCTGGGGCAGCTCCTGCCTCCCCCAGTCCTGCTCCCACCTGGGAGCCACTCCCACAGGGGCTGGTGCCTGCGGGCGCCCTGGAGAGCGGGGAACTGAGACCTCCATTCAGAAACACCGGGCAGCCTCCTGGGAAAGGCCCAGGGCCAAGCACCGGCGAGAAGCAACCCCACACCGCAGTCAGGGCAGGAGCAGCCCCCTCCCCCAGAGGGGCTCCCGTGGGGCCTTGGGCAGGTGCTGGCCACGGGAATGCCAAGTTCGGCGATACGGGGAGGCCGAAGGTGTCTCCACCACAAAGCACAGGGCCGCGCTAGGAACCTCTTTTCATCCATGGACAAATTCTGCCATTTGGGTGCTAAGACCTAGTGGTTTCAAGAGATTTTCCCCAAAGTCCACTACTGCAAACCTGTAAAAACCTGCTCTTAGATCAGAGGAACAAAACTGAGTTTCGCGGCTGAGATAAAATCAAGTAGGGCTCTGGGCATGGGGGTGCTGGACCCGGAGCCTCAGTGGCCCCCCCTACTCCTCAAGTTGACCTCAACTCCACACAGACCTGACCCCATCCTCCTCCACCCTCCCCAAGAACACTCCAGCCAGAGCTGCCCACCCCACAGGCCCTGCCTCCTGGGCTTGCCCCTGCCTTTCCCCAACCCTCCAGACTCCACAGTTCTTAAGCAAGGGCCAGCTCCCGGGAAGAGGACGCTGGGTGGTCCTGCCCAACTGGTAAAAAATGGCCCCCATTTCCCACAAAGGGATCCAAGTCTGGCAAGGTGGCCAGTGTTGCCACCCGAGTCTAGGGTTCCTCCCCGCCCCACCCCCATACAGAGAGAATGGTGGCCGCGTGACATCCGCACACCACTCAGCTCAGGAATCATTCATGGCTCAGTGCTCCCTCGACAGACCACTGGTGGGAGGTCAGGAAAGATCAGATAGTGTGCGGAGGCTCGCCTCTGCCCAGGACAACCCCAGAAAGCCCCCCTCTCAGCCATGGAGGCCTCCAGGCCTGGCCTCAGTGCAGGCTTAAGGCCCGGCCACCCCAGGCCTAAGTTTCTTCATGAGCAAAATGTGGAGGAGACCAGCTCATGTAGCTCAGGGCCGCCATGAGCGCCAGGGCACCCAGCCTGTGGCAGGACCTGGGCACTGAGCCGTGACCTCTAGGCCAGGACAACCCACCATGCACTTCTCGGCCCCTGGGCCAGTGCAAGAGGAGAAGGAAGCCTGCTGGGCGCCCCCAGACACAGAAGGCCGCCCCAGCCCTGCAACTGGAAGGACGAAGGCTGGAAGGAGGCAGGGAGGGGACGGCCATCACTTAAAACTGCACAGCAGGACAGAGGAACAGGCCTGACGACTCAGCAGGGCACTCTGGGCAAACTGGCAATGGCCTTGGTGCACTCTTTTGAGGCTTTCAGTGGGAGATTTCCACATCTATAGGAAGTGCTGAGGTCTTAAACCAAGACTCCCAAATCCCACCAGGGTTCAGGTCTTCCTGAGGCCTGACTCGCGTCCATACACATGCAGGGTCTTGGTGCTCTGAGCTCGGGTGAGCCGTGTGCTCCAGATCGGCCTAGTGCATGTGGAGTCTACTCATGGCACCGGCCCAGGCCCAGGCCCAGACAGTGTCCAGCTCAGGCACAAGGACCTGGGCAGCTCACTGCCGGTGTCGGGGATGCGGCTCAGTAGCTTCCACCCTGATGCAGAAACAAAAATACGGAACATGGGAAATATAAAAACAAAATATTCAGGATATACTCCTAGGCTCACAGAGACAAAGGCAGCAAGGTCACCTCAAGGATATTTAGAACAGCACCTGGGCCATCAGCAGCACCTGCCCAAAGAAGGAACGATGCCCTGGCTTCTAAGATGGGTGAGGAGAGGCAGCCAGGAAGCTAGCGAGATGCTGCGGGCTGGGCGTGTGGGTGCTCTTCTTCCTGGCTTTCCCATGCGTCCCATGGCTTACGCAACCCCTGGTTGCGCGCGATTCTCAGGAAGATTCGTGGTGGGTTTTTTTGGTAAAAGAGCCCTAATTGGCTGGGCTTGGTGGCTCACATCTGTAATCCCAGTACTTTGGGAGGCCAAGGTGGGTGGATCATGAAGTCAGAAGTTTGAGATGAGCCTGGCCAACATGGTGAAACCATCTTTACTAAAAACACAAAAATGAGCTGTGTGTGGTGGCTCGTTCCTATAATCCCAGCTACTCAGGAGGCTGAGGGAGGAGACTCGCTTCAACCTGGGTAGCAGAGGTTGCTGTGAGCCAAGATTGTGCCATTGTACTCCAGCTTGGGCAACAAGAACAAAACTCTATCTCAAAACAAAAACCATAATTAAGACTGTTTTCTTAGCAAGTCATCTTCCCCGCCCCTCGCTGAACTGGCATCTGACCCACTTGTGGCTGGGCCCAAGCTGGCTGGGTTGACCCACCCATCTCCAGGGGTCACAGCCTTCAGCCAGAGCCACGGGCCGTAGGCAGGGCAGGGCGGTTTCCAAACTACAGAGGAGAAGGGGGATCCTGGCCATAGCGAGAGCAGGAGCCAAGGCTGGCTCCTGGAGAGGAGCACACTGGAGGCAGTGCCGAGCCGGGGGCACATAGTCTCAGGAGATGGAGGAAGAGCCTGCAGACAAAGCTGAGTGCTTGCCCACTCCCGAAGTCCACAGGACGACCACAGACGGATGTCTGTTCAGAAGAGAAGTGCTCAGAGAAGGCTGGTAACGAGCCTGGCCACTCCGCTCATCTCACCAGACTCTGGCTGCAGCTCTCCACCATCCATGCTATCGTCCAGCAAGCAAAGCACCAGGGGCAACATGGGGGTACACCAGCCCCCAAGGAACAGGTCCCTAATACAACCAGCAGCCTTGAAAATGGCAGTGAAGGGCTGGGTACGGTGGCTCATGCCTCTAATCTCAGCACTTTGGGAGGCCAAAGAAAGCAGATCATTTAAGGTCAGGAGTTCAAGACCAGCCTGACCAACTACTACAAATACAAAAATTAGCCGGGCAGGGTGGAGGGTGCCTGTAATCCCAGCTACTAAGGAGGCTGAGGCAGGAGAATCGCTTGAACCCGAGAGCCCCCCTGCAGTGAGCCGAGATTGTGCATTGTACTCCAGCCTGGGCGATACAGCGAGGCTCCGTCTCAAAAAAAAACCGCAGTGAGGAATGAGGGTGGAGACGGGCAAACTCTCACCCCAGATGCTGAATGGAACATAACCCTGCTGCCGCCCACTGCTCCCGCAGCTCCCAAAGCTCCGCACAGAGGCTTGGTCAGCCCTGCGGCTCTCAGTCACTCCCACCGCTCGGAGACACGTGCCACCAGAGGGGACGAAATCAAGAGGGGGAGGTGCCCTGAGCCAACTCTGCCAAATTGCCCCACAGAAATCTAGACGCGAAGGCATAGAATTTTCTGTGCACCACCATCTGCAATCAACCTAATTAGAAATACTTAGTTTTTACTCTGAAATTATCCAATCTCGCACACAAAAGCTTCACCTCTACTCTCTCTTCTGTTTTGTTTTATGCAGATGTGTGGTGTCTTTGGCCCACGAGAGGCCTTTGATGTCACCAATTACTAATGGGGAAACTGAGGCCAGAGAGCAAGGAGGCTTGTCCAAGGCACCCAGATTCAGAGAGCGGGGGTGGGGGGGGGCCCTGCGCCCTGGTCGCCAGGCCTGCTGCCTCCCCACTACCCCTCCCTTCCCTTGCTTCTGGGCCTCACCTAGCACAGAAACTGGAATTTGGGAGGTCCGTGCCCCACGCATGACTCAAAGCTTAGTGAGAAGCAGACGTGTGTGGACTCATGACCTGGCCCTTCACACGAGGTCCAGCGGCTTCTCTGGGAAGAAACATGCTTCAGGTGCACCACGGGGGGTCTTGCCAAGCCGAGGTCGCTGCAGGGTCTTGCTCTGCTCGGCAGGAACTGGAGCCCTCTCAGGAGCAGGGGTCTCAGGTTTCTTGCAAGAAAACTCGGGGGCTGCCCAGGAAGCCCTGCCCTTCCCACAGCACCAGCACCCAGAGGTGGTGACACACCCTGTGGGCGCCTGTCCTGCTAGGGTCAGCCAGAGCTCTGGGTGACAGCAGGGAGACTGCTGGGGAGAGGCATTCCTGGCCATACACACGGGCTTCAGGGGTCTCCGGTGTATCACCCGAGGCTGACAGGGCTGAGTGTGGCCAGAAGTCAACATTAACAGGAATTAGGTGCAGCTGCAAGAGGGGAAAGCATTCTTGGCATACCCTTTCTAAAAGCAAAGTACACTCCTAATTCCAGCACTTTGTGAGGCCGAAGTGGGCAGATGACCTGAGGTCAGGAGTTCGAGATCAGCCCCGCCAACATGGCAAAACCCCGTCTCTACTGAATATACAAAAATCAGCCAGACATGGTGGCTGGTGGCTCGTGCCTATAATCCCAGCTACTTGGGAGGCTGGGGCAGGAGAATTGCTTGAACCTGGGAGGCAGAGGTTGCTGTGAGCCGAAATCACCCCAGCCTGGGGAACACAGCGAGACTCCATCTCAAATAAATACATAAATAAATATTTAAAAATAAAAACCAAGTATAAGCATGAGATGAAGATTGCCAGGCACAGCCTCTCCTGACTGCACTGGCCTGGCACCAGGTACGGGGCGGGGGCACCACATTTGTCATCTTCAGGAGAGGATGTCACCCTTACTTTACAGAGGAAGAAACTACAGCTCACAGGGACACGAAATCACCCCAAGTCACGAGGCAGGCCCGGGGTGGGCAGAGTCCAACCCAGGCTCCCCAACTCCAAGGAAGATGCTCCGTCACACCAACCCCAGGCCAGAATGTTCTAGGTGCTCTGCAGTCCAGGGAGAGCTGCCCAGTTGACGCCCACGGAGAACAAGCACATCCTGGGAGAGAGATGGCTTGCTGGCCCCTCCGCTACGAGGACCCCTCCCATGGTGCCACGCAGGCAGGTTCTTCCCCAGGCTTTAAAGACCATGCCTGGGGACTGCTGACCTGGGGTGTGGAGGGGGGATCTGCTAAAAGAACCAAAGTGCCTACGAGAGTCTGAAAAGGAGTCCCTGGGATGCCTGGTGGCTAACAACAGGGCTGGGGAGAGACCAGGCAGCAGGTGCCCCATCACAGCCACTGCTCTCTCCTCTGACCGGGGACCAGCCCTGGCGAGGCTTTAGACCTCACTCTATCTTGACCTTTCAGAGCAAAAACGGCCACACACAATCCGTAAGCAAACGGGCATCTCTGCATTCCTGTAAAACTTTACTTGCAAAAACAGGCGGGTGGGCCAGTTTTCTGACTCCCGCTACACCAAGACTAGTCACTGCCCTGCTGGACGACAGCCACTGAAGGCTGCACCTGCAGGGCCAGAAAGAGGAACTGCCCAGGCAGCGACAGCATTTCCTTCCAGCCACCCGCAGAGGTCTGCAGGCGAGAAGGCCGAAGACCGCGGGCCCGTGTCAGGTGCCCCAAAACAAGCTCTTCTCAGAAAGGCTCAAAAGTGTTTTCTTTCATTCTTCCTAGCTAGGACTGAACCCAACAGAAATGTTCCATTTCATCACCAGAGGCGAGTCCTTTTCTCAGGAATTTATGGCACTGACTCGTGGCCTAAGGTCTAAAGGGCTTCAGATGAGGCACCTGATAAAGAGGTGAGCACAGGTTTGCTGAGGACCAGCACCTGCTGCAGTGGGGAAGGAGCCGGGAGCCCCCAGCACCGCGGGGACCATCGCTCACGTCCAGAATAGAAGATGACTTGTGGTCAGAGCAAAGAACATGCTCAGAGCCACATCCTCAACTGAAGTGTGAAACCAAGTCCATCACCGTCGCACACACCCACTCACGGCCTCACACTGAGGCCGCCGCAGCTCTCACCAGTGCTGGCTACACAGAACATCATCTGCCATCCCCACTCGACGTGATCCCCACTTCTCTTGCCAAGCGGCTTCAAAGACGGTACTCCAGCCCACAGCCCATCACTGAGCCCTGTCTGAACAATTCCTTTCATAACTTTCCACCCCCGAGGTCTTGCCAACACCAAGTACACTGTTAGAGGCACCCTGACTGCCCCACCCCTCAAAGACCCATCTGATGCCACCACATCTGCAACCCTCAAGCCGGGACACGGGCCCTGTTCAAAGGGCAAACGTTCACGTGCAGTTTTCTCCAGGGCCGCCTCAGCTGCAGGAACCGAAGCCTCCCCAAATCCTCCTCTTTCTGAGTGGTTTCCAACCCTAAAGCAGTAGTGTTTCCTGTTTCCTTTTAACTCCTGAAGTATCTCCACACTAAGGCAGGGGCTGGTTTAGCTGGAAACAACAAACTCGACTTTGTTTCCAACAACGCCGATGGGCCAGGGATCGTGCAGTACAAGAGACCTAACCCAAATGAATCGAGTCTTTGGGAAGCCACATTCCACCTGGCCTGCCCTTAAAGACACCATGGAAGAGAAACATGACAGAGCAGCAGATGAGCAGATGCTGAAATGCACAACACAGCCACAGTCCTGCTGGGGGAAGTCCCAGGAGGAAATGAGAATTCACACTGGGCTGTCTAGAAAGAGAACTTCGTGGCAGCCGTGGGCCCTTGGGACAGCAG
>NW_012102477.1:1960438-1962270 GCF_000951045.1 Mandrillus leucophaeus | reverse complement strand
ATCCCCACTCGACGTGATCCCCACTTCTCTTGCCAAGCGGCTTCAAAGACGGTACTCCAGCCCACAGCCCATCACTGAGCCCTGTCTGAACAATTCCTTTCATAACTTTCCACCCCCGAGATCTTGCCAACACCAAGTACACTGTTAGAGGCACCCTGACTGCCCCACCCCTCAAAGACCCATCTGATGCCACCACATCTGCAACCCTCAAGCCGGGACACGGGCCCTGTTCAAAGGGCAAACGTTCACGTGCAGTTTTCTCCAGGGCCGCCTCAGCTGCAGGAACCGAAGCCTCCCCAAATCCTCCTCTTTCTGAGTGGTTTCCAACCCTAAAGCAGTAGTGTTTCCTGTTTCCTTTTAACTCCTGAAGTATCTCCACACTAAGGCAGGGGCTGGTTTAGCTGGAAACAACAAACTCGACTTTGTTTCCAACAACGCCGATGGGCCAGGGATCGTGCAGTACAAGAGACCTAACCCAAATGAATCGAGTCTTTGGGAAGCCACATTCCACCTGGCCTGCCCTTAAAGACACCATGGAAGAGAAACATGACAGAGCAGCAGATGAGCAGATGCTGAAATGCACAACACAGCCACAGTCCTGCTGGGGGAAGTCCCAGGAGGAAATGAGAATTCACACTGGGCTGTCTAGAAAGAGAACTTCGTGGCAGCCGTGGGCCCTTGGGACAGCAGAGTAAGGGCTTGGGAGCATGGAGTATGGTGGGTGGTGGGTCCCAAGCTGGGCTCTGAGGACTTGGTGGGGGGCACTCACAGCCCAGAAGCTTAGATGTGGGGCCAGAGGGCAAGCAGGTCAGCCTCTTGATGTGTGTGGCTTTCACCACCCTCCCTAACAACCCATCTGTCAAGAGCTCCCCTCCCTACCAGATAGGATGCTTTAGCAGGGTGGTCTCCCAACCTCTCAGGCACCCAAAGCTTCTATGGTTTCTTGGGAATCCTCCCCCTTAAATCTCGCCATCCAACTCCTCTCCAGACCCCCACATTCTGCAAGCTCAGGTGCTCACTCCACACTAGTCCAATAATCCAGGCAGGGACTCTTCCACCAGATTCATGCTTAAGTCCAACTCTAGGAATATTCTTTCATGAATCTCAACTCTGAGGTCAGAGCTTAGAGATCTTTACAGGTGAAGCAACATCCTGCTTGTCTTCTATCATGTAATTAATAGCCTCCCACTCCTGACACCCCATCCCCTCCTCCTCAGATTCCTCACTCAGGATTTAATTAGGAGGAATCTCCTGGGACACATTCTTTCATCAGAGCCACAGGAGACAAAAACTAAGATGAAGCATTTTACACATTTCCTCATTTGACGAAAAACACTTTAGTATTGGGACTAATATGAATTAGCACTACACTTCTGGCAAATTATCTATCACTAAAACTAACCTTCTTCACTACAATTATTGTTTATTTATTATTATTTTTTGAGACAGTCTCACTCTGTCGCCCATACTGGAGTGCAGTGGCACAACCTCAGCTCAATGCAACCTCCACCTCTCGGTTCAAGTGATAGTCCTGCCTCAGCTTCCCGAGTAGCTGGGACTACAGGCACCCGCCACCACTCCCAGCTAATTTTTTTGTATTTTTAGTAGAGGCAGGGTTTCGCCATGTTGGCCAGGCTGGTCTGAAACTCCTGATCTCTGTTGATCCACCCGTCTCGGCCTCCCAAAGTGCTGGGATTACAGGTGTGAGCCACCATGCCTGGCCCCTACTCTAACTATTTTATGAGACAGACTGTACTGCTACTTTACCTTCATGTTCTGAGTTTCAGTTTTACCATTTGGAAATCAAACCTGGTTAAATGGAGGATGATGAA
>NW_012102477.1:1959921-1960388 GCF_000951045.1 Mandrillus leucophaeus | reverse complement strand
TTAAGTCCAACTCTAGGAATATTCTTTCATGAATCTCAACTCTGAGGTCAGAGCTTAGAGATCTTTACAGGTGAAGCAACATCCTGCTTGTCTTCCATCGTGTAATTAATGGCCTCCCACTCCTGACACCCCTTCCCCTCCTCCTCAGATTCCTCACTCAGGATTTAATTAGGAGGAATCTCCTGGGACATTCTTTCATCAGAGCCACAGGAGACAAAAACTAAGATGAAGCATTTTACACATTTCCTCATTTGACAAAAATACTTTAGTATTGGGACTAATATGAATTAGCACTACACTTCTGGCAGATTATCTGTCACTAAAACTAACCTTATTCACTACAATTATTATTTATTTATTTATTAGTATTTTTTTTTTGAGACAGTCTCACTCTGTCGCCCATACTGGAGTGCAGTGGCACAACCTCAGCTCAATGCAACCTCCACCTCTCGGTTCAAGTGATAGTC
>NW_012102477.1:1946091-1958425 GCF_000951045.1 Mandrillus leucophaeus | reverse complement strand
CTTAGCAGTAACTCCAGATTCTCTTTTCCTGATCATGGTCATGCCATGCTGAGAATGGTCTCAGTCAGGCTTCTCAAACTTGAAGAGGGATCCCAGCCTTTCTGGGAAGGCTCATGCATGGCAAATGTTGGCTGCCACGGCACAAAGCCAAGTGCAATCATGTAAGCTCAACTGACAGACCCAGCAAAGTTAGTGTAAGGCTTGTGAACTGCCTTGAATAAACAGGTAACAACTTCTTCAGGCTTTTTTTCTAAGTTTCAATCCTGCACAACTCCCAAGACACTCTTCCTTGGCTCTACAACTCTTAATAAAGGTAATAAAAGGTTTCTATTGCCATCTGCCCAACAGCATGAGCATTTCGCTTGATGAAAGACAAGCTGCAAACTAACCTGGAAATTCCTGTCTTTTTGCGAAGACAGTGAGAAAACTAAGCTAATCAGAAAGCAGACTGAAAGATTCCCTACCTGGCTCTTCCTGGACAACCCTAAAGCAACCCTTAACATGAGCAAAATTCCCTTCGAATAATCGTACTATACACTACGGATGCATCTTCTAAGAGGTGCTGAGTGGGTGATGCGTGCTGTGGATGGAGAGGATGGAGCGCCAACTCTCTAAATGCAAGTCACCGGGAAAAACAGGGCGCCCATGTCAACCCACGCCAGCGTTAATTCAAACGTCCAGAATGTGAAAGGACAGACCAACAAGGGTTCTGTTTCCAGAGCCAGCAAGTACCCTAGGACAGAGAAGAGAAGGCGTTCACACACCCTGGGCAAAAGAACCTACTGAGAAAAAGAAGAATCACAGCAAAGGGACTCTGAGCCGCCTCCACCGAAAAGCAAAGACGGCGAGGTAGAGACACCCCAAGGTGAAGTGACTCAGTATCCTCGAAACAGTGGACGCCAGCGCGCGATCCTCGCCCTCCCCTCCCAGGGTAGGGGGTCAGGGGAAGCTGGGGACGAGATGGCGACAAGGGAGCGTGGGCTTGAAGCCGGAGGAGAGTCGCCCGCTCCCGCTGAGGTCTCCTCCGCGCAGAGCAGGGCGTGTGCGGTGGCCACAGGCCCGGACGGCCCAGACCCTTTCGGCTGCCCCGTGCGGCTCTCACCTTCTCACCTTGTCTGAGTCCGGGTCGGGTTGGCCTGGCACAAGCGGTACAGGAAGGATTTCGGGTCCCGCACAGCGTCTGCCCAGTAGTGAGGAAGTAGGGGCCGCTGACGTTGAATCGGACCCCGTTGGACACGCTCCGGGTCGCTGTGCCAGGGCGTGAGCCCCGCCTTTAAGGGCGGCACAGGCAGCCACCTCAGCCCCGCCCCGAGATCGTCCCGGGCCGGTGGGAGGAACTCTGCAGGAGCTCACAGTGATTCTCCGCCACGATTCCAGTAAGCCCGGCCGCAGCTCCGCTACACCGGAAGGTCCGGCTTTTAACAGTGTCCTCTGCGTTCTCTCCCGCCCACAGGTCCGCCCTTGTAGAACGCCCGCCGCAGCGTCACGTGGCAGGCAGAAGTTCCCACCCGGAAAAGCAGCAGGCTGGGCCCGCTTCCGGCGGGAGTGGAACCGGGTTTGGGGCGCCAACGCTAGAGGGCACTGGCAGCAAACCGCCCCCAACCGCGCCCCCACTCCGTGAGGGGGTCAAAGGAAGAGCCAGGCCAGCAAATCTCTACACTCTACATGCTTTTTATTACAAGACTACTGAGCATACGAGGAAAATTCATCATCTGGTAACTACACCTAAAGCACATATATTTGGGAAAAAAGAAGAGATTCATTAAATTATATGATTAAATCACTGACCCAATAGAAAATTTATATAATAAAGCCAGAAAAAAAGTTGTAAAATATAGTTTACAATAATTATTCACATTCAAGGCTGTACATCAATACATACAACAACGTGGCCCCGAACATGAATTCAATCCAAATAATTCATATATTAGAATTTAAATAACACAGACTGAACTAGAGGCCAACAATAGCCAGCAAATAACCTTATATAAGAATAAAAATACAAAAGTGTATATCCTAATATCATTGCATTGTTTTCATAAGTCTCTTAATTTTTGCTTTGCCTGTACATCACAGTTACAGCTACAGACCAGGTAGAGTTTACGCATGTTCTGACTGCCACCCGCCTGAAAGACGTACTCGTCATTTCTCCTGTTTTATGTTGTGAAGGAACAGCTACAGCAGCTCTAAATACTGTAACAATTAAATTTTGCCAACGTCCAACGTACAGTCATAGTAGAGGCTTTTACCAGCACAATGACCCCTATTTGTAGTCATTCTGCCAGATGGTTAGGCTACGTGGGTTACACGGCTAAAAAAAGGTCTGCCTTTTGTAAAAAGTTCCCTGTACATAGTTTGGTGTTTCTTCATATTGAAGAAATGAGTTGTTATGGGGAAAATTCAGGTACACACATAGGCTCCTTCAGTTGTGCTCACCACAGCCATAGCAACAGATCAAAGTGCTCTTTGTTGGAAACAGCTTCCTCCTCACATCAGTTCTCCACAGGCAGCCTCATCTACAACCCTGCAATTTTGGGCCAGAAGTGGTGGCCCCTCAGAGGCTCTGAAGTGCCTCCAGCCCCAATTCAGGCACTTGCCACGTGTGCTGCGTAAGAAGGGACCCCACCCAGTGAGTCAACATAGGTTCATGTCAGGTTTGAGTTTGAAAATAACTGGGGAAAAGTGTATGACAACATCTTCCAGAACATAGTACCTTCACCGTATTCTCACAGCAGCTGCGCTCTAAAGTCCCAGCAGTGAGCACCCCGGCTCTGTGGACCAGCCAGGCAAGGGTGCTTCAGGCTTCAGAGGAGGGCAAGAAACCAAATTCTGTGCTATTTGGCCATACTCTCTGGTAGAGTGAAGCAGCACTGAACGCGGTGCCTAGAAAAACCTCCTGCATGTTCCCCCGTACAATCAATGGACCCCAACTAAAGTGGAGAAATGAAAAATCCAACCAAATTTAGGTGGTCTGGACTTGCCAAGCCAGGCAATCTGCAATACTGTGGGCAGGGAGTGGGGAAGAGACGGCCTGAAATCTACACCAGCTGGGACAACCACGCCCTACAATGAAAAAGCCAGCCTGGCTGCCGGGCTCTTCTGAACCACTAAGGCCTGAAGCAGGGGCGGGAGCGGGGAGACAAATGCACTCGGAAAACCCAGTCAGCGACGTGGTTTTTTTCAAGTGGAGGCTTTGCTCTGCTACTGATTCCAAATGGCCTAATGTACTTTCTGAGTCTATAAACTTAATTACAAATCACTCACTAAGCATGTGGCAAGGTCAGTTCAACACTTGTTATCTCTGCTGACTGTGCAGATGCAAATTCGGTACCATTGTGGACACAAAGTACAAGATTCTGAAAATACTGCCAAGCGCTTGAAAGCCACAGCAGCAGGGATGGCAGAGAGCTGACATGCAGGCGGAGCCAGGTTCTTGCAACCAAAACAAGGAAACTGGCTCTTGGAAAAAATCGGCCACAAATGGATTGCAGCAATGACATCCTCTTAGCATTTAAATAAAGAGCGGTCTTATTCAGACATTCTTTGGAACACACACAGTTTATCAGAAACTGATTTGTTCAGAATCTGCAGGACACAACTAAGGTGGTTCTGCTACTGGAACTCTGAGCATCTAAACATAAGGTTGAGAGAGAGACAGAAAAATATATTTAAAATGAACAAACTCTTTGACCTCAAAATACCACTTTTAGGCATCTAAGGGGGAAAAAAAGTAAGAAATCAGAAGATTTTAAGGATATTCATCACAGCATTATTTAAATAGTGGAAAAATCAGAAACCGTCTAAATATTTTACAGTAGGGAAATGGTCAGATAAATTATAGTAAATGGACAACTAAACACTACAATTGTTAAAAACGTGTTTCTGAGAAACTCATGACATGGGAAAATGCTTAGAATATCAAGTGAGAAGACGATGCAAACAGCGTGTGTCGGATGTTCCCAATTTAGTTGAAAAAGTGAACAAATGGCGGGGCAGGATGTAGGCCAAAATGCTCACAGTGGTCTTCTCTGGGCGGCGAGCCTACAGCTGATCTTGTCAGAGACAAATGTCAGTTCTGAGTCACCCAGAGCCCTGTGCTGGTGCCTGGGGGTCTGTGCCATGGGACAGTCTCCACAGTTCCTCTGGGGAAGGGCCGCAAATCCCACAGTGTGTCCCAAGAGGGCTGGAGTAGGCGGAGTCCCCAGCGGCTGTGGCATGACCAGCCCCATCTCTCCCAAAACGAATTGTTAACAAGCCTTCCGCAAGTTAAGGCTCCACGTGGTAGCCGTGGTACAGAGCCATTTCACTACGGTGGAGAGGCTTGTGCTCCACGCCAGGATGGCCCACCGCCCTGGCTGCGGCCAAAGAGGGGAGAAAAGAATCCCTCAGAAGCCAGCCCCCAGCTGTGTCCCAGAGAAAGGCAAGGCACCTGGGGCACCTAGGCCGGCAGCGACCACAGCCTCCCTCCCCTTTGTGCCGAGAAGCCACAGAGTGTGGTCCTGACATTCCACCTGTCCTTGCCCACGTGTGGGGAGGCACATGGCCCCAGGTCTATTAAACAGCAGGTGAAATCTTCCTCACCTTGGATAAACCCACAACTGTAATTCCATGTAAGCACGTCTATGTGGACACACGGTACCCCACGTTCCACCGTAGAGTGTAAGGCACCTGCATGCCAGCTGATGGCTCTAAGGATGTGCTGGATAAAACTGGAGTTGACATGAGCAAGCGCAGCGTAAAGAAAGCAAACACACGAGCCTTTAAAAAGGTAAGAGAAAGGGGCTGGGTGAGGAGAAAGGTGACCCACAGAAGGGCTTGGCTGTCATGAGCTCAGGCAATGGCATCATCAACTGTCAGCTGCCAGCTCTGGCTCTGAGCCCCTAGTTCTGTGGCTTTGGAGGTTAAGATGGAGCTTGTCAGTGACGCCCAGGAGGTGGTGGTTCCATCCAGAGGAAGAACACACGGAAGAGTCTCCCCAAGCAGCCCAGCCGAGTGCTCCAATTAAAGCCACGTCCCTGCTCCCCTTGTTTCCCTATAACCAGACGCCCTGAGACGTCTTTCCTGTGCCTGTACGTGCAGTTAGGAGGGTTAGGAAGCCACTGTCCTACACGGAGACACAGGACGTTCTGAGATGGATAAAAGAGCTGATAAGGAGGAGTAAGCCTGAACAGAAATTCCTGAAAGGACCAAGACTCCCCAACACAGCCAAGCCTTTCCAAAAGCCAGCAGGAGGAAAGAGGACTTGACTCCGGCCACAGGCCCAGGGCAACGTACTGGGCCCCAGAGCGTCCTGCTCCCTGGGACACCCCAGGGTAGGTGTGGCCCAGCTCGCCCCAGCTCACGGTGACAGGCTCACGTGCAGCTCACACACAGCAGCAGCCAAGGCCCAGGCAGAAACCACAGGCAGGGCCTGGGGAACATTTCTGCCCCATCCAGGCTCCCATCTGCACTTGCCTAGCTAAAAAGAGCCACTCTCATCATTAGCAGTGTGAAAAGGACACCTTCCCTCTCAGTTTGGACCTGGCCAGGCACACAGGGTCACTGCTGAGTCATCTGTGATTTTGGGGGTAGGAAGCAGGGAGGGTGGACACAGTTGAGTCAGAGGCAGGTCTGTGGGCAGCGATGTCTGCCTCTCCCCCACGGGACTGAGGGCTGCCCTCCAGGGACAACCTGGGCAGGGAGAGGAGGACCCGGACCTGCCAGGTCAGCAGAAGCAGTGTCTGCCTGGGGAGTAGCTAGGCAAAGGACAAATGCATCTGGCCTATCTGTGCTGTACAGCAGGGAAGGCCACCAAAGCATCAAAGGGAAACAGCCCCAAAACCGGCAGAGGAAAGTAGACCAGCAAGCTGGGGTTGAAGTGTCCTGTTCTCGCCTCCTGTGCAACAGCAACTGGCAAAGTCCACTCTTTATGGGGCCAGATGAGCAGGCAGCATGAGAAGGCTGTGAGATTTTTGATGCAGATATGTAGAAACTGAGTGGGCTCTGAGAAGTTTTAGCCACAGCACAAAAGGGGTGTGTGTGATGGTGGTGCCTGCACTCCCTGGTGTGGTCTGCAGGAGACAGAATCACCCTGGGTCTGCTGAGGCCAGGGTTCTCTCAGACCCTACTTCACTGACTGGGGAGGCCTGGACATTTAAACCGTTTAGTAGGTCCTCAGGCCTCTCTCCTCCAGACACAGGTCAGCAGGCCCTCTCTGCTCTGGCTGGATTCTCCAAGGCACCTCCTGGCCCCACCCAGGGCTTGGGGCAGGCCTATCTCATGCAGTGAGCTGGCTGGGTACTAATGGGGCTCACCTCTGACAGTACCGCTCCCAGCATGCGCTCGGCTTCCAGCCCCAGAGACCAACACTGCTAAGTAGGACAAGGGATCCGGAGCCCTCGATGGCACCCTCCACTCGGCAGCCTGCTCCCACACCACTCCAACCCCTCCCGCTCCTCACCACGCGAGTCTGCCTGCCGACACAGCAGGGGCCACAGAAAGCCTGCCACCAGAGCCACCACAGGGATATGCAATGGGCCCAGCCAGGCCTAAGGGCCATACACAGGGAGACGCAAGAAAGGGAGCACATGACAGAAGCACAGAGGCTCCCTCCACAGAGAGGTGCGGCCCCCTGGCAGGGCCGCAGAGGCTCCCTCCCTGGTGAAGAGTTCCAGGACCACAGTGGGAGGGGCAGAAAGAGCCAAACACACCCGGTCCCCTTGGCCACAGCAGGACCAGCACACAGTTGGGGCAGGGTGAGCGCATGGTTCGGACTGATGCTAGGAGAAGCTGGTGACACCAGGTCTGTCCACTAGTCTGGGTGGGACTGGGCTGACGTGCACGGAGCTGGGTCCCCATGGCAACGAGGGCACATGGAGGCCTCCACAGAGCACAGAGAGCAAGCAAAGCGACCCTGAATTCCTTTGTGTTTGTTACTGGTTTTGTTCTTTGTGTGGTTGGGTGTGTTTTTTCTTCTTTTCTTTTAAATAAAAATGCTACAAGGTTTCCGACTCTGCGTTCCCCTTGTGATGGCTGGCAGGTGGTCTGGAAGCGTCCCGGATGGCGGCCAAGCCGCGCTGGGGCAGGTGTCCTGGCAGCGAAGGCAGCCCGGCCGCAGGCCACGTCACTGCACAGCGGCATCTGGGTGGCTCTGGTATCGCTGCCTCCAAACCTCCTGGATCTTCCTGCACCACTTGTGTGCGTTCCCGCTGGGGTCCATCAGATAATACGTCCTGTTAGGCTGCAAAGACAGAAGCCATTTAGTGTTCCCGAAGGAGTCCCACCAAAACCCCCACCCCAACCTGGTGCGTTGCCCGCTACCAGCCATTCCGAGTCCTGGAAGCACGTGGGTGTGGTGGTTCTTCACACAAGCAGAAAGCAAACATGCAGGCTGATGACCACACCCCAGTCACCACCACACTGAAACCAAGCACGGGCGTCTCCTGCCCCTCAGGACTGAGCCGCTAGTGTGGGCATCTGGGATGTCGGAAAGGGCAAGGC
This sequence comes from Mandrillus leucophaeus, assembly GCF_000951045.1. Taxonomy (NCBI): domain Eukaryota; kingdom Metazoa; phylum Chordata; class Mammalia; order Primates; family Cercopithecidae; genus Mandrillus; species Mandrillus leucophaeus. Next base: position 1,950,946 of record NW_012102477.1, on the reverse strand, counting down.
AGCTGCCCCATCCCCGCTGCTCCCTCTGGCCAAGGCCTGCGGCTGCTTCCCACGTGCTACAAAGCCCTCCTGTCACCCTGCACACAGGAATCCCTGGGAACAGACTCACCGTGTGCACAAAGAACGTTTTAAAATTCTTGGCCTCTGGTCGAAGTTCTTGTGACCAAGGAATTTCACCTTTCAGGACTTTGTTGACAGGATCCACGTAATATAAATGTGGTCCTTCTGTGAGCAACAACTGTCGTCGTCGTGCGAATAAACCCTGACACCAAAACACACAAAACAGGCCTCAGAGGCCAGTGCTGGCAGCATCTCCTGGAGCCTAGAGGGCTGGGCAGCCCCTCGGAGCTGCTCGGAGCACAGGGCCACCGCCACCACCTGTGCACTCACCGAGGGGCAGGGTACTTCCTGCCCCACCAGGCCCAGTTTCTAAGGTCACAGGGGCTGCAGCTCAGGCCCATCCAGGTCAGGCCCATGGCTCCCCTGGCCCCTCTGCTCTGCCTGGGACAGGAGCCTGCTCTCAGGAACTGGCCTCCACACACCCGCACCAAGGTCCTTGCCTGCGGAGGACACACGGCTAGGAAGAGAGGCCAGGAGCCTGCGCTTGGAAGTGGCCCCATGTGAGCACCTGGAGTTGAATATTTTCTAACCAAGCGTTAAAGCTAACAGTTACTGGTTAGTGTTCTGTCTGATCATACTGAAATGCCTGATCTGACGTTCTACTATAGAAGTAATATGATTTATATTTGAAGAAGGTACAAGATGACCAAATAAATATCTGAGCACATCCACACTCCTGCCTGGCTCCACACAGACCATGTGCTAAGTGCTGGATCCCTTCAATCCATAAAATAAAGAATAACCCTTAAATGGTTTTGAAACACTTCTAAAGCAATGTGAGAACACTGGCTAAGATATCAGACGTGGCCTCTTCAGCTTGATGGAAACCTCACAACGGGCAGCCCCAGGCTCCCAGGAGTGTGCCGAGGTTGCTTGTGTTCGGCCCTAACCACCACGTGTGTGGCTCCACACGGCTTCTCGAGGGGCTCACAGCCTTCCCGAGCTATGAAATCTAGAGATGATGTTTGATGCAAATCAAGAGAGGGAAGGATTCCACACCACCAAGCTGCCCTCCCTTGAGCTGGAGTCGGGGAAGATGCAGGCGTGCGTGCAGAGCATCGGGACCACTGACCACTCACCTTCCGCTTATCCACCGGGCCCATCTTTAGTATTAAATTATTTTCTACAAACTGGTGCCTGTGGAAAGAAACAAGAAAGAGATGCTCCCGTGAAAATCACAAACAGAAATTCTCCACGCTCCTCCTGCCACATGAACTCCTCGTGGCCTTGGCCTTCTCCTCACAGAGTCAGCCTCACTTCGGGATGAGCAGAGACCACCACACGTAACCCAGCACACACGCCACTGCCATGCAGAGCCTTAATGTGTATTTGCAACGGAGCCTGCAGATACCAGACACAGTGCCTGTTGTCCCCTCACTGCCAGTGGCATCCACACAGCAGGGAAAAGGTTGGGGAGGACCGTGCCGCAGAAACGGGCAGGTGACACAGTCATTGCTGCCTTAGCAAAGCTGTGGTGAGGCGCAGAACTGCCTCCTGAAAGGCGGCTGCCCGTGGAGTCAACAGCTGGATGAGATGATCACCCTCAAGTTACCCCGCAAGCTGGGGCCCCCGATTCAGTGCTCAGGACCCGCAGAGTAGTTTATCATCACAAAGCCCTGAAAGACCCAAGTCGGACTTGCCGTAAGAACATCTCCTCTGGCTTTTCCATCATAGTAAAACACTTTTATTCAGAGATGGCAGAAATTCAAAGAGCAACTTTCAAATACAGGCTTTGATTCGATACACCTTATGAGCAAGCACGCCTCACTTTTGATTCCTGAGACTTCACAGATTTTTGTTTTTAAAGACAAAGTCTTGCTCGGTCACCCAGGTTGGAAAGCAGTGGTGCCACCACAGCTCACTGTAGCCTCGATCTCCTGCGCCCAAGCCGTTTTCCCACCTCAGCCTCCCAAATAGCTGGGACCACAGGCACACATCACCATGCCCAGCTAATCTTTTTTTCTTTTTTTTATGAGACGGGGTCTTGCTAATGTTGCCCAGGCTGGCCTTGAACTCCTGGGCTCAAGCAATCCTCCTGCCTCAGCCTCCCACAGTGCTGGGATTAGAGGTATGAGCCACTACACCTGGCCAAGGTATTAATTTATTTATTGATTGATTGCTTGAGATAGGGTCTCACTCTGTCACCCAGGCTGCAGTGCAGTGGTGAGATCTCGGCTCACTGCACCCTCTGCCTTCGGGTTCAAGAGATTCTCCCACCTCAGCCTCCTGAGTAGCTGGAGCTACAGATGCATGCCACCATGCCAAGCTAATTTTTTTTTTTTGAGACACAGTCTTGCTCTGTTGCTCCCAGGCTGGAGCGCAGTGGTGCGATCTTGGCTCACTGCAAGCTCCGCCTCCCGGGTTCACACCATTCTCCTGCCTTAGTCTCCCGAGTAGCGTGGGACTACAGGCACCTGCCGCCATGCCCAGCTAATTTTTTTTGTATCTTTAGTAGAGACAGGGTTTCACCGTGTTAGCCAGGATGGTCTCGACCTCCTGACCTCGTGATCCACCTGCCTCGGCCTCCCAAAGTGCTGAGATTAAAAGTGTGAGCCACTGTGCTCGCCAGGCTAACTTTTCTGTATTTTTAGTAGAGATGGGGTTTCACCCTGTTGGCCAGACTGATCTCGAATTCCTGTCCTCAAGTAATCTGCCTGCCTCAGCCTCCCAAAGGGCTGGGATTACAGGCATCAGACACGGCACCTGGCCCCAAGATACTATTTTAATGCCTGCAGTTTACCTCTTTTGGTTAAAGCTAACAGTTACTGGTTTGTGTTCTGTTTGCTCTTACTGAAATTCCTGATCTGAGGTTCTACTATAGAAATAATGCATGTGTGTGGTTGTTTTTGTTTTTTTTTTTTGAAACAGAGTCTTGCTCTGTCACCCAGGCTAGAGTGCAGTGGCACGCCATCTTGGCTCACTGCAACCTCTGCCTCCCAGGTTCAAGTGATCGATTCTCCTGCCTCAGCCTCCCAAGTAGCTAGGACTACAGGTGCGCACCACCACGCCCAGCTAATTTTTTGTATTTTTAGCAGAGACGGGGTTTCACCATGTTAGCCAGGATGGTCTCAATCTCCTGACCTTGTGATCCTCCTGCCTAGGCCTCCCAAAGTGTTGGGATTACAGGCGTGAGCCACCACGCCCGGCTAATAATATGTTTTATATTTGAAGAAGGCATAAGACGATCAAATAAATATCCGAGCACATCCACATGCCTGCCTGGCTGCACACAGGGCCAATAGCACTTGTAAGAAGACCTGACTGGCCAAGCTGGGGGCACAGCATCCTCCCCCAGGGCTTACCCAGCCCTACCTCTGACCCACCTAGACCTGGGCAGAGGTGCCCAGGCCTGCACCAAGAGGGAGGACCCAGGGCCTGGCCTCACACACACCCTATCCTGTGAGTTTGAAGCAAGAGGAGTGTACGGCATGTGGGCAAGTGCAACCCTCCTCTCACACCAGGGACTTCACCATCAAACACACACAACGTGGGGATTAAAACAAAGAGAAACAAATCAAGAAGGGTCCTGAAAAGGACATGTGATGAGGAAGACCCGATCCACCACAGCACAGAAAGCACAGAGCACAGAAATGCCTGGAGGGACCACAGAGCCGGCGGGAAGCCACTCTGACAGACAGGCCTGTGACCAGGAAACAGCGCAGAGGAATAACAAAGGGAAATTCATAATAAACTACACCGGGGCAGGCAGTGTGGGAGGGACAGGGTCCCTTTGAGCCCAGGCTGGTCAGAGCTCTTGCAGGCGGATGAGGACGGAGAAAGCCCCATGGCCTCTCCCATCCTCAGCTTTCACCACACGCCAGCAAGTGCCAGAACAGGTGATGAGATACATGGTTTAAAGTATCAACTCCAAGGAGAGAAAAACCACAAGAACACAGCAGCCCATCCCTGCAAACTGTGTGGGAGGGGCCGCCTTCCTTGCTGAGAGTGAGAGCAGCCGCCCAGCATTGAGCTGCGGGAGCCACGGCAAGAGGACAAAGCCACCTCCACCTAAAAAACCACCAGGACCACAGTTGGGGTGGGAAAGGATTTCCAGATCCAGCCGCCGTGGGCCTCCACCTGCACCCCACAGCAAATTCACAGTGCCACGAGAGGCTTGGAACTCAACAGAAAACTTAGCAAAATGGCACCAACTAAAAATTCCCAGAAGAGGAATTCAAGTGACACAAGAAACTCTCAATGGCCCTAAACGAAGAAACTGAGCTGGGCTGCTCTGCCCTGATCAGCTGGGCATGCCACAGGCATGGGCGTGCAGGAGTGATGCTCCCGCTCGGCACCTGCAGCCTGGGGAGGACTCACTGAGGAAGTGATTCGGAAATAGGACTGAGAAGTAGCCTTGCTTCCAGAAATCCATCCTGAGAAAAAAAAAAGGGCACAGGCAAGGAGCCCAGAGGCACTCCCAGCAGTGTCACCCATGCCAGGGACACTGAAGCTCCAGAGCGGCTCAGCGACAGAACACGCCAGCACCTTGGGGAGGCAGGCAAGGGCCCCACAGGCAGGCGCCACCCACCCCTGCGCCAGCATCACCTGCGAGAGACAATGAAATGGACAACATCCATTCCCCGGTGGCCCAGGGTGCGTGGACAGAGACTGCGGGCAAAGCTCCACTGGTGGCATCGAGAGCAGAGCGTGTGTTCAGCGGATTAACCCCCCAGCTCACAATAGGAAACAGCCCCTTGCTGTCACCTACTTGGAAGTTTCCGTACTTCTAGGAATC
>NW_012102477.1:1941507-1943271 GCF_000951045.1 Mandrillus leucophaeus | reverse complement strand
AAAAAAAAAAAAAAAAAAAAAAAAATTCATCATTTTTAACAAATGCTCAGAAACGAGACTGGTTTCTTTCCTCTCTCTCTCTTCCTGTGGGTGAGTGCTGTGAAGATATGATTATTGCCCTGTCACTGCTTGGTGTCATGGCCTCAAGTCGTGCTCAGATGCCAGCAGTTCCACCCACTATGGCTTGTGCACCATCAGCACAAATGGGAAAAGGTGTTGTGGAACCAATCACGAGATTCACACAGGTACTCCACACTCTGACTACGTCAGTGCCATTTGTGCTTTATGGTCAAGCAATGGGGTAAAAGAACATCATCTGTAGACTGGGCACAGTGGCTCAGGCCTGTAATCCCAGCACACTGCGAGGTCAAGGTGGGTGGATCACCTGAGGTCAGGAGTTCCAGACCGGCCTAGGCAACATAGTGAAACCCCGTCTTCACTAAAATACAAAAATGAGCCAGGCATGGTGGCACATGCCTGTAATCCCAGCTACTTGGGAGGCTGAGGCAGGAGAACTGCTTAAGCCAGGAGACGGAAGCTGCACTGAGCGGAGATCACTCCACTGCACTCCAGCCTGGGCAACAGAGGGATACTCCGTCTCAAAAAAAAACAGTATCATCTGTGAATAGAAGCCGGGGACACAGGCCAAGTGGCAGGTCCAGGCTGTCTGTAGACTCATCCACTGTGAGGCAAAAGCACAACTCAGCAGCAGACACGTCAACTCCCTCTTTGGGCTTGCAGTCACATCTTGAATCCAGCAAGCTTCGATTGCATTGTGGACCGTGGCAGCACAGAGTGGCCAAGCCTGAGGCTGTGCTGCAGCCAGGGGCTTTGTCTCCCAGCTACTGCGTGGCCTCTCCAGTGTCTACAATGCAGCTTCTAAGAGCTTCAGTGACTCTTTAATTTACTGTCTGAAAAGCTGTAACAAACAACATTGGATCTTAAAGAGCTCATCATATTTATTTTTAAAATGTTCCTTTTTAAGTGTAAACTATTCCATGTAAATTTAAAAATCCCTTTTATCTTTTTTTTTTTTTTTGAGACAGGCTCTCACTCTGTCACCCAGGCTGGAGGGCAGTGGTGAGATCTCTGCTCACTGCAGCTTTGATTTCCAAGGCTCAGGTAATCCTCCTACCTCAATCTCCTCAAGCAGCTAGCACTACAGCTGTGCAGCACCACGCCCGGCTGATTTCTGTATTTTTTGTAAAGACAGGATTTCACTATGCTGCCCAGGTTGCTCTCGAACTCCTGGCTCAAGCGATCCACCCACCTTGGCCTCCAAAGTGCTGAAATTACAGGTGTGATCCTGAACTTACTTACCATATTCTCATGTGGGCACAAGGAAAACTTCAGGATTTCAAAATAATGATTCAGTTGAAGGTAAAATTACAGAGGCTACAGCAGGTATAAATGAAGAGAAAGTAAGAGCTCAGTAGAAATATTGGACATTTATTAATCTCTAAAAATGCATCTGTTGGTTGGCGTGGTGGCTCATGCCTGAAATCTCAGCACTTTGAGAAGCCGAGGTGGGCGGATCACTTGAGGTCAGGAGTTCGAGATCAGCCTGGCCAACATGGTGAAACTCTGTCTCTACTAAAAATACAAAAAGTAGCTGGACATGGTGGCGTGTGCCTGTAATTCCAGCTACTCAGGAGGCTGCGGCAGAACTGTTTGAACCCGGGAGGTGGAGGTTGTGTGAGCAGAGATCATGCTACTGCACTCCAGCCTGGGTGACAGAGCAAGACTCTGTCTCATTAAAAAAAA
>NW_012102477.1:1937754-1940097 GCF_000951045.1 Mandrillus leucophaeus | reverse complement strand
TTACGCCATTCTCCTGCCTCAGCCTCCCGAGTAGCTGGGACTACAGGCGCCCGCCACTGCGCCCGGCTAGATTTTTGTATTTTTTTAGTAGAGACGGGGTTTCACCGTGTTCGCCAGAATGGTCTCAATCTCCTGACCTCGTGATCCGCCTCCCAAAGTGCTGGGATTACAGGCTTGAGCCACCGCGCCCGGCCTTTAATTCAGTTTTTTACTATCCCCTGCAGAAAGTCCCCCGCCCTGAGAGCCCTTTCCTCCCCGGGAGGCTGGGTGAGAGCTGAAGACCTGAAGACATGTCTAACTACTCGCCATGCACACGGCGCTTTCCGAAGGAGCCTCACTCTCATACACCGCATCTTGGCTCCCTCAAAACAGGCAATGCCTCTCCCCACCTCTGCAGAGAGGAGGGTGCAGGGCAATCCACAAGGGGTGGCCACAGAAAACCCCCTTTCCTGATGTCAAAGTGCGGGTTCTCACCACCTCCTCCACCCTCCCTCACCCAGACCCCAAAAAGAGCACTGTCAAGGATCCAAGCCCAAGGCCACTAGCAAAGCCCCTGCCACGCCCAGGAGAGCCCAGCAAGGAGCCAGAGCTCCGCCGGTGGCTTTCCCGACAGCTTGGAAGGGCTCTCCAGGCTCAGCTTCGCCGCCAGTGAGGGAGGGAGCCAGTGGCAAAGGCTGATGGGTCCCAGGTTTCCTCTCCAACCTTCCAGTCCCATGGCCCCTCACACTCTTTACCTCTGTGGAAGACCCCAAAGAGCTTTTAGATCAACTGATACGTACTACACAGGAAATGAAAACTAAGACATTTTCAAATATTTAATTCATTAAAAAACAATAAACCAATTACTACTAACATACATTACTTTTATTTTTAAAATAACTACTTTCCAAAACAAAACAATGAATGAGGACAGTGTGCCACCCTGTGCGCTGCACAGGCCTCTCCTGTTCAGCTCCTAAGGAGAGCGTTGGGTCTCCACGTCCCCTCACGCCCACACTCTGCCGAGACCTGTGTTCAGGCAGAAGGACATGACAAACACCCAGCCTCGCTCAGATAAACAGCAAGAAAAGGGAGGAGTATACTCAGCCTTTTAAGAGATTTGTGTCACTTCCTGGCCTTTTGGCTAAGAATAAATGTAGATGTTTGTGGATATTCTTCTTGGATACTACACCACAATTCACAAAGTGGTGGCTGCTTAAAGCTTAGTTGCAATGTGAAATCTGATTCGTAACAATAAATTTTCATACACCGTGACACTAAAAACCATCAATCTACCCTGCACTAGTAGTTTTTCTGCCCTCACATGATTTTATAGGTCATACATTGGTCACCTGGAAGACAGTGGTTCACTGAATTATGCGAAGCTTCCAAATGTTGACAAATTTCATTCTATAGAATCAACAGATCAGTTCATTGATATCACTATGTATCTGCTCAAAAATGACTTTTGGCGTTTAATCCCAGCACTTTGGGAACCCTACGCAGGCAAATCACTTGAGGTCAGGAGTTCGAGACCAACCTGACCAATATGGTGAAACCATGTCTCTACTAAAAATACTAAGATCAGCCAGGTGTGGTGGTGCACGCCTGTAATCCCAGCTACTGGGGAGGCTGAGGCAGGAGAATCGCTTGAACCTGGGAGGTGGAGGGTGCAGTGAGCTGAGATCGTGCGACTGTACTCCAGCTTGGGTGACAGAATGAGACTCTGTTTCAAAAATAGAATAAAAAAAAAAAAAGACTTTTGGCTGGGTGCAGTAGCTCACGCTTGTAATCCCACCACTTTGGGAAGTCAAAGGGGGAGAACGCTTGAGCCCAGCAGTTCAAGACCAGCCTGGGTAACACAATGAGACCTTCTCTCTATTTCTTTTTTATAAATAATAGAAACAAAAAAGAATCTAAAAAAATGTCTTTTATTGGGAAGGTATCAAGCTCACAGTGATGAATAAAGTTTTCCAGAATTCCAATTTTCACTTGAAGGTTTCAGTTTTATCATTGGTATAAATATGAGCAGTTGTTTTCCTTAAAGTAACAAGCTCATTCCAATCATTTTCAAGAAAAATATTGGCCAAATAGCTAAGTCTGCATAACGGCAGTTTGCCCATCAGTCAGCCGCTCCATGAGGACAGCAGGCCAGCAGTCACGAGCGCGTCTCCCTGAGGCGGCTGCACACTCGTGTTTGCGCCCAGAAGTGAGTGCTTTTCTGTATACTTCCACTTCATCCTACAAAGTGTTAAAAACATTCATCATAGCCGGGCGCGGTGGCTCATGCCTGTAATCCCAGCACTTTGGGAGGCCGAGGCGGGCGGATCACAAGGTCAGGAGATCGAGACCATCCTGGCTAAC
>NW_012102477.1:1934421-1935802 GCF_000951045.1 Mandrillus leucophaeus | reverse complement strand
TTTATACCAAAAACTTATGACCCTAGAAAAGACCAAAAGCACACAGATTCTATTTTACAGCATGTGGTCACTGAAAAACTCCACCATACACTCACAGAGAACGAGAGAAAAAAGACAAATAACATCTTAGTATTGCAAAAAAAACTGCCCTGACCTCGAGAATTTGGTGGCCACACACAGAATGCGAACCACTACTGTAAAGAGCGGGTGCTAGACGGACCTCCCAGCAGCCAGACAGATCCTGCAAGATCTCAGGAGTCATCAGCTTCCCAAAAGGGCCTAAAATCTGAAGGAAGGGCGAAAGGGGAAGAGAACCCTGAAGACAAAGGAAGCAGGCAGGAGAATGTGCATCCTGACTTGCCGCCAGCACCAGGCTAATGTACCCAGACGGACTCCAAGACCCTCTAAGAACAGCTCCAGGCAGAGGGGCCTTCTGGGAGTCACCAAAGGAGCTGAAACACACACACACCTGCAGACAGCACCTCTCAGCTGGGCTCTGCAGAGAAAGCGCTCCTGGCCAAGTATGTGGAGTGGCCACAGCAGCCCTTCGTGGGGACCCCAGCACATACAAACCTGGGAAGCTCCTTGCATAGCCGGGCACACACCTCCTTGCTGCTTGGAGCTGCACAGCGCAGCACTGCTCAGATTGTTCCCATCAAAAGCCCTCCTCTCTGGCTCAGTACACATTAACATCCCTAGCAATCACACTGACTCACAACTAGCAAGTCAGAGCCCCTAGCTGTAGACTGTTTCTGCCTGCCAGCATCTCTGCACAGGTTTTCTAGAGACAGGCGTGGCACACCGCACAGAGTCGTGGTCTTCCCCACTTGCTGGGGCGGCCCAGAGCTCAGCTCCTTCCTCTCATTCCTCTCCACAAGTCTCTCAAGGCACATGTGTCCTGTCCCTGCCTAGCCTGGCCCTCAACTCCCCCTTGCCTTGTGCTTCCACTCCAGCATACCTTCCTGCAAAGCCTTCTCCCCACTGTCTTGGGCTCCTCCCTGCCCACACAAAAGGGACAAGCAGGTAAAAATATTAGAGGGGAAGCCCTTCTTACCAGATTAAGATGAAAAACATAAAATATAAATAGGGACAGGATGGACTTGGTAAGAATTTGCAGCTTCCATACAAAAACAGTATCAACATACTGGAGAGAAACTGAAGAATGTTTGCAAAACATACAACAAGGAATAGTCTCCACACACATGGCTTTTAAAAATCCATGTTAAAAAGATGCACCAGTCTGGCCAACACAGGGAAAACCCATCTCTACCAAAAAATACAAGAATTGGCCGGGCGTGGTGGCTCAAGCCTGTAATCCCAGCACTTTGGGAGGCCGAGACAGGCGGATCACGAGGTCAGGAGATCGAGACCAGCCTGGCTA
>NW_012102477.1:1920242-1934126 GCF_000951045.1 Mandrillus leucophaeus | reverse complement strand
AATTAACCGGGTGTGGTGGCTGGCGCCTGTAATCCCAGCTACTTGGGAGGTCGAGGCAGGAGAATTGCTTGAACCCGGGAAGCAGAGATTGCAGTGAGCTGAGATAGCACCACTGCACTCCAGCCTGGGTGACAGAGTGACATTCTGTCTCAAAAAAAAGATGCAAAACATACAAGAAAAAATAGTCAAAGGACACAAAGTACCTCAAAAAAGAAACACAAATGGTCATGAACACAGGAGACATCTGCCTCAACAGGAATAAAACAGAAATTCACAAGTTTGTTTTTGGAGCATCAAAACACTCTCAGGCAGGCAAGAGCATTGGGAAAGGTAAATTCCTGGCCCCCCAGGACAGATCCGCAGCCCTCTGAAAACATGCACACCCTTGAACACACACCGCCCCTGGCGCTCAGCTTAAAAGACATAAATGGACAAGCAGAGAAAGCTATGTGGAAAAGAGGGGCTACAACAGCGAACCTCAGAAACTCCCAAGTGGCCCAGTCCAGGCCGCATCTGTCCACACCATAGTGACTTCAGGCCACACCCAGCAGATCCAAATGCCCAGCAGAGGAGGGCAGCGCCCAGCAGTCACAACCCACTCACCCCCTGGGCCAGCTGCCTCCTAAGCACCTGTTTCCAACTGTGCACTTACAATGTGCTCCTTGGCCAAGCGTCCAAGGCTGCTGAGGGAGGCAGTGACAAGGCAAAGGCACCCACCATAAGCCCCTATGTGTTCACGCTGCAATTCTGCACAAAGCATTGCTTATGTCTATAAGGTCTTACCAAGGGTTTCCGCCAGCCTGCTTCTCCAGTAACAACCTCTTCTCATCTTCGGAAAACTGTAAGTCCAGTTCAAAGGAGTTCGAGTCCAAATCATGGATGTACTGCTCTATGTTGCTGCCTGACCTCTGGGGCAGGCCCACGTCCGAGGCTGACAAGGAGTGTGAGGAGGAGGACAAGGACAACTGCATGCAGCCAAACTGGCTCAGGAGATTGTCATACTGCAGAGAAGAAGGAAAAGTGAGAACCACACCTTCACTTGCTTCTACAGTCCTAAAACCCCAGCCCCTCCTGGCACTGCCGCTGTCAGGCCTTGGGAGCTCACACACAGCAAGGTGCAAGGCGACAGGGTGGGCAGCCCTGATTCTCCTCCGTGGGACACCTGGCCACAGAACCGAGGCCTCACTGGATCTTGCCTGGTCGGGCTCCTCTTCCCAAGGGAATCAGGGTCACAGAAGGGCGAAGCCTCAGATTTCCTCTCCAGGAAGAGGGAACCTGGGCCCTTACCCTGCGGGCCCCGTGAATGCCAGTGCTGCCCCCGGAGGTGGGCGCTGGGATGCCTGCTGGGAAGAGAAGGAGCCCAAGGAGGCTTGGCAGCAGATCCATCGCACAGGCTGGCAGGCAGGGCCTCCGCGCAAGACCTCGTTGGGCCCCAGAGGTCTCAGGGGTCTGAGTCTGTAACAGATGCTACATACTGTGATTTGACTAAACACATTCAACTATTTAAAAGACATTCCTGTTAATCTCAGCAAAGATAAACTGAATTTACGGTAGACAACACTGCCTGTTTCTCTGGGAAAATGACAAACTAGTGTCGACAGTGGAAACTCACTCACTCATAAACGTGCCAAGCAGACAGAGCCTGCGCACTAACACGCTCCTGGGGCTGCCAAGGCTAGAGAACCCCTGGGTGGGGGCAGCCACATCCACGGCTGCAGGCCCCACATCTGAGCTCTGCTGAGGCCAACAACAAGGGGAAAGAAAAGGTGCCACCAGCAACGGCACCATCAGCAATGGCTGGGATAAGAGTACAGCATGCTCTTCCACGTCCTCTGTGCCTTCAGACGCAGGCCCTGGCTGCTGCCCCACACAACCCTCCACACACACAGCGTCCCCCATGTGCTCGCCCTCCTACAGCTGCACAACAGCCCCGCCCCACAGCCCTGAAGCCTCTCACCCAGCTGGGCTGGAGCGAGGAGCTCGCCAATGGGCAGGGTGGAAACACCCAGTGCTGCCGGCCCCTCCACAGGGCGTGGGCCTGCCCAGCCTGCTCGTCTCCAACACTGTCCAATGGCAACACCGCCCCAGCACTTGCAGGACCTCAGGAGAGCAGGAGCCAACGAAGCACCTGCTCTCCTCCTGCCTTGACCCAAGGGTGGGTACCATGGCCAACCTCCCTGCTGAAGGGGACGCCCAGTGCCCACTCCCCATGAAGGAGGGGGTGCAGCCCCGCAGGGAGGGAGGAGGTACAGCCCTGAAGGCTCCTTCCATGCTTGACGCCATTTGCCAAGACTCACTCACTGTCCCCATATGAGATCTGACCTGGGAGCTCCCCGCCTGGACCCACTCCAAGGCTTTCAAACCACACAGCTGTTCAGAGCTAAGGATGGGCCATCTAACAGTCGGCTGCCAGCACACGGAGCCGGACTTCACAGACAGCAACAGAACCCACGTATCAAGCAGCCCTAGCTCTCAGTAGGCCCAGGCACAGAGGCCTGCACAGGTACGCAACGTGTGCAAGCACACCCACCCCCACACTAAGAGCAGCTCTCCAGGCACTGAGACTGCAGACAACTAAAGCCTGTGCTGCTCCTTCAGAGCCCAGCTACCACCCTGGGAGGAACGGAGGACAGAGCCCACGGGATAACGGCCACCAGCCAGTCCCGAGCACAACCTCTGCAGCAACAGCAGGCCCAGCAGGGAGAGCACTGCAGCCCGGTGGCACCCGCCAGCCGTGACCAAAGACCATGTAGGAGCAGCTGGTGGCACAGAGGGTGGGGGTGAGGGCCTTGGGGGGCACAGAGGGTGGAGGTGAGGGCCTCAGCAGGGGGCTAGGGCCTCGGGGCTCCCAGCCCTCTGCATACATGAAAGCTACAAGTGGCCACGTCAGGCAGCACAGACTGCCTCCCAGGCCTGGCTCCCCTAGACTTTGGGCTCAAAGGATGTCGGGAGGATGAGAGGCGTTACGGGGCATTGGGAAACTTCATCTCCAGGAGGGGACACTAGCAGAAGTTTAGCTGTGGATGACTTTTAGATAAAATCTAGAATTCCCAGCTAGGTGCAGTAACTCATGCCTAAGACCCCGGCAGTTTTGGAGGCCGAGGCGGGTAGATCACTTGAGGTCAGGAGATTGACACCAGCCTGGCCAACATGGCGAAACCCTGTCTCTACTAAAAATACAAAAATTAGCCAGGCATGGTGGCACACACCTGCAGTTCCCACTACTTGGGAGGGTGAGACAGGAGAATCGCTTGAACCCAGAGCGGCAGAGGTGGCAGTGAGCTGAGATCGCGCCACTGCACTCCAGCCTGAGCGACAGACCAAGACCCTGTCTCAAAACAAATAAATAAATAAAATCTAGACTTCTTCATTCATGGAAAGTGGAACTCCGTACATGGTGCCAGTTAGAATAAGCCACAGTGACAGAAGTCAAACCAGAAAAATGGATCTCATGATAACAACACTTAAGTATGAGGGGTCATGGTGGAGGTGGCAAGAGGAACTCAGAGGAAACAAGGTTGAAAGTAGGCGACATGCCCGCCTCTCACAACACCCTCGGTCCCTTGGGCATATGGTCCATTTTCTCTACAAGAAGCTTAAAGAGCAAAGTGTGCTGAAGACCCCATGGCCGTGGTCAAGTTGGGAGACCAGCAGCCTCAGAGCCGACCCAGCACTGATGCAGACGGCGCCAGTGTCTCTGCCAACGCCACGTCCCAAAAGTTTAAGCACGTGACACTCGGGGTTTCTGTGGAAAGACAGGCAGTGTTCTGGAACATCTTGGACGCACAGCTGTACAAGCACCAAGCCAAGCGCAGATGCGACAGGCCGGGCAGGAGGTCCCGTACCTGGGACCCCAGGGCCAGTGCCGGGGTGCTCAGTATCCGGTTCTAGCAGCACCCTCTGGGTGGAAACTCACTAGACTGCCCCCAGCCATGGAAATGAGGAAAACACGAGCCACCCAGCACCTCACTCGCCACTGCCTCATGGCAGCAAAGACTACAGCCACCAACAGGCCTGCTGCCGTGGCACAGACACCCTCCCCTTTCGCCTGCAAATCACACGTGGGTCTGGCGCACAGGCATGGAGCCCAGTGCACAGAGGACCCAGTGCCACCCACCTCACCCGCCATCCTGGCCAGCTTACATTGCCATAGCAGTCCTCGTCGTCTTCCGACATGGCCGGCAGGTAAGCGGTGAGCTTCGGAGGCGTCTGCTGGTGCAGGTTCTCCCACGTGACAGACTCGAAGAATGGGTGTGCTTTAAGAGGTCCGTACCCTTCCATTTCCTCACAGCCTAACCGCTTTGTGGCATCTAAAACCTTAAGTAACAATCAAGACTAGTCACTGCCAGGGTGAAAACGTGATTCTGACCAAAGAAACCCAAACCTGGTGGCCAAGCATGGTGGCTCACGCCTCGAATCCCAGCACTTTGGGAGGCTGAGGCAGGCGGATCACCTGAGGTCAGGAGTTTGAGACCAGCCTAGCCAACATGGTGACAACCCGTCTCTACTAAAAATATAAAAATCAGCTGGGTGTGGTGGCGCGCACCTATAATCCCAGCCGCTCCGGAGGCTGAGGCAGGAGAATCGCTGGAACCCGGGAGGCAGAATTTGCAGTGAGCTAAGATCGTACCGTTGCACTCCTGCCTGTGTGACAAGAGCAAAACTCCATTTCCAAAAAAAATTAATTTATCTCATCTCATTATAAGTCCCTTTCTTTTTTTTTTGAGACGGAGTCTGCTCTGTCGCTCGGGCTGGAGTGCAGTGGCGCAATCTCGGCTCACTGCAAGCTCTGCCTCCCGGGTTCACACCATTCTCCTGCCTCAGCCTCCCGAGTAGCTGGGACTACAGGCGCATGCCACCACTCCCAGCTAATTTTTCGTATTTTTAGTACAGACGGGGTTTCACTGTGTTGGACAGGATGGTCTTGATCTCCTGACCTTGTGATCTGCCTGCCTCAGCCTCCCAAAGTGTTAGGATTACAGGCGTGAGCCACCGCGCCCGGCCTATAAGTCCCTTTCAATTTCCACGTGCCTAATTCTTGATAGGAAACTACTGTAGCGGGAATAATAAAAGGAACTAAAATTAAAAAAAAAAAAGGAAATAACTGTACCATTGAGCATTTGCTCATCAACGCTGCACAGCATGTTAAGTTACTGGTGCTGGAGCGTCCAGGATTATGACAGCGCAAGTGGCTGCAGACCCTAGTTCGTGACATCTGTACATTTCAGCTTTAGAGTCAGCTACATGAAAATTTTAAAGACCAGCCCAGGTAAAACAGAGAAGAGAGGTTAGTCTGGGAAAGGTACATCAGTTTATATTCTAGAAACAGAAGTTTTCTGACCTTCCTGTGCCTTTGGCCCTGGACATCCCTCCTCACCACGACTCTGGGAGCGGGGTCAGTCTTGCCCCTGCAGGTGGCACCAGGATCGCTAGGCTCCACAGCCACTGGCTTCTCCCAACCTGTCTCACCTCTTTCCCCTGGGGCTGAGGTGTGGGATTCATCAGTCCCTGGAGGAGACAGCTCTGCAGCCTTCCAGGGTCCCAGCAACACCCACTCCACAACCGCAGGAGTGTGCTGGTCCCAGTGATGATTCGCTCTCTTTGCTAATTACTCAATTTTTCTTATTTTAGGATTTTTAACTATACACTGTAAAAGAATCCTTGCTGTTGTTCATTGTATTTTGAGACTGAGATTCCTTTCCACCTGTGCGAGAAAAGGAGTCGAGCCTTAAGAGGCAGCGCAGGATCCCAGGGCCTGCCTCCCCATCCAGTTGCTCTGTGGGGGATGGAGGGGGCAGCAGGGGAACAGTACCCAGTACTCTCCAGCAGATACTGAGAAGTGAAAATAAGTACTCAAAAGGTTTGGGTTTTTTTTTTTTTTTTTTTTTTTTTTTTTTTTGAGACAGTCTTGCTTTGTCGCCCAGGCTGGAGTGCAGTGGCGTGATCTCAACTCACTGCAACCTCTGCCTCCCGGGTTCACGCCATTCTCCTGCCTCAGCCTCCCAAAGTGCTGGGGTTACAGGCGTGAGCCACTGCGCCTGGCGACATGAGATGTAATTATCTATGCTCACTATTAACCCTAAAAACACCATTTTTTGTGAACACAGGAACCTCCAGGAAAGCCACTCAGAGAGCAGTTTCAGACGACTCAGGGTGTCCCAGATCCCCTTTCCAAAAGGAAATTCACAATATTTACCAAAAGTTTCTCCACGAGGTCTCTTGCCTTAGGGAAGAATTTTTCTGGAAAGTCATATTCCAACTTAATGATCTTCTGAAATATAAGATACTCATTTCTGTAAAAAATTTAAAAAAAAAAGTCATCCTAGGCAGGATCCCAGAAGCCTCCACAGGCAGGGATGAGCGCCCCGGCCTCGCAGCACTGCAAACACACCCCGGCCCTGCATGCCAAGTGCCCCCACCTGGGCACGGCACTAAGTGCTGCCCTCCCCCACCCACCTCGATGCCGGAGGGACTGCCGGCCGGTGGGGTGCACCCCAACAGGCTCCAAGGCCCAGGAAACGCTGTCTCCTTACCCAGCTCGGAATGGTGGGAGTCCTGCCACAAGCTGGTATATTATGCATCCAAGAGCCCAAAGGTCTGAACTTTAAGGTAAGGGGAAAACAAAGGAAAAAAGACATGTGTAAAATATAGGTGACAAGGCCAGCTCAATTTCCACTCTGTCCACATGGCCCCAGTTTCACCTCTAATGCAATTCTGTCCTTTAAGACCAGTGAGGTGTGAGGGTGGGGAACCCGCCCTCTGGAGAAGCCTCCCAGCGGCCTGGGCCCAGAGGGTCTGCATGCGGCAGGCACCGGCGGTCACTCAGCTGTCCCCAAAGCTTCGCCATTTCCAACAGGGCTTACTAACGTCCACACACACCTGTCATCCTGAAGCAGAGCAGAGCTCACTCCTGGCACCACGTGGCTACAGACCAGGCAGGGGGCAGGATGGGACAGAATGGGGCTGACCCTGTTCCAGTAAGACAACCAAGAAAGCTGAAGGAAGCACCCTCCCATCAGTGCCGGTGGAGGGCTTGCCAGGGACAGGAAAGTGCAGCACAGGCGAAATGAATGACCGTAACATTCACACTTGACTTTCTTTAGTGTTTAGTTAAAATGGGGAGCAACAAAAGAAAACAGGCAGCAGAGCCTCCACCTTTCAGTGTGGAAGCAGCAGAGAGAAGAGGGGTGCTGGGGGCAGGGCTGTGCCTGGACCTTCACGAGGTCCTCTCCAGAGCATGGAATTCAAGCAGAAAGGGATTGTGGGGTAGTTTTTCACCTCTGTGAATTATCGAATGTTTTATCAGAAACAATTACTTTGCAATTTATATTTTTTAAATACAATACAAAAATAAAAGGGGAAGCCAGTATTGCACTTCCGGAAAGCACGTGTACCAAGGGTGTATCAAATAAACGTTCAGTTAGACCAAGTCATGCCACTTCCTGAAATCCAAACCGAGGAATTCAGGGCGGCCCCTCACTCAGTCCAGCAGACCCTGTCTTGCCCACTACAGGGACAACTAGAGGGACACCCTCACCCCGACCCCAGGCAGAGACCTCCTCTGCCCGTGCAGGTTGGGTGGCGGCTCAGAAACACGCCAGTGTGTGAATGAATGGAAACCTCTTCAACGCACGACAGCAGAGATAGGTCCGTGAACCACAGTCTTCATGTGACAGAAAACCATACACTGATAAAGACACACACCAGTCATTCAAATGACAGGGGGAAGCGCCCATTACATAATCACGTAGGGCTCAAAACCACCTGCCCAATGTGACTCAAATGGCATAAAAGCCACTTAAACAACTATAAAATGCATAGAAAAAATTGACTGAAAAGCCATACACCTGTACGCCCAATTATTATCTGTGACTATAAGTGGGTCTAGAGACTTATTTTCTAAGAACTCTTCATAATTAATTTCTCTTTTTCTTTCTTTCTTTTTTTTGTTTTTGAGACACGGTCTTACTCTGTCACCTAGGCTGGAATGCAGTGCCGCAATCTCAGCTCACTGGCACCTCTGCCTCCGCCTCAGTCTCCTGAGTATCAGGGTCTACAGGCGCTCACCATCAGGCCCGGCTAATTTTTCTTATATTTAGTAGAGAGACGGTCTCGCCATGTTGGCCATGCTGGTCTCGAACTCCTGGCCTCAAGCGATGTGTCATCCTCAACCTCCCAAAGTAATGGGATTACAGACATGAGCCACCACGCCCGGCCTCTTTCAAATTCTTCTTTTTTTTATTTTTTTTTGAGACCAAGTCACGCTGTTTCCCAGACTGGAGTGCAGTGGCACGATCTCCGCTGACTACAAGCTCCACCTCTCAGGTTCACGCCATTCTCCTGCCTCAGCCTCCCGAGTAGCTGGTACTACTGGCTCCCGCCACCACGCGCTGCTACTTTTTTGTATCTTTAGTAGAGATGGGTTTTCACCGTGTTAGCCAGGATGGTCTCGATCTCCTGACCTTGTGATCCCCCCGCCTTGGCCTCCCAAAGTGCTGGGATCACAGGCGTGAGCCACCGTGCCGAGCCTCAACTCTTTATAATAAACATTCCTAACAATGTTTAATATCACATGATTAAAAAATTCAAAAACAGAAAAAGAGATGCAGAAATGCCTTCCTCATAATCCTATTCCCTCACCCGATAGACAACTACCATCATCCGTGCAGTGTCTATCCCTCCAGAGAACCTGAACGCGCAAATGAGAAAACGTGAATACACATTCCTCCTTTTTCCCACAGGGCAGGATCCCATGTGTATATTTGTAGAGCTTGGAGATCTTTCTGGATCAACGCTAAAGTGGCCTTCCACCCTGAAGGTAAAATCTACAAACAAGGAAACGCTAGCTCTTAGGTGGTGACCACACGCACTTTGAAAGCCGGGTACGTCGCGCCCCCACCTGTGGGAGGGACTGTCCTCTGCATCGCAGGATGCTGAGCAGCTCATCCTCCCCTCCCCCGCTGGGTGCCAGCCCTACCCCTGCCCCAGCTGTGACAACTAAAACTGTCCAGACAGGGCCAAGTGTTCCCAGGGGAGCAGAATCACTCCAGTTGGGAAGCTCTGACCTAAAGCAGTCTCTGGCCACGCTAAGAACTCAGTATCCGGCCGGCCGCCATGTCTCACGCCTGTAATCCCAGCACTTTGGGAAGCCGAGATGGGAGGATCACCTGAGCCCAGGAGTTCAAGACGAGACTGGGCAACACAGCAAGAACCCATCTCTATTTTAAAGAATAACTGAATAATAATAAAAAGAGAACTCAGTATCTGCTGGTTGAAAAAAGTTAAAAGAACAAAACCGAAAAAGCCTGGAGGCGGCCAGGACGCTGAGTGAGTGCTCAGAACCCTTCCACCCACCCACCACGTTTGTGCCATGGCCCCACCTCCCACAGTTTTTCCTGAAGCTGTCAAGCTCAGACATCCAGAACTGCCGTCCCCAGAATCATTCATTCTCTCAGAGTGGCTCACTTCACTCCAGGAAGGTGGCCCCTTGTAACCTGGCGGAGCAGGAGAGCGGCAGCGTGGGACTCCTGTGGTCCTGTCAACTCACGAGGGCACCAGCAGCCGAAGCTGACTCCAGCCCTCAGCAGCACTTGACTGGCCCGAGGCAGGAGGAACCCCGGCCCCACCCTGATTCCACACAACTGCTCCCTAGACTTGAAACTCCAGACTCTGATGCTGCCTCTCAGCCTGCCATCTACCTCCCAGCCACCCTACACAGCACCTCAGACTTCTCACCAACCCTTGTCATCAGCTCCCTGGACATCCTCCCCCCACACTGCCGGTGGCTCCCTGGCTGGCGCTTCTCCACTTTCCCCTCCCGTGACCCACACCGGCCCTGCAGTCTCTCTCAAAGACCCTCATGCCTGCTGGACGCCGCCACCCTCCCACACCGGCACCCTCCAGGGCCTCCCTGCGCTCTGCGGGACCCTGTCCCACTGCAGCTGGTGTGTGGCCGAGCAACCCTAAGGCCAGGCTCCCTGCCCTCCACCCCGACAGGGGGCAGCACCAAGGAAGCCTGGGCTCCGTGCACATGAGAGCCATGCTTTCCTCACTGAATAGTGTTTCCTAAAGAAAGAATTAGGCTGGGCATGGTGGCTCACGCCTGTAATTCCAGCACTTTGGAAGGCCGAGGCGGGCAGATCATAAGGTCAAGAGACTGAGACCATCCTGGCCCACATGGTGAAACCCCATCTCTACCAAAACTACAAAACTTAGCTGGACGTGGTGGCAGGCGCCTGTAGCTACTCGGGAGGCTGAGGCAGGAGAATCGCTTGAACCCGGGAGGCGGAGGTTGCAGCGAGCCGAGATGATGCCACTGCACTCCAGCCCGGAGACAGAGCGAGACTCCGTCTCAAAAAACAAAAAACAAAAACAAACACAAAAACGATTAAATCTGCAACCAGAAAGCATCAGCAAACCCAGGAAGCTTAGAATACAACATTAACGTATCACGTGTGTGTACGCCACGAAAAATACGCTTTGAAATGCGAAATGCTGATTTCTTTCAAAGTATGCTTAGCTACTTAAAGGCCACCAAATTCACTCTCTCGAATATTAATTTCTATGTTAAAGAAAAGGGAAGTACGGCTTAGATGAAAGTGGTTTTTACCTCTTACAGGCGGACTTCTCCGTGAGCAGCTCTGGAGAAACGTACTGCGCTGTTCCCACGAATGAGTTGGCCCTGGCTGCAGAGGAGAGAGAAGGTCACGCTCGGACTCACGATCTGTGACAATCCAGGGCTGCGAGGTGGGTGTCGCACATGGCGGACCATGCACCCCCAGGAGCCAGACTTGTCCAGGCCACACCGGGGCTGGCTCACGGCTCACCTGCTCAAAGACGCCTGCCTGACATCTGGACACTGGCACCCTCCACCCTGGCGCTCCCACCCGACACGCGCCTGGAGAGCGAGCTGCACACAAACGTCCAGTGCATTCTGCCGGTGGCACCCGCTCAACGGAGGGCATGAGGACACGGTCCTGGCTGGCTCACTGCAGGACCTGGGGTATCCAAACGTGCCCAGGTACACAAACAGTTGCAGGCCAGAAACAACCTCCTTTCCATCACAAACAGCTTGGGAGCTGAGGCGCTACAAAGGGAACAAGACTCAGGCCTCCAGCCCAAGGGCCTTCCTCTACAGAGGAGCTGTGACAGAGCAGAGCCACAGCACGAGCTGGCCCGGGGCCACCACGCAGCTGCTGTCCACACCGGCCCTGCCTGGGCCGGTTCTGAGTTGTCCCTTCCACCTGCCCTCCTCCGGCCAGGCTGAGAGAACCTCACAGCCTCTGCTGCGGGGACCCGTTCCCTCCAGTGAATGACTTTTTTGCGGACTTCATGACTGCCCAGGTGCGGGGGCTCACGCCTGCAGTCCCACTGCTTTGGGAGGCCAAGGCAGGAGGACTGCTCTAGGCCAGGAGCTTGAGACCAGCCTGAACAACATAGTGAGACTCCGTGTCTAGAAAGAATTTCAGGAATTAGCCAGGCATGGTGGTGCACCTCTAGTCTCAGCTACTTGGGAGGCTGAGAAAGGAGGATCGCTTGAGCCCAGGAAGCTGAGGGTGCGGTCAGCCACAATTGCGCCACTGTACTCTAGCCTAGGCAATAGAGCCAGACCCTGTCTCAAAAAATAAACAAAAAACAAAGACTTCATGGCTGCATGTGCATCCTGCCAGGACCCTCAGTGATCCTGCCAAGAACACCAAGGACATCCGCAAACACGCCCCCGCCCCCGCTGGCCTAGAGGAAAGCAAACCAAACCAAGAGCCAAAAACAAACGAAGCCATTCAGCCCTGCAATGAATCAAAGAAATGCAAATTAGAACACGACAGCCTATCACATTGGCAAAGGGGAAAAAGAATAAAAACACATAGCGCTGGCAGGGATCTGAGGGGACAGACGCCGCGCTACGGGTGGGGCTGTAAAATGGCATCGCTTCTGGGGGCAATTTTCCAATGAGCGTCAGAAGTCACAAAGATGTTTGCCTCCCTGACCCTGCAGTTCCCTCTCCATGCCGGATCTGTCCTTCAGGGTCCGGTGTGGCACAGTGACGAGGGCTGCGTCTGCCGGCAGGACGGGACGCCACTCGCTCCATCTACCTATTCAGTGTTTCTGTTCTTTACTATCATCGAGTGTTGCTTTTGTGACTTGTATTTTTTTAAATGCCATCATTAAAAAGTCTAAAAATGTGTCTTTCTCCTATGGAGAGATGTATATAATGCATAATTAAATGACTGAGGTTGTCGTGCAGCACACAGAGCCATATGTGTTTTTAAACAGCAACGCTGTGCACAGAGCAAGTCTGTGCACCAACACCCGCCCCATCTCTCAGACGAGTGCTACATAGCGAGCTGCCACGCTGGTAGGGCCCTCGTTGCTGCTACCGCTGCTGCTGTTCTCAGCTTCCTGCAGCCGGACTCTGGGCTCGGATCTCCCGGAATCCTCCCTGCCCACTCCACCCTCAGGAGCTCCACCCTCAGCTCCTCCTCGCTCCCCAAGGGTCTTCCCACACTCTCTTCTTTCCTTAGGGCTTGCCCACCCTCACCCTGCCACACCTTCCTAAAGGTGGGACTCCGAGCCTCTGGGCATACGCAAAGTCACCGCCTTGGAAAAGGACATCTGTTCTTAGTTAATCTAGAGACAAACAGCGCCGCTAGAGTGTGGAGAAGATGGCTACCCTTGGAATAATGTTCCAAATCCATAAAATACACAGGACTATAGGAGAAAGCAATTATAATTCAATACACGTATCAAATTATTGCAGTGATGGATCTGTGATGTAGTAATATGTGACCGGCATGACACAGCAGCGGGTCACGCCGCAGTAACCCGGCAGCGGTGCTCGGCACAAGTGGCATGGCGTCACTACCGTGATGTGACCCCTGCAGCATGACATGAGAATACCTGTGACTTCTGACGACAGACATTTGTTGCTGATGTTCATAATGGAAGGAAATGGTACGCTTTGCTGAAAGGTTCGTGAAAATTAGGAATTTCCTCCTATCCAGCCTCACGGATCCCCTGACTTCTATCTGTGACATCCGAGCTGAGAGCCCCAGATAGAGCGTAAGGAAACCTCAGAGACCACCTAGTTACTTCTCCCGGGAGGCTCAGAGACTGGCCAAAGCTCACGCCTCTCCAGCTGCTGGAAACTCAGGCCCAGAGACCTGCACTGGCCGCTGCTGCCCCCGCATGCCACGGGACTACCGACAGTGAGGTCTCGGCTGGGTTGTTGTCTCCACCCTCATCAAAGAAACTCCATGGACCACCCATAGTCCCCCAGATCTGCCAGTCATACTTGGAGGGGGCACTGGGGAGGGAAGACCTGAAGAAGGGATCCTGAGCTCACGAGACACCCACACTCTCTTCAAAGCCAAGGGTGCCGGCTACCATCTTGTCCACAAACCCACAAAGAAGCACAGAAGAACGCTCCACAAAATGTGACTACCCTTTGGACGACACACCAGCAAACCAAATGCGGCAACATCTGAAAAGGACTAGGCACCATGACCAAGAGGATGTATGACACAGTGCAAGACTGGTCCAAAATACAAAAAGCAATGCGTTGCATCTCATTAGAATAAAGCACTAAGGAAAACACAGGACCACCTCGATAGACATAGAAAATGCAGTTAACAAAAATTCCCCACCTCTATAGGACAAAAATATGGAATAGCCGAGGCACAGAAGGGAGGGCCCAGAGTCTGACAGAGGGCACGCACGGCCTAAGGCCAACATCGTGCTCGACGGTCAAACACTGCACGCTCTCCCTACGACCAGGGCGCCCTGTTCACCACGTCCAGTCAACACCGTACTAGAGGTCTCAGCCAGGGCAGTTAGGGAAGAAGATAAAAGGCAGCCAGGTTGAAAGGGAAGAAGTAAAACTAGCTC
>NW_012102477.1:1917904-1919472 GCF_000951045.1 Mandrillus leucophaeus | reverse complement strand
TCTCCTTCCTGTTTGATGAGTGGCGCCTCTACACCTGGCTGCATACCAGAAAGGCCTGCACAGGTCAGAACACAGGTGTCCAAACCCCACTCCAAGTCTGAAGCTCTGAGGACACCCCGAGCTCCTCAAGGTCCTTGCAAAGAGAGCACAGGCCAGAGACACCCCAGGTGGGAAGCTTCCTCTGAGTGAGCCGCCCTCACCAGGATGCATTCACAGGCTCCTGTACAAGGAGAGGAGGCAGAAATCCTCTCTGCCAGGAGGTCCTCCTCAATCTCCCAAGCCCACACTACTGCCCTGCTCCATCTCCCACCACCTCCCCCTGCAGATATGGGGCCACCCCACCCCACAGGGACGATGAGAAAACCTGCCTCCCTCTAGGAGGAGGGCGTGGCACAGCTGCTGCACAGGTAAGGAACCTGGGTATGCCTTGCTCCCATCAACACTTTTATTCTGCATCTGAAGATGTTTTGGGGAAGCCATCTCTGCACAAAAGAAGCCAACGCAGGAAGCAACTCCAAGATACTGAACTACCTCAAACAGAAAAGAAGTTACCAAAATTAATCCTCCACATAAATTATAGTTTTTTCCTTTTCCTCAAAGAACAGGAAAAGAACTACCACATCTTCTATACACACAAACAACTGGCCCTGGTTTACAATGATGTAAAGATTTTTAGCCTCCTGCTACCAAAAAGCAAAGGTTTACTTCACGATTTCTTCTTTTTCCAGAGACAGGCTCTTGTTCTGTTGCCCAGGCTGCAGTGCAGTGGCAGGATCATGGCTCACTACAGCCTCAATATCCCAGGCCCAGGTGATCCTCCCACGTCAGCCTCCTGAGTAGCTGGGACTACAGGCACGCACTACCACGCCCAGTTAATTTTTGTTTTTTATCTTATGTAGAGACACATAAGATCGCTGCATAATTTTGCTGTGTTCCCCAAGCTGGTCTCAAACTCCTGGGCGCAAATGATCGACCTGCCTCGGCCTCCCCAAGTGTTGGGATTACAGGCGTGAGCCACTGGGCCCAGGCTATTTCACTATTTCATCAGCGCACTTAAATGCCTATTTTTTTAAGTGGCGACAGGGCATCAAGACTATCCCTGTGCCAAATACCAGATTCGAAAGAGTATCTACCCACATAACAAACCTGCACATGGATCCTCTGAATCTAAAATAAACGTTGAAATTATGAATAAATAAAGCCTTGGAATAAGGGAGGAGGGAAAAAAGAAAGAAAATCCACAGGAAGGGAAAACTGCCCAGAGCAGAGCCCAGGGAGATGGTTCCTGAGGCTGACTGTGGGCACAGCCCAGAGAGTGGTTCCCGGGGCTGACTGTGGGCAGAGCCAGCCTGCAGCTCTCCTGCCCCCATGGAATGCTGTGGGCTCATCTCTGGGCAGGAAGTCAGCACAAGGACAGCAAGACACTGACAGATCCTAAGAAAGCTTGCGAGACAGAAGTTCCTGTTTGGTCCAACTTTGTCACAGACAACACTGAGGGATATGAGGTTACACTGTGTACACAGAAATAGGATTACCAGTCAGTAAAACGGTTACTATTTAACAGGAAT
>NW_012102477.1:1914309-1916836 GCF_000951045.1 Mandrillus leucophaeus | reverse complement strand
GACGGGCGGATCACGAGGTCAGGAGATCGAGACCATCCTGGCTAACATGGTGAAACCCCGTCTCTACTAAAAAATACAAAAAACTAGCCGGGCGACGTGGCGGGCGCCTGTAATCCCAGCTACTCGGGAGGCTGAGGCAGGAGAATGGCGTGAACCCGGGAGGCGGAGCTTGTGGTGAGCTGAGATCCGGCCAGTACACTCCAGCCTGGGCGACAGAGCGAGACTCCGTCTCAAAAAAAAAAAAACAAACAAACAAACAAAAAAAAAACAGAATTTCAACTGTCTTTCTTTACACCTCCAGAGTTGATGACTTCTACCCAATAAGCACCTGAAGGGCATCGAGACGCCCCAGCTGGCTCAGACAACCTAGGCCACTTCTCTGGCCCAAGTGGACTTTCAGCAACATCTCCGATGGAGCTGCCACAACAGGGTCCAAGGCTAGAAACTACCCTTGGGAACAGGACCGGGGCTTCGTGATGACAAACATGCACGTGGCCAGCAGGGAGACAGACGGACAGGTAACGGAGCGAGGGCACTGAGGTACAGGGATGTGCGCCCCTAGATCCTACCTGCGATACAGCCAGGAGGAGCCAGGAGCTCACCACACGGCTCCCAGTCCTGCACACGGGTGACTGGGTACGAATGTGGCTCCCCGCATTGTCCAGAAGACGAGTAGGGAGGATGAACCAGAGCAGACGCTGAGGAGAACCAGTACCCTCCCCCTCTACACCAGCACACACTGCCTGGGGCCCCCGCAGGAAGACCTGCTGGCAAGGCAGGGTCTTGCCCAGAGAAAGTTCAAGATCGGTTTGAGGACAGCCAAGGTATCCCCACCTCTGTCGTTAATGAAGATGACACAAGGCAACACACTCCTCAGAAGTCGCTTTCCACCTTAAGCACGCAGCCAGGCTCTGCTAGAAATAAAACTCACACACCTTGTTTGCTCTCTGGGGATAAGACCTTTGCTGTTCCAAAATCTGTGATCTGGATGTGCATATCTTCATTTAACAAAATGTTTTCCGGTTTAAGGTCCCTGTAAAAGTAGATTTTCACATTTGAGAAGAAATACGTGAAACAGCAACATTATTACGTACTCTAAATTTTGCTGAAAACAAAATGAACGAATGAATGCTTACAATCCTTACAGGCTGACAACCAGGGGATACAGGCCGAAAGCTCACAAGCAACAAGTTTTGACTGTACACAGTAGGGATTTACCGCCTCACATCTCCATGCCATTCTAATTAGCTTTTTAATGAAGTATAATCTATCATTTTTAACACACAAGATGACAGCTGTGCACACTTCTGAGATGACTTTATCAGAAAGTCATGGAAAATCAGACCAGAAAGAAGTACACACAGAAGGTACCACAGAAAAAGATAAAACGCATCAGTCAAGATGGTGAAAAGAATCATTAGCTCGCCGGGAAAGACACGAAATCATTTGATGTGGCATTTGCAGGACGGCTTCTCCATGTCAGGGCTCCATGGACGTGTGGCCTTGCCTTGGCGCTCCCGCTGTGGCACCGGCAGGCATCTCAGTCACACCCATCCAGGGAGCACTCCAACCAGGCTGACCTCAAGGGCGGGGACCATCTGGGCATCAGCTGTGGCCTGTGAGCCAAATGGTCACTGGCCCTAATCATTAAACTGACATCCTGTAAACCCCACCCAGCCACCCCCGAGGTTACCTGTGAATGATGCCCTTGCCGTGCAAGTACTCTAAAGCAGACACAATCTCAGCCGTGTAAAATCGAGTACAGGTCTCATCAAATGAACCGATTTTGCGAATATATTTAAGTAGTTCTCCATTTTTGGCATAACTAAGGCCGAAATCTGAATATTGTGCAGTTAAGGAAGTGTAAAAATCTTTTGTTTTGTTTTGGAACAGGTTTACTCTGCTGCCCAGGCTGGAGTGCAGGGGCACAGTCAGAGCTCACCACAGCCTCAACCTCCCTGGCTCAAGCGATCCTCCCTCCTTAACCAACCCAAGTGGCTGGGAATATAGGTAGGCGCTACCATGCCTGGCTAATGTATTTATTTTGTAAAAGTCATTTCTTGAAAACTAGCCTTAAAAGACTGATCGGAATTGGTTTTAATTAAATGCAAACTGAAAGTACCTGTGGCCCAAGAAAGTCATGTCCCTGGATCTGACGGGCACCCCAGGCCCCAGCTCCAAGATGAGGCACCAGCATTGATGAGGGGTTTCTCATCAAGAACACCATTACACTGTCTCAAGGAAACGGGAACAGAGCCTCTCAGCCCCGACTGCCCCTGTGGCCCCTGGCGGTGTCTGTGGCTTCAGTGAAAGCGGACCGCTGGAGACAGGGCCTACAGACCCTGACTAAAAAGCACACATAACTCACGTGCAGGCTTCAATGCACAAAGATCCTGGGGGCCGGGGGAGCGGGGGGCGGAGAGCGCGGCAGCCCCTGCCCTGAGACAGGGCATCCATGCGTGGCACCGCCCCTTCCTTGCAGGCTCCTTCCATGGATAAAGTGACACATTATGTTTTGGTTTTTTTT
>NW_012102477.1:1911239-1913225 GCF_000951045.1 Mandrillus leucophaeus | reverse complement strand
CTTCCCGGTCTCTCCCAGCTCAGCAGCAGACACCGCTGTGCACTAGGCTTGAGGGCCAACTCCCCGGAGCTGCCCCTGACTCCATTCTCTTGACCAGTCTGTTGAAAACACCTCGACCACTGCCCCTGCCCCTGCTCTCCTGCCTGTTCTCCCGCCTGGCCTGGGAGCAGCCAGAGCAAACCCCACATTCCCCGCCACAAAGAGAAGGAAGTCCAGAGTCAGTGCCAGGCTGCCAGGGCTCAGGGGCCCAGCCCATCACAGCCTTTCATGCCCCCACCCCCACCCACTCCTGCCCAGGAGTTTAAAGAGCCCCACACTGCCGCCAGCCCTAAGACTCCTGGCAGCACATCTTGCTGCCGGGAAGCCTCTGACACGGACAGTCTGTGCAAATCCAGCTCCTCCACCAACATCGAAGCTTCTCGAGGGCAGAGACGTCCCCCGGCATACCAGCACATCCCCATCACCCATCAACCTGCACTTGGCAAGCGCCTCCCAACAAAGAGAGCACACACACTCCGCCGGCAGCCGAAGGAGCTGCAGGACGGTGCGAAGAGTGGGAGCAGGCCAGAGCAAAGCTCTAACACAGAAGAGCCGGGTGCTCGGGAGAGACAGGGAGGACAGGTGGGAGGACTCAGGCCCCTCTCCAGGCAGGATGGGGAGGCCACGACACTTGGGCCAGCTTGGAGGGTGGCAGGGGAGGAAAAGAGCAGATGCAGACTGCACCTGCTGGAGGCGAGGACAGTGTGGCCAGCCCAGCCACTGGCAGGCCCACGGGTGAGCTGGATGGGGAAGAGGTGGGGCCCACCCCAACTTCCACCGGGCCTTGCCTCCCAGATTCCTGAGCCAAGGTTTAAAAACACAAAAGATGGCGCTCTAGGGGAGCAAGGGACACCGACCAAGCAGGCCGCAGCAGAGGGGACTGTGCTGGAGCCGCATCAACGGCTTCTCTGGGAGGTAACGTCCCTGTGGAGACTCACAGCCACACCCTGGCGCTGCCTCGGCTGCCTCCCTGAATGTCAGTGGCCTGAGGGACCCCACTCGGCAGGGAGCGGGGGCTGCTCGTGGGAACACACAGGGTCTGATTCCGAGAGAGGGGTGACTGGTGTGGCTTCAGACGGCACCAACCACGCAAAGGATACACAGCTTCTCGTCGTCCTGAAACGTGAAGTAAAGCTTAACAAAGAAGGGGTGATCCAGGCGCGACATGACATCCCGCTCTCTGGTTACATACGGGACTTTGTTCTCTTTTATGATATGTCGCTTCTCCAGAATTTTAACTTCAGGTGAGAGAGAAGTGAGTTACTATCAGAAACAACAAAAAACACTAAAGACGTGACTCACAAAGGTAACTGGTCAAATTAAAGTCTTTCAAACATTGTACATACAAGCCCGGTGGTCTCTAAAGCCGACAGTGTCCTGTACCCTTGAAATCAGCACAGAAACCCTGGCCCTGCCACCCCAGCCCTGCCACCCCGGCTGCCCTGCACGGAGTCGCTGGCCCTGCTCCCAGACGCACAGCTCCCTGCAGCCCATACTCACTCGCATATTCTCTGGAGGTTGCCAGTTCTCGAGCCAGGACAACCTGGTTTGGAAAGAAAAGGAGAAAAAGAGAAAAAGAAACACAATGTAATAACCAGGACACTGGGTCTGACAAGTCCCTCCCTCTGCGCCACACACACGCTTCCTGTCCCCACTGAAGGTTTGAACCTACAGTGAAATATTTTGGGTCTTGTACTGACAAATAGAGCTAAAAGCCAATGCTCGTGTTAATGTGTTCTAATGGCTAACAGAAAACGTATCCATCTCTCCATTGTTTTCGGCGCAACCCAAGTATAAATTCAGGAGCCTCTTCGACTGCCACGCCCTTCGCGAAGAGTAGGAAGACAGTGGTGCCACCACAGTGGTAGGACACAGGGGCTTCTTTGAAAAAAATACGTCCTTCTAGTATACATGCATTGAAAAGCTGCCCTGAATTGTCATTTTTTT
>NW_012102477.1:1909991-1911189 GCF_000951045.1 Mandrillus leucophaeus | reverse complement strand
AAGAACCCTAGAGAGCTCTTGACTCCATCTCAGTAGGGTCCTCAAGTCTGTGCTATGTCTGAAGACACAGGGTCTCCTGCGTCTGTGCCAGGACAGGAGCAGCGAAGCCTTTCTGAAGGGACTGTCGCCAGCCAAGCTGCAATCCTTGGAAACACTAAAAACACCCAGGTGTGGTGGCTCAGGCCTGTAATCCCAGCACTTTGGGAGGAAGAGGAGGGGGTCCCCTGAGGTCGGGAGTTCAAGATCAGTCTGATCAACGTGGAGAAACCCCTTTCCCTACTAAAAATACAAAATTAGGCCAGGTGGGGTGGCTCACACCTGTAATCCCAGCACTTTGGGAGGCCCAGGCAGGAAAATCCCTTGGGGCCAGGAGTTCAAGACCAGCCTGGGCAACACAGAAAGACCCTGTCTACAAAAAAAATATAAAATAAAATAAGCCAAGCATGGTGATGTGTGCCTGTAGTCCCAGCTACATGGGAAGCTGAGGCAGGAGAACTGCCTGAGCCCAGGAGGTCAATGCTGCAATGAACTATGACTGTGGCACTGCACTCCAGCCTAGGAGAGAGTCAGATACTATGTCAAAAAAATATGTTTTTGGTTTTTTCTTTCAAAAAAGATTGCAAGACATGTAAGAAAGACAAAAACAAATGTAGACAGAGCATTCTGTGACCCCAAACCGAGGAACACAGAGGTGGAGAAGGGAGGCTGCAGGCAGCAAGTATAGGAGGAGCTGGGCAGCGCCTGCAGCACAGCACCAGTTCCGGGGGCAGAGAGAGGCAGGGCCACCCAGAAGACACACCCCACTCTGGCTCTGGACCAGCACCGTGGCTAGGAGGAGAAAGGCTTCTCTTTCTTACAGATCTGCTAAATTCATTATAACTCCAGACAAGGTATAAAAACAAGTTTGGGCCAGGCACAGTGGCTCACGCCTGCAATCCCAGCACTTTGGGAGGCCGAGGCGGGTGGATCACGACGTCAGGAGATCGAGACGATCCTGGCTAACACGGGACGCTGAGGCAGGAGAATGGTGTGAACCCGGGAGGCGGAGCTTGCAGTGAGCTGAGATCGCACCACTGCACTCCAGCCTGGGCGACAGAGCAAGACTCATCTCAAAACAAAAAAAAGTATAAAAACAAGAAAGAGTTAACCAAACACACAGTACTGATGAAATATGACCAAGGGGCTTCCTAATAAATAT
>NW_012102477.1:1904972-1908751 GCF_000951045.1 Mandrillus leucophaeus | reverse complement strand
CCCTGGAAGTCAACTTTTATGTGATCTCTATTTCAGGAAAGCTGAGAAAGAACTGAGGGTCACATATGTAATCTGAGACCCAGTACTGTGGATTCCAAACAGCCCCAGGAAGGAGCCTCCGGCTCACAGCGCTCTCCCGGGCACCTTCCTGGTGCATGTTCAGAAAGCCTGGGACCGCAGCCCCAGGAGGGACAGTGCCTGCTCTCCACCCACCTACGGAACCCAGGGAAACAGGCAATTTCACAAATAAGTCTTCCTTTTTCAGTCAAGATAAATGTTAAGGGCCACGTGTGATGGCACACGCCTGTGGTCCTAGCTACTCAGGAGGCTAAGGCAGGAGGATCACATAAGCCCAGATGGTGAAGGCTGCAGTGAGCTATGATCACACCACTGCACTCCAGCCTCGGTGACAGAACAAGACCCTGTTTCTAAAAGAATAAATACATACATAATAAACTAAATTTAAATTGGAAAGAGAAATATAAGGAAGTAAAACTGAGGCCAAGCACAGTGGCTCACGCCTGTAATCCCAATACTTTGCAAGGCTGAGGAGAGAGAATCACTTGAGCCTAGGAGTTCAAGACCAGCCTGGGCAACAGAGTGAGACTCCGTCTCTACAAAACATTTTAAAATTAGCTGGGCATGATGGTGCATTCCTGTAATTCCAGCTACTTGGGAGGCTGCGGTTAAGAGGATCACTTGAGCCCAGGAAGTCGAGGCTGCAGTGAGCTATGATCATGCCATTGCACTCAAGCCTGGGCGACACAGCAAGACACTGTCTCAAGGAAACAAGTAAAGCTGAGAAAAGAGGAGGCCTCTTCTTTCACTGGACGGTTGTAAGCAGCCATGCACAATGCCCAAGGTTTTCCAAAGAGTTTCTTCTTTCTCAAAGGATCTGAGTCCCAAAACTTTGGGGACTAGTCTCCTGGTTGAAGGTATTTTTCATGAGAGCGTAATCCTTTTATAAACAAAATTATTTCATAAAAGCTGCAATTTAAAAAATCTAAAGTGTAAGGGCAGCAAAAGTTAACATTAATTAAAGCAAGATGTTGGGAATATGGGTAAGCTATGTTTCATATTTTTCTTTGCATTGTGAAATATTTCATATATGTAAAAAAGGAAAATAAGCCTCACGTATGGTTTCTTCACAAAGGTCAGGCAAGAAAACATTATGCAGGAGATCACCCAGGTTCTCCAGAGTGAGGATCCCCCAGGGCTCCCTGGAATGGCCCTAGCACACACACGGCGGCCACCCTGGCGACCACGGTGGCGGCGTGGGACTCTGTCTCTTTTATAGAGGCCCAGATGGAGAGGGTGACCCCGAGTTGCTCAGGCCTCCCCTGAACCTGTTACAACTTTCACTAAATCCACAGCCACACACGGCTTCATGGGTCCCACGTCAGCAAAGCGTCCCATGTCAGCTGCTTTGAACCTTCATTTCTTTGCTTTCAGAGGAAAAAACACCCCGAGACAGGTAACAAGTGTGACTTGACAGTACTGCGACAATACTTCTGTTTGTGAAACTCGGAACACAAGAATCTGGAGGCTGTGTCTCCAGCAGATGTCCAGAGTGTACTGTTTTATGTATTTAAAAAAAACAGAGAAATAAAAGAAGATCAAATGTCCCCAAAAGCCTCTGGAGAGATACTTTCAACCTAAGAAAAAAAAAGCTTCCCAGGGCCCTGCCAGTGGAACACAAGGACACAGAATGTAACTTGCCGATGCCAGGTTAAAATGAAATTAACTGCATTAGAAAAAACCTCCGCAGACCATCAAGAGATGTGTCTAATGTTCTCATCTACAAAACCAGGTTAAATATTTAGCCACACCCATCACGTGATCTGCTTGGGGGTTACCCAGCCCCCAAAGACTCAAGAGGCCTTCACAACAGCTGACATCCCTCAAGGGGCCTGAAACCTCCTGCCCTGAAGGACACCAGCCTTGGTGGGAGTCTCCGGTAAGCCCCGAGGAAGGTGAGCCTCCCAAGGAAATCACGCTCGTTTGACACACAGCAGCAGCAAATAATCACCGTGGAAAAAGAGCCTTCCCCAAGAATTTTCCCAAACTTGAAGTCCTCAGGCCGCCTCAGATGCGGTGCTGTCCACGGCGGGGCCCTGCCTGTTGCCATCAGGAATGTCAGGGGCTGTGCTGGACTCAGTCTGGGTCCTCACCATTGATGGGGACGGGCAGGAACATAACACCATGCTGGACTGCATGGGCACGGCGTCATACTGGGGGACTGTGAAAAGTAAAGTAGAGGTTCTTCAAAGCCTTTCGTCCCCATTTAATTAGGAATAAATAGTAACTTCTCTTAGAAGCTAAATGTATTCAAAGACCTGTGCTAACGTTCTTAAATATCTGCTAGCCATGATGATCAATGTACTTTGTATTCTCAGCTCCCACAATTTAGCCTAAATATTTGCCCCAACATGCTTATACTGGTCCAATCAAACATTAGGTCATAGCCTGTTCCTCTTCCTTATTTGAAAGTGTTTTTACCTTTCTCAGCATTCCACGAGTTACTTCCTCCTTCCTTTGTTTTCCTCTACCTTTGCCTCTTTTAAAAGTTCTAAGCTGCTAGCCAATCAGGACAGATAGAGAATGTGAGGTCCCATTCCAGCCAATGAAAACCAGACACAGAAGCAGCGTGGACACGTCAGATTATAAATGACCCTGTCTCCTTTGTTTGGTGCACTCTCGTGGCAAAACTGCTGGTGAGTGTACCCTTTCTACAGGAAGTAAAAATGGCCTTACTAAATAATGTTCAATACTGTTTCTTTACAGCACCAGGGAACAAGCATTTCAAATAGGACAAAGAGGAAAAGGAGGTAAGGCTCAAGGCTGCTGCCTTATCCTCAATGCATAGACTAAGGTGTAAGGACCTCTTCTCAACACTCAAAAACAACCCCCAAGCACAGGGCAGGCCAGCTGAGCCCCGTGCTCTGCTGCGAGCTGCCAGCCTCCTCTCCCGAGTCCTGCCCATGCCATGGATGCTTGCTACTCCACTGGGCAGCACCTCGCCCTCCTCCTCTCCCTCGAGCCCATGAGCCTGGTCCAGCCAACTCCCCCCAAGGCCAAGGTAACATGAGCAGAGATACACGGCACATCTTTAATTACCAGGGGATGGAGAGATTAGAGTGGTGATCACATGTGTTTACGATACACAGAGACGCCCAGTGCTGGCAAGACTATAATAAAGCGAGAGTACTCACACCACTGCGGCTGGCACCAAAACCCGGGATTGCAGTGGAAATGTTTTTGGAAAGCAGTTTGGCAACTGTCAACAAAGCGACTACAGAACAGTTGTCAATGAGACACAGAAATACGAAGGAGAGGAGGGAGGGCAGAAACCCAGTTAACAATGTAAGCGGGCATGGAGGGAACATCAGTGTGCAAAGCTAGGTCGGCAAGACGTGCAAGGCGCACCCACAGTCATAATAATCCCTCCCCAGACCCCATCGTGTCCTCACGGTGGTGACAATGGCCCTCCCCCACTGCAGTAGAACAACACGAGGCGAGCCCAGGCGTGCTGATGGTGGTTTCCGATTCAACTCCCACTCAAAGAACCCTAGAGAGCTCTTGACTCCATCTCAGTAGGGTCCTCAAGTCTGTGCTATGTCTGAAGACACAGGGTCTCCTGCGTCTGTGCCAGGACAGGAGCAGCGAAGCCTTTCTGAAGGGACTGTCGCCAGCCAAGCTGCAATCCTTGGAAACACTAAAAACACCCAGGTGTGGTGGCTCAGGCCTGTAATCCCAGCACTTTGGGAGGAAGAGGAGGG
>NW_012102477.1:1901735-1904192 GCF_000951045.1 Mandrillus leucophaeus | reverse complement strand
GTCAGGAGATCGAGACGATCCTGGCTAACACGGGACGCTGAGGCAGGAGAATGGTGTGAACCCGGGAGGCGGAGCTTGCAGTGAGCTGAGATCGCACCACTGCACTCCAGCCTGGGCGACAGAGCAAGACTCATCTCAAAACAAAAAAAAGTATAAAAACAAGAAAGAGTTAACCAAACACACAGTACTGATGAAATATGACCAAGGGGCTTCCTAATAAATATCTAAAAGAATTTGATCAATAAAATGTACACATTTTCATTTTCCAGTACATTTTAAATGCTCACTAACATTTTTAGCAGATATAGTTTAATAAACTGAACATTAAGAAAACTTCAGGCGGTGCCTCACGTTTGTAACCCCAGCACTCTGGGAGGCCGAGGCAGGCAGATCACCTGAGGTCAAAAGCTGGAGACCAGCCTGCCCAACATGGCAAAACCCTGTCTCTACTAAAAATACAAAAAAAACAGCCAGGCATAATGGAGGGCACCTGTAATCCCAGCTATTTGGGAGGCTGAGGCAGGAGAGTCGCTTGAACCCGGGAGGCGGACGTTGCTATAAGCCAAGATCGCGCCACTGCACTCCAGCCTGGGAGACAAGAGCAAAACTCCTCAAAAAAAAAAAAAAAAACTTCAAATACTATCAAGTATTACCGACATACAAAATCTCTCAGACACATAGAAATCACCCTTTGAATCCCTCCTAGAAGTTCAGCCTAAGAGAATGACTTTTAAAGTCACATTTATGAAATATTCCACCCACTGCAGCTTTGAGTATCATAGCAAAAGCTTAGAATAGCTACATGCTCACAACAAAGAAGAGATTAAGTCAGTCGGGGCATAGACACTCAATGAAATATTACACAGTCCTTAAAAATAGATATAAAAACTATGGAAACATGGTTACAAAATTAAAGCAAGTGGTGTATCTGGGTTAAGGGGATGTTGAAATTTTCTGTACTCTTCCAGCAACTTTTCTATAAGCTTGAAATTACATCTAATTGAAAAGTGATATATATATATATATGAAAGAATACAAAATTGTTACAGATGCTAACATTGCAAAAGTGTTACAGGCACGGCTACAGAAGAGACTAACAAGAAAACCACAACATGAGAAGCACGGTCATTAAAATATTGGGATTATGGATTTTTCTTTTATGATAATTTTTTTGTTGGAGGCAAGGAAGCAAGGTCTTACTCTGTTGCCCAGGCTGGAGTGCAGTGGCGCAATCGATCATAGTTCAATACAGCCTCAAACTTCTGGGCTTAAGCAATCCTCTGGTCTCAGCTTCCCAATGTGCTGAGATTACAAATTTGAGCCATCGAGCCCACTTATGACACAAATCCAAGCTAAACATAACGTGAAGCCTAAGGTTCCTAGCTCTGTAGAAGGTGGGCTGCGGCCCTGAGGGTGGAGAAACATTCTCATGTGTCTGAGAAGCTGGCTGAGCAGCCGAAGCAAGCACCAGGCTTTGGTTTCCCTGAAGCATGGAACCCTCTGGACTCGCAGGCTCACAAAGAACAAAGTAAAGTCTTGAATTAAGACTCAGTGGGAAGAAAGTTATAATTACCAGGCTCGGGGCCAGCAAGAACCGTAATGGGCCTGGGCTGTCCTCGCAAGGCCGGCCAGCCATGGGCATACCTGGACACAGCACAGGACCTCCAAGGCTGCCCTGGACTGCAGAACAGCAGGCCTGCACTGAGCTGTAGGGACCCACACAACGGAAGGGAGGCAGGAGGAGCCGGCATTTCACACTGCACTGTCCCAGGCACCACAGCGTGGCTGCAAATTAACCTGGCCGCTCCCATAAGCCGCCATCAGTGTTCCACGGGTGGGGGAGGGGAGAGCACCACCTGTCTCTGCCATGCCATTCCCCCCTCCACACCTGTCCCACCACCACGTGCATCAGATCAACACGGGCGTTAAGTTCATCTGTGTGCCGAGCCCCCAAGCACAGCTCAAGGACACAGCAGGAGGGGAGTACAGGACAGTGGCAAACTCTGGCCTCCAGCAAGGTGGGCTTCAGCTGCGTCTCCACCACAGGCAGGGGCCAGCCCAGACCCAGTTTCCCAGCTCAGATGCAGAGCAGCACCTATGGAGGTGCAGAGCTAGAGGCCAGCCAGGGAAAAGCACACATGACACGCTTCCATTTCAGCAGAGATTCAAGGGAACACATGGCTTTATGAAAAACTGACAAGTGAGCCACTGAGTAAACTCTCATACATGAACAATTTTATGTTTTTAGTTGTATTCATATATTTATGACTGACTGACTGAATAAGACTCTCACTCTGTTGTCCAGGCTGAGTGCAGTGAAGTAATCAGAGCTCACTGCAGCCTCGACCTCCCAGGCTCACATGATCCTCCTGTCTCAGCCTCTCAAGTAGCTGGGATTACAGGTACACACCACCATACCCAGCTACTTTTTAAATCTTTTTTTTTTTTTTTTTTTTT
>NW_012102477.1:1898812-1901013 GCF_000951045.1 Mandrillus leucophaeus | reverse complement strand
ATAAAATAAGCCTTTCAAAGCCAAATGAAGTGTGTCCCCTTTTCCAAATGCCTTAAATATCTACTGGATTAGAAGGCCCAACTATAACTTTGAGGACAAAACTATATAGAAAGGCTGAGATCCCTCACACACAGGAGATAAATCAGGCCGGGCACAATGGCTAACACCTGTAATCCCAGCACTTTGGCAGGACAAGGTGGGAGGATCACCTGAGGCCAGCCTGGCCAACATGGTGAAACCCTATCTCTAATAAAAATACAAAAAAATTAGCTGGGTGTGGTGGCGGCCACTTGTAATCTCAGCTACTCGGGAGGCTGAGACAGAAGAATCGTTTGAACCCAGGAGGTGGAAGTTGCAGTGGGCAGAGATCGCGCCAGCCTGGGCGACAAAAGCGAAACTCTGACTCAAAAAGAAAAGGGAAATGAGGGTGCCTCCTATGGTCAAGAGGCTGTCCCGCAGATGAACAGTGCAGCCAGCAAGAGAAAGGATCCCGAACAAAAAGCTAAGCTACCTTTGAATGGCAGTGTGTGCTCTGGAGCCTGGGAATGCAGTGGACAGGCACAGCCAGCGCACGCACACTCTCACACACGGCAAGCAGGAACTGCTCTCTCCAGGCCCCCGGACCAAAGTTGTGGGAGGCTGCTAAAATCCAACCAGCTCATCTTCAAAGGGATACTGCCCTCAGGTCAGCTGTGCTCACTGGCAAAGAACATTCTGGTAAAAACCTCCTCTCACCCCAGGAAACTCTACAAAGCTAGGCCCAGTACAGAAAACCAGGCGGAGGCAGGGGGTGTTAGGGAGGGAACGCCACTACCTTCCTCCACCCCCCAGGCTGCCACTACCAAGGACAACTGTGGTGAAGCAGCAAAACCAATGGCCCCGTCGGGTTCCAGGCTTACAGCTTACTTGTGGATAAGCCACTCGTCTCCGACCCATCAAGACTCTTTTATAAAATGAGGCTAATGACATGGGATGAGGGAATGACACCGGATTCTTGGTGTGCTCGTACCAGCAACCCATGTCCGAAGGCTCTACCCACACTGGTCCGTGACCACAGGCAGACGGGGAGCTGGCCCACAGCAGGCAAGTGGTCGCCAATGCTCTCTCGCGGTGCAACTCAGCAAAACGCAGCTCACCCCAACCAGCACGGAAGCCCCGGCAACAGGTGAGGGCCGGAGGAAAGCTGTTTCTATTTCTCCACGAGGGGAGGGAGGAGCCGTGGGTGGGTGAGCTCCAAGGGCAGCTGCTCAATCTCTCCTCCCACAGCCATCTCCACGGGCCTCCCAAGGAGCTTCTCACCTACCCAGGGCACACAGAAGGCAACGAGGCGGGAACTGCTAACTGTCTGAAGTCTAGTCCTCAGGCTCAACTGGGCTGCCAGCCTCAGGAAGCACCAGGTCTCAATTTCACTAACCCACATCTTCAACACTGTCTTTGTATATTTGTCACACAAATATATGATGAAACAGGAAAGTACAAGATTTCTCTGCAAGGAAGTTTTGTTCACTTTCCGCACTTTGGAACTTCCTACAGGTATACTTTAAACACCACTGATCAACATGAACCCCAGGATGCGAGTTACCTCTGAACGGGAGGGGCCAGAAACTACAATCTGAAGGGCCACTCGAGCCTTCTGGTAAATCCTGTTTTTCAAGTAGGGTAGTGGGCACATGTGAGTTTAATTTTCATTCTTTAAACTCTGCATATATCTTCTGTGTGCCACTTATAGGTATAACTTTAAATGCTATTGTTTAAAATCAATAAAATGCCATTTTTCTCTGCTAAAAAAATTTTTTTTGATTAAGTGCTTGCTGTTTGCCACACAGTCTTCTGAGCATTTTACATGTATTATCGTGATTAGTCCTGAAAACAACTCTGGGGGTGGGTACCATCAGCATCCTTTCTACAGGTGGGGACACTGAGTACACAGCAAGTTTTTGTCCAGTCAAACACTCCACAGTGAGGTCACGCACAATTCTCAAGCAGAATCCAACTACAGAGCCCACACTCCCAGCCCCACCATGAGTAGGGGGTCTGCCCATCTGAGGCTGATGTGTGTTCACCAGGGAACCAGGAGGGACTGGGGGAAAACTGCAGCACCTAATCCTTAGCGCCTCGCCACACCGCAGGCCACGCCCTTCTGACCTGCCCATTCCCCTACATGGAATCTAGGCAACACACAAATTCAGACTAAGATTTAT
>NW_012102477.1:1895638-1898762 GCF_000951045.1 Mandrillus leucophaeus | reverse complement strand
GGAAAGTACAAGATTTCTCTGCAAGGAAGTTTTGTTCACTTTCCGCACTTTGGAACTTCCTACAGGTATACTTTAAACACCACTGATCAACATGAACCCCAGGATGCGAGTTACCTCTGAACGGGAGGGGCCAGAAACTACAATCTGAAGGGCCACTCGAGCCTTCTGGTAAATCCTGTTTTTCAAGTAGGGTAGTGGGCACATGTGAGTTTAATTTTCATTCTTTAAACTCTGCATATATCTTCTGTGTGCCACTTATAGGTATAACTTTAAATGCTATTGTTTAAAATCAATAAAATGCCATTTTTCTCTGCTAAAAAAAATTTTTTTGATTAAGTGCTTGCTGTTTGCCACACAGTCTTCTGAGCATTTTACATGTATTATCGTGATTAGTCCTGAAAACAACTCTGGGGGTGGGTACCATCAGCATCCTTTCTACAGGTGGGGACACTGAGTACACAGCAAGTTTTTGTCCAGTCAAACACTCCACAGTGAGGTCACGCACAATTCTCAAGCAGAATCCAACTACAGAGCCCACACTCCCAGCCCCACCATGAGTAGGGGGTCTGCCCATCTGAGGCTGATGTGTGTTCACCAGGGAACCAGGAGGGACTGGGGGAAAACTGCAGCACCTAATCCTTAGCGCCTCGCCACACCGCAGGCCACGCCCTTCTGACCTGCCCATTCCCCTACATGGAATCTAGGCAACACACAAATTCAGACTAAGATTTATATTACTAAAATATTCGGCAAGAAGTTACCCCAGCCAGGCGCAGTGGCTCACCTCTGTAATCCCAGCACTTTGGGAGGCCGAGACCATTCTGGCTAACACTGTGAAACCCCATCTCTACTAAAAATACAAAAAAATTAGCCGGGCATGGTGGCGGGCGCCTGTAGTCCCAGCTACTAGGGAGGCTGAGGCAGAAGAATCACGTGAACCCGGGAGGCAGAGCTTGCAGTAACCCTCGATCAAGCCACGGCACTCCAGCCTGGGCGACAGAGCGAGACTCTATCTCAAAAAATAAAAATAAAAAAGAAGTTACTCGTAGGCCGGGCACAGTGGCTCAGGTCTGTAATCCCAGCACTTTGGGAGGCTGAGGCGGGTGGATGACCTGAGGTCGGGAGTTGGAGGCCAGCCTGACCAACATGGAGAAACCCTGTCTCTACTAAAAATACAAAATTAGCCTGGGTGGTGGCACATGCCTTTAATCCCAGTTACTCCGGAGACTGATGCAGGTGAACCGCTTGAACCCAGGAGGCAGAGGTTGCAGTGAGCCGAGATCGCGCCACTGCACTCCAGCCTGGGCTACAGAGCGAGACTCCGTCTCAAAAAAAAAATAAAAAAAGAAAGAAAAAGAAAGAGGCAGCAGACAGAAGGGGAGCAGACTCATCTCAAACCTGCCTCACATCCCCGGGAGGGATGCGGCCCCACCCAACTGGAAACCAGCCCTGTCAATCTGCATTGCTGGGGACGGCTCTGTCCCTGCAGAGTCCCAGGAGCATCCATGCCTGCAGAAAGTGGTCAGAGGAGCAGGTCCCTGACTCCATGCCAGCTCTGACCCAAAAGTCAGAAGGCCTCCAGGTCCCAAGTGTCTTCATCTAGAAATTGGAAGGATCCAACTAGGTGAGCAAGAAGGTCCCTTCCGAAATTAAATCACCACGAGTGTCCTACAATCTATAACACAAAAACTGCAAGTAGCAAAGAGCAAAGCCTACGTGCTTCCTTTTAGTAAAGTAAAACTAATTTTGCCAGACACAGTGGCGTGTACCTGTAGTCCCAGCTGCTCAGCAGGCTGCGGTGGGAGGGTCGCCTGAGGCCAGGAGTTGGAGACCACAGTGAGCTATGATCCCACCACTGCACTCCAGTCTCGATGACAGAGCGAGACCTCATCTCTAAAACAAAAAATAATGTATTTTTTTTAATTTTTGTAAGTAATTTTGTTTAACGTCACCAGTGATGAGTCATGCGGATGTCACGTACCCCAATACGACACACTAAGGACAACTCATCTCTGTGGGATCTTCCTAACCCCACAACCTGTCCAACCACAAGAAGACATCAAACAAACCCAAATGAAGGCACATCCTGCAAAATACCTGATCAGGACTCTTCAAAAGTACCAAGGTGATGACAAACAAGGAAGGACGGCAGCCATCCTATACCAGAGGGGGCAAAGGAGACAGGACAATGCAATGCAGTGTGGCACCGGGGGCGTGGTCCTGAGATAGGAAGGACGTGGGGGAAAAGTGACAAAATCCAA
The DNA here is from genome assembly GCF_000951045.1 of Mandrillus leucophaeus. Taxonomy (NCBI): domain Eukaryota; kingdom Metazoa; phylum Chordata; class Mammalia; order Primates; family Cercopithecidae; genus Mandrillus; species Mandrillus leucophaeus. The sequence continues at coordinate 1,896,501 of NW_012102477.1, read as the reverse complement.
AACAAGTTCGTCGCTCGGTGAGTAGTGTGCTGCCAGTGTGAACACCTCAGTTTTGACAGAGGAATCATGGTAATGTGATAGCATTAGGGGAAGCTGGCCGGGGTGTATTATGAAAATTCTGTGTTGTCTGTAATTTTTCTACATATCTAAAAGTATTCCAAAATAGTTTACGCTTTAAATAATTTTGTTAGGAGACTATTTTGATAGCTTCAGGTAAACTTACAGGATCTGAAAACATCCTGTGTCATTCAAAACCTGACTCTGACTCGATGCTAAACATTAATTTGAAAAATAAAGAGCTACCAAAGGGAAATCATATACTTGAAACGAAAAAAGGTCTAACAGAACAAGTTTAGTATGAATTTCTTATCATCACCAACTTCTTTGGCATGTTTTGTCCAAAAGGTCTCAGAGTTTGGCTGCAAACCCAGCCTCCCAGCAGAAGCCAGCTGTATCAGGAGAGGCCGATTCCCTGCTCAGGCAACCCAGACCTCCCTGAGTGGCCACCCCAGCCAGGAGAGCTCCTCCCCTGCTAGTCCACGTTGGGGCCCAGACTCTGCCCAGCTCTCTGAAGCAGCCCCACAAAGGCCGGCCACCCCCTCCTGCTCAGACACTAACTACTCTCCCGCCTTGGGCACCATCTGCAATGGCCGTGCTGCTGACTGTTTCCCTTCTGCCCCTGGGGCTGAGACAGGGACAGGAGCATGAGGTGGACCATCCCCCTCCAAGCTGCAGAAGCAATCTTTTTCACAAAAGAATTTCCTCAGGCCGGGAGCATGGGGCCCATTCTGTTCATAACCACTTCTCCTAAACCAACCGGGGCCCGCCCTCACCTTTTTTGCCCCAGACACAAAGCTCAGCAC
>NW_012102477.1:1890144-1895588 GCF_000951045.1 Mandrillus leucophaeus | reverse complement strand
GCCAGAAACTACAATCTGAAGGGCCACTCGAGCCTTCTGGTAAATCCTGTTTTTCAAGTAGGGTAGTGGGCACATGTGAGTTTAATTTTCATTCTTTAAACTCTGCATATATCTTCTGTGTGCCACTTATAGGTATAACTTTAAATGCTATTGTTTAAAATCAATAAAATGCCATTTTTCTCTGCTAAAAAAATTTTTTTTGATTAAGTGCTTGCTGTTTGCCACACAGTCTTCTGAGCATTTTACATGTATTATCGTGATTAGTCCTGAAAACAACTCTGGGGGTGGGTACCATCAGCATCCTTTCTACAGGTGGGGACACTGAGTACACAGCAAGTTTTTGTCCAGTCAAACACTCCACAGTGAGGTCACGCACAATTCTCAAGCAGAATCCAACTACAGAGCCCACACTCCCAGCCCCACCATGAGTAGGGGGTCTGCCCATCTGAGGCTGATGTGTGTTCACCAGGGAACCAGGAGGGACTGGGGGAAAACTGCAGCACCTAATCCTTAGCGCCTCGCCACACCGCAGGCCACGCCCTTCTGACCTGCCCATTCCCCTACATGGAATCTAGGCAACACACAAATTCAGACTAAGATTTATTACTAAAATATTCATCAAGAAGTTACTCCAGCTAGGTGCAGTAGCTCACGCCTGTAATCCCAGCACTTTGGGAGGCCGAGACCATTCACAGTGGAGTTCCACAGTGGAATGACTGCGTTTAAAAAAATCAGTTTTTGTCTACCTGGCAGTTAGTCTCGCGAGTGAAGCTGTTGTGTGCAGCTCTGGAAGGCTTGAGGTGACTCTTGAAGAGAGACTTCATGGGAGGAGAAACCCACAGGCCATCTGTTTTCCTTTGCTATAAGATTCATTTGCATTTTAATCTCTTTGCTAATTAAATGATTGCTACATTTAGCACTTTTGAGTGTGGGATGCTGGATATTTTGATGTTGACATTTTTCTAAACACTCGTTAGTGACTGAACAATGTGCTGCATCCTTCAGTTGAGCCTGGATTTGTTTTTGGTGGATATGAAAATGTAATTATATCTCAAATTAATCTTCCCTTGAGAGTTGCTATTTTTTTTTTTTTTTTTTTGAGATGGAGTCTTGCTCCATCCACTGTGGAACTCCACATTCCACGTTCTCGGGGTTTCAGTGTTAGCCAGGATGGTCTCGATCTCCTGACCTCGTGATCCACCCACCTCGGCCTCCCAAAGTGCTGGGATTACAGACATGAGCCACCGCGCCCGGCTTTTTAAATTTTTTGTAGAGATAGGGTCTCACTACATTGCCTAGGCTGATCTCGAAGTCCTAAGCTGAAGTGATCCTCCCACCTCAGTCTCCTGAGTTGCTAAGATTACAGGTATGAGCCACCATGCCTGGCCCATGAATGATTTTTTAAAAGACAAAATGTGAGAGGCTAATTCATGGGCCTGGAAAAACGTAACTGTACACTGACTTTCCTCCAGACCCAACAAGTCTGGCAAAGGCATTGACACAGCTGTCACACAGAAGCTCCTGGCCAGGTGGTGGGGCAGCACTGTTCCTCCACGGTGAACAGGACCTCACCTGAAAGGCACCATTAAGCCACACTCAAGAACAGCTTGGTTTCCCATTAGTCAGCGGGATGGCTGAGGAGGGCCACGGAAGCAGTAGGAGTCCACAACTACAGAACACAAGGGAAGCTGACACCCCCATCAAACGGGCTGCTCTAGGGAAAGGGGACCCTGATATCAATCACCCTCTGAGGGACATAAAACACATAAAACAGCAAAGCATGCTGCCAGGGCCATCAGGAGCACTTTCCAAGAAAAGCTACCTTCAGCTCAAACCTCCCAATCATTAACTGGAGAAGAGTTTCAGCCCCTGAAGAGCTGACCTCCAAACAATAGACGACTGAAATCAAGTCTGACGACACTCATTCAAACGTGGGTTTTGGAGACCTTTCTTTTCCATCGACATGGTCTCCAGGCAGATGCTCAAAGGGGAGCACTGCCCGTTGGAAAGTAAGAGTTTGCTCTTGACCCAGCCCCTGGTCCAGACACCAGCCAGGCTGTATGGCCTGCAGCTCCTGGGCACCATGGCAGTTGCCAGCCAGACCATGAGGCACACTGGAAGCCGACAGGCTATCACAACAAGACTTGACCTGACCGCTGGACCCAGTGACACTGAGCCGCCCTGCCCCAGCTCAGGGGGACATGGAGCATTGTGTGGACAAGTCTCCTCGCTCCCTCAACACCGTCCACACATGGGGACCGCAAGGGCTACTCAGGCCGCCCAGGCCATCTGAGTAGGTGTGCGAGGAGACAGGAGGCGCCCTGAGGACCGAGTTTTGAAGGACAGTGTGTGCTTTGCTGGTACTGGTGTTGTTGGCTATGGGGTGTCAGAGGGAGACATAAATGAGTCAGAAGATCCGCCACAGATGTGCATTTCAGCATCCCTTGTGGCACTGGTGTGGACAAGTTTCCACAAAGAGGACTCCCAGCCCAGTCCCCAAAACACCTGGTCAGCTCACATGTGGTATGAAAGCTCCTCCCCAATGCGTCGCGTCCACAGCAGTTTGAGAACAGACCACTGGCTGAGCCAGTCACAGGAACCGTCATGTGGCTGCCTCTACATGGGTTCCCTTCTGGGAGCTGCTGGCCACGAGGCCGCGCTAACACCCGGCCCACAGCGTGGGTGCCCAGTCTCAGGAACACAGGGCCCTGGCATACAGTCTATCCCAGTGGCTCTCACCAGGGTGACTGTGACCCCAGGGAGACTTAGCAATGTCTAAGTTTTGGTTGTTTTTGATTGTCATAACCGGGTCAGGGGAGAAGGTGTTACTGGCACCTGCCGGGTAGAGGCAGGGGTGCTGCCAAACATGCTACCAGGAACAGATCTCCACAATACAGAGACCCGGACCACAGGTCAACCACTCCCAGCTGAGAAACCCTGCTGTCTTCATAGACTCCACCCCCACATCAGAAAGAAACCCACCAAGTCTTAGTGGCCTCCCTCCAAGCGCTCAGCACAGAGTGGGCCATGTGTGCAACATGGCTCTGCAGCCTCACCTGGGACGGAGGAAGACAGAAACACAGGCACAGGCACAGGGAGCCTGGGAGACAGCAGGGAGGGCCCAGGCTGAAGAAGGTAGTTTAAAATCCTCATGCTATGTTTGAGCAACAGGAAGAATCTTATTTCCACAATACACACCGTGTGAAACGGCAGTGAGATTCCCCACAAGGGGACGTGACTTTAAATGGAGACAACTGTACTGGAGCGGGACCAAGAGCCCCATGGAACAATGAGTCCACGGCAGACAGGAGCTAAGGGGCCGAAGGGAACGGAGGGCGTTTGGGGAGGAAAGCAGCGCAGACTGGTCAGTGCACAGAAACTGAGAGGAGCCGGGGACATACTCCTACGGCGTGACAGTGCCACTTCCTCGGCAGCAGAGGGTGAGACCCCTACTGCAAGACGATGCCACTAATCCCGACATCTGGGCAGAAGCGCATCTTCCTGGTGAGAGACGCCCGCGATCCATCCTTCTCACAGACAGCGGCGGGCACTCCGGCAGCAAGCGCCGCCTCCTCTGGTAGTTTCTTTTGGACTCCGGGATCAGCTGTCACAGCACAGGTTTTGGCTAAAACTCCGCTTGACAATGCTGTTTCCAAACGTCAGCCTTTGACATTTCACTTGCTGTGGCATTATACCCAGTTTCTCTGATTTGTTGTTGTTGTTGAGACGGAGTTTTGCTCTTGTCACCCAGGCTGGAGTACAGCGGCGTGATCTCGGATCACTGCAACCTCAGCCTCCCGGGTTCAAGAGATTATCCCACCTCCCGAATAGCTGGGATTACAGGCATGAACTACGTAATACAGAAATAATTTTCTGTATTTAGTAGACAGACGGTTTCACCATGTTGGCCAGGCTGGTCTCGAACTCCTGACCTCAGGTGATCCACCTGCCTCAGCCTCCCAAAGTGCTGGGATCACAAGTGTTAGTCACAGTGCCCAGCCACTTCTCTGATTTAAGAATTTTTTTTTGGTTGAGCACGGTGGCTCACACCTGTAATCCCAGTACTTTGGGAGGCTAAGGCAGGCAGATCACCTGCGGTCAGGAGTTCGAGACCAGCCTGGTCAACATGGTGAAACCCCATCTCTACTAAAAATACAAAAATTAGCCAGGCATAGTGGCATGTGTCTGTAATCCCAGCTACTAGGGAGGCTGAGGCAGGAGAATCGCTATAACCAGGGAGTCGGAGGTTACAGTGAGCCGAGATACTGTGCCACTGTACTCCTGCCTCATGAACAGAGTGAAACTCTGTCTCAAACAAACAAACAAAAAAGCCTGGCAATGTCACCCAGGCCAAAAGACTCAAAGGTGTGAACAAGCTTCTCTCCCAAGGAGTACCCGTCACCTGAGGACACATAAACATAAACACTTCCTCGTCTTACTTTGCTGTGCACACCTATCTGAAACCATCAGCACACAGTATGCTGGTGCACAATGACCTGGAGCCGGAGCTGAGCCCTGTCCTGCTTTTGATTTGGTGGATATGAGGTAGGAGGCTCACCCAGAGTCAGAGGACGGAGGGTGTGTACTCCTGAGATGCAGGGATGGGGGAAATGCGGGGTACCGGGCCAAGCTGAAGGGGCAGGGAAAAGATGCCAAGTTTACAACCACCAGATGGGCAGCACCTCCACCTGAATTCCCAGGACGCCACTGCCTTCACTTCGGGACTCTCTCCAGCCCCTGCATCCGCCCCCACCAGGCAGGCACATCTGTGTTGTTCGCACAGCTCACAGCCTATCTGGTAACCCCAAGTCCACAGTCCCGGAAGCACTATGGGGAGACGTGAGGCCTCCATCCTGCTCAGTTGCACACAGCACAGGACGTGGACTGACATCTGCAGCACACCACTCTCTCCAAAGCCATAAGGACATACTCAGTCTAGCCAGGCGCAGTAGATCACTTTGGGAGGCCAAGGCGGGGAGATCACTTGAGCTCAGGAGTTCAAGACCAAACTGGACAACACAGTGAGACCCGTCTCTACAAAAATTAGCCAGGTGTGGTGTGTGCACCTGTAGTCCCAGCGACTTGGGAGGCTGAGGTATGGAGACTGCTTGAATCCAGGAGATCAAGGTTGCAGTGAGCTGAGATTGCACCACTGCACCCCAGCCTGGGTGACAGAGTGAGACATAATCTCAAAAAATGAAAGTTAAAAAAAGGGTGGGTGTGGTGGCTCACACCAGTAGTCCCAGCTACTGGGGAGGCTGAGGCAGGAGAATCGATTGAACCTGGGAAGTAGAGGTTGCAGTGAGCCAAGATCATGCCCTCCAGCCTAGACCTCAGAGCAAAACTGTCTTCAAAAAAAAAAAAAAGGCCCGGTGCGGTGGCTCACGCCTGTAATCCCACCACTTTGGGAGGCAGAGGCGGGCGGATCACCTGAGGTCAGGAGT
>NW_012102477.1:1887452-1890094 GCF_000951045.1 Mandrillus leucophaeus | reverse complement strand
GTGAGCCGAGATCGCGCCACCGCACTCCAGCCTGGGCGACAGAGCGAGACTCCGTCTCAAAAAAAAAAAAACTTTTTATGGAATGAGAACACAATGCATTCACCAATAAAATCTATATTTAGATGCACATTTTTAAATTATGTATCTGATAATAACCAGCTATGTACATACAATCAGAAGACTATAATTCTGACCAGTGAAAAAAAACCCATGAAAAAAAAATGCCAGCCTGCACGAAGAACACGTGAGTTACCAACGGAAAAGCAGCCGGAAGCACTCCCAGCATCTGAGCGTCTGAGCCATGCACTCCCTCAGCCTCACGTCCAGAGTCCGGCCCAACTGGGAGAGAGAGAAATCGAAAGCCACTGCTCTCCATGCTCTCTGCTTCTCCCCTCACCTTCCCCTAAGGATGCAGCCACCTTTGCAAAAGACAGAACCATCCTAGGGAGGGCAGGAGCCCACTCTGCCTAGTCCCCTAATTCTACCTTAAGCAAAATCATTACATGTTTCTTTGTTCCAAAGGGAGGATTCCAAGCCTCACCCATTCAGCCGAATCACAGCCTCTTTCCAAACAGCTGCTTTCTGACAGCAGGAGGCTGAAACAGGCCCCGGGGTCACAGAGCTCAGCCATCTGCCAAAGAAATATGTACAGTCAATCCACATGAAGACACCCCTCCTGTCTCTAGCAAGGCATGGTCAAGACGTTCAGGCCCAACCCCCGGGAAGACATCCTGGACAGTGGCACTGAAGACTTCCTTACACAGAGTGCTGGGCTGAGCTGCCCGGCAGACCCTCCCTTGGGGGCTCTGAACGTGAGGGGCAGGGTGACACTGGAGTTTCTACCACTTATGAGGCAGGTACTTAACATCTCTGCAGCTCAGCTTCTGCACCTGTAAAATGGGAACAACACCTACCTTGCAATGAGGTGTGAAAGTACCTAGGGAAGCGCCTGTCTTAAGTAGTCAGCTCAAGAAATGGTACTCACTGCCTCTGGCCCACTTAGCATCAGACTGGGCCAGGCCACTGTGTGCCTTCACGCTCGCACTGCTCCCTCTGTTGGCTGTCCACGCATACACACATGGGAAAGTTCACCAGGCAGGGGCTTCTCACACAGGGCCTACAGGGCCACCCTATAGTCCAGATGCAAACCCACCCGAACCTTGAAGGTCTATCTGTCCTCAGGTGAATCTTCAGGTCTATCCTCCCCAATATTAGGGCTGCCTCTACCATTACGGACAGGAAACACGGCATGTTCTCACATATGTACACATGTGGAAATCCAGCTGACAGAGATGCAAAAGCCTCGTTCCTGACACTTCCTCATGTGGAAATCTATCCTGTATTCTATCATTCTTGCTCACTGGATTCCAGTCTTTTTGTGCAAAATAGCTGCCTTACGCGAAGAAAACTACAGATACTAAACGTCTATCATGTGGAACTGCCAAGGCCGTGAGAAAATTTGCTCTTTCCTCTTCTAGTGGATGACACCAAATATACACCTTGCCTTGCAACAGCGTTACTGGGTGCGACTTAACCTCACAAACTTCGCCATGACTGTCACTGGGTGCAGGTTAACCTCACAGACTTCAACATGACTCTCGGCCCCAGCCTCCGCTGAGCCTGGCCAAGCCGCCTAATTGATGTTTTGCGTGTTAGGGCACTTTGGGGTACAGCCACATATGCAAAATAGCGAAAGGCATCCCTTTCACCCTCCAACATTTTTCTCAACTGAACCCTCTTCCTTAACACTTTGGATTATCATGCATCTCTACAAAGTCCATGAGTGAGCTGCAGAAGGTTCAAGAGCCTCCTGACATCGTTACAAAATTCAGTGTCACTCTGTATTTTCTCAGAAGAAGGCCCATACCTTCCCCTGCCTCTACTAAAAATACAAAAATTAGCCAGGCATGGTGGCACACGCCTTTAATCCCAGCTACTCGGATGGTTGAGGAAGGAGAATCACTTGAACCCAGGAGGTGGAGGTTGCAGTGAGCCGAGATCGCGTCACTGCACTCCAGCCTGCGCGAGGGGAGCCAGACTCCATCAAATAAATAAATAAATAAATAAATAAAATAAAAGCCGCATCCTGAAAGATAAGGGATCAAGTAAATTTCTTTGGTTTTCCTTCATTTAAAATAGTTGCCTTTTAAATCAAATTTGGCAAGCTATGTAGACGTTCTTCCGTCACCCACTGCACATCGCATACCGTCGTCCCCAGACTGTAGAACTTACCGTGTAGAAAATATAAAAACACCAGGGATACTTCTAGCAACAGAAAGAAAATAAACACCAGCGACACTTTTAGCAAAACATTTCACCCAACAAGTGGTTTGTTTCGGTCCTTCCCGTAAAACCCCTCCTACCTGTCAAGCTCACTTTCCCCTCGGTGATCCTGCACATTCCGCCTCCCAGGGGCTTCACACAACGCTGAGCACAGCCACGGGCAGGAAAAGCACCCAAATGCCCCTTGGCCAGGCGGTAAAAGGAGAGTTTACCCGACCACTGTCATTGAGAATCTGGAAACGGGGGCCCAGGCGCGTCAGGTGTTTCGAGCAAGAACTTGCACCTTCTGCTTCTCTCGCAGGCGGAGACGCCAGGGACCCCGTTCCAGGTGGAAGCCCAGGGCGGTTCCTCTACAGACA
>NW_012102477.1:1883815-1886397 GCF_000951045.1 Mandrillus leucophaeus | reverse complement strand
AGCTCGAACCCGGGGCTCGGACTCCGGAGCCGGCACTGCGTAAACGCGGAGGCGCAGCTTCGCTAGTTTCACAGCTAACAAGCGTTCACAGAAGGAAATCTGGACTATAAGTCACGTTCATAAGGCAGAAAACAAGCAATCCTACCATTGTCCATCGTCCCGGAGGCAGCCTCAGAGCTTCTGTCCTTGTCCATAAATGATTTTGTGGCGATTTGGTTTTGTTTTGTTTGTAGTAGTTGATGTGGATCGTGATTTTTTTGTTTGTGTTTGTTTTTTGGGTTTTTTGGGAGGGGGGTTGAGACGGAGTCTTGCTCTGTCGCCCAGGCTGAAGTGCAGTGGCTCGATCTCTGTTCACTGTAACCTCCCCCTCCCGGGTTCAAGCGATTCTTTTTTTTAAATTTTTATTTATTTATTTACTTTGTTTGTTTGTTTGTTTTTGTTTTTGAGATGGAGTCTCACTCTGTTGCCCAGGCTGCAGTGCAGTCGCTTGATCTGGGCTCACTGCAAGCTCCCCCTCCTGGGTTCATGCCATTCTCCTGCCTCAGCCTTCTGAGTAGCTGGGTCTATAGGCATGTGCCACCACATACTACTAAATGTTTGTGTTTTTTGTACCATGGTGGTCTTGAACCATGTATCCGCCTGCCTCGGCCTCCCGAAGTACTAGGATTAGAGGCGTGAGCCACCGCACCCGACTGAAATGGGTTTTTTGTTTTTTTTTTCTGAGACGAAGTCTCGCTCTGTCACCGAGGCTGGAGTCAATGACAATTTCAGTGCAACCCCCGCCTCCTGGGTTCAAGCGATTCTCCTGCCTCAGCCTCCCAAGTAGCTGGGACTACAGGTGTGTGCCACCATTCCCGGCTAATTTTTGTATTTTTAGTAGAGACGGGGTTTCACCATATAGGCCAGACTGGTCTCGAACTCCTAACCTCATGATCTGTCCCCCACCGCTTCCCAAAGTGCTGGGATTACAGGGGTGAGCCACCACGCCCGGCCAACTTTATTTTCTTTTTTTTTGAGACGGAGTCTCGCGCTGTCGCCCAGACTGCAGTGCAGTGGCCGGATCTCGGCTCACTGCAAGCTCCGCCTTCCGGGTTCACGCCATTCTCCTGCCTCAGCCTCCCTAGTAGCTGGGACTACAGGCACCCGCCACCTTGCCCAGCTAGTTTTTTGTATTTTTTAGTAGAGACGGGGTTTCACTGTGTTAGCCAGAATGGTCTTGATCTCGACCTCGTGATCCGCCCGTCTCGGCCTCCCAAAGTGCTAGGATTACAGGCTTGAGCCACCGCGCCCAGCCCTTTATTTTTTTTATACTGACACATGGCCATGCAATTCTTGAGTAATGCACAGAGAAAAGGGAAGCAGTGAAGTAGAAACAACTTGAGGAAATAGTAAACGGTGAACTCTAGAACACGAAGCCCAGGGTGGAGGAGCCTCAGGGGCAGGGGCCAAGGGTCACAAGGAGGCTGTTATGTGAAGAAAGCTGCTGACAAGGCACCAGAGGGCAGAGGAGAGAGGGGCAGCTGAAGGGCAAGGAAGAAAGGACAGTTCTCAGTTTTGCTGGAGGCCTCAATGGCAGCCAGAATGCTTGGCCAAGCGCTAGAGAAGCCAGACCAAGAAGCCCCTTTACCCTCTGGAGACACAGAGAAACCTCCCCATGGGTCAGGTCCAGCTGCCTATCCTAGGACACCACACAGGGAGCAGATGTCTCACCTGGCCCAGCACAATTCTCCGGACCCGGGCTGGAGGAAGGGGACTGACCCCTCTCTTTATCTCACCCTTTCCTGCCCAGAACCTCTGCCCATGTCCAATGGATGACCTCAGGCCAAGAATGCAATAACTTGGCCTGACGTTGTGAAGTCACGGTCCATCCAGGGAGGGGCAAGAAGATGACCAAAAACATCTCGGGAGGGGCTGGCAAGCTGCCTTATGTGTGTGGTCCTGTGCTGCAACGACACATTCCTCACTCACCTCTACAACGATCATGGCACGAGGGAGGAAACGGGGGTGCAGAGGCTAAGGAACGTGCCCAAAGCCCTACAGCTAGTATATTAGTTATCTACTGCTGTTTAACAAATTGCCCCAAAATTTAGATGTGTAAAACAACAAAGAGGTCTAACTCATGGTTCCTGTGGGTCTGGAATTCAGGAGAGGCATGGCTGGGTGGCCTGGCTCAGGCTCTCTCGTGAAGTTGCCATCAAGATGCAGCCAGGGCTGGTCAGGTGCGGTGACTCACACCTGTAATACCAGCACTTTGGGAGTCCAAGGCGGGCAGATCGCCAGGTCAAGATTTTGAGACCAGCCTGGCCGACATAGTGAAACCCCGTCTCTACTAAAAATATACAAAAATTAGCTGGACATGGTGGCAGGCGCCTGTAATCCCAGTTACTCAGGAGACTGAGGCACAAGAATCGCTTGACCCCAGCAGGCAGAAGTTGCGGTGAGCTGAGATCACGCCATTGCACTCCAGCCTGGGCAACAAGAACAAGACTCTGGCCCCCCAACCCCCCAAAAAACAAAAATTGCAGCCTGGACTGAGTCATCTAAAGGCTAGAGCAGGGCTGAAGGATGCACTTCCTAAAAGA
>NW_012102477.1:1880716-1883765 GCF_000951045.1 Mandrillus leucophaeus | reverse complement strand
CACCCTCTGCAAACCTCAAGGGGGAAGTGTGAGGCCTGGGGCCGTCCATCAGGGTCCAGGCACCTCCCGAAGGAGCCTCGAAGCCAGCCAATCACTGGCTCCAGACCCATGCTGTCAGGTATCTCTGTGGCCACCAGACCACTGCCACTCTCACGGGTGTGATGACATGGGACCTGTCTACTGGTAGTCTTCTGCCTTCGTGGAATTCTGTAACTTCTTCCTTCCTGCCTCGGCCACAGCACGTCAGCCAAGCACCTGTCAGGGTCCCTCTCTGGCAGGATGATGTTTAGAAGCTCAACACAGTGCCTCTGCCTCCTCTTCAGGACCATCAGAACTTGCTACCATGGGTGTGTTTTAATAAATAACTTTATTTCCGCAGCCAAAAAAAGATGGTTGAATATTACCTTTTAAAGCACTTTTTAGCACCAACTGTGAAATAAAAAGCCTGAGAAAAAGCCCTCTTTGAGTATGAAGTGTCTAAATGTTTATTTGTACTACTATTGTTGTAAAGGGAAGGTTTTGCAGCATTTTCAGGTAGTGATTAAACTGCATAAACAGCATCCCGAGACCGCCTGCCACGATCTGGAGGAAACGCACTGCCAGGGCCCACGTGCAAGGTAGGGGCCTGCCAGGCTCCCGAAATGCCCCCTTTCCCAGCACTCAGTCCCATGGAGGCAGTACAGCCTCAGGGATGCCAGCAACTCTGGGCCTGGGGGTGAGTCCTTCAGTCCCTGCACAGCCCAATCAATCTGCCACCCATTTGGTGACCTAAAATTGTAGTAAGCAAACAATTTTGGTTACTCAGTAGTTTCTGAAATTTAAATCTCTGGAACAATTTAAAGCAATAAGACCCTAGATGCACCTGTCTACTATCCTTGTCCTCCTTAATAAAATGGGCTAGGCGTGGTGACTCATATCTGTAGTCCCCCATTTTGGGAGGCCAAGGCAGGAGTACTGCTTGAGCCCAGGTGTTGGGAGACCAGCCTGGGTAACATGGTGAGACCCCACCTCTAATAAAAAAAACAAAAAAATCTGCTGGCTGTGGTGGTGCACACCTGTAATCCTAGCTACTAGGGAGGCTGAAGTGGGAGAATTACTCGAGCCCAGGAGGCTGAGGCTACAGTGAGCCGTGGTCATACCACTGTGCTCCAGCAAGGGTAACAGAACAAAACCTTGTCTTTTTAGAAAAGAAATTAAAAAATAATGAGCCAGGCACAGTGGTGTGCACCTGTGGCCCCACCTACTACTGAGGTGGGAGGATCATTTGGGCCAGGAGTGCAAGATTGCAGTGAGCTATCATCGAGACCCTGTACTCCAGTCTGGGCAACAGAGCAGGGTTTGCTCGCTCTCTCAATCTCTTTTTTTTTTTTTAAAAGGAGCTCCTCACAAGAGAAGTCCACCAAAAACACCAGTGCCCACCTCACAGGTGTGGTGTCACCATGCAAGCCCCCTACTCCCAGGTTATCATCTGATCACTGGGTTTTCCTACACACACACAGGTGCACGTACCCACACCCAAGGGAAGGCAGGCAGCTGTGGTCTGCCTCGCCAGCAGCCTTGCACACTGGCGCCCTGGGGCTCCTCATGGCCAAGGCCTGCCCAGGTCACTGCAGCTTCTTTCCAACCAGGAGCCTCCCGCCAACCATGTCTTTCCACACCCCGTTCTCAGTTCTGGCAATCAATCAATCTCCCCATTCAGGACAGGACCCCCTCTGTCCTCTTCTACCTTCTACTCCACTGACGAGACAAGCTTCTGTTACTTCATCAGTGCTGAGAAATGTGAGAGACGTGTCATGGCACAGGTCTACTGAGAACAGGGAAAGGCCAATGTTCTAAACAGAATGTGGCTGGGAGAATAAGCACCATCAACAGATTAGGTCCCTAAACCTACCAGGTGCCATCCCCCAAGTCTCTGGAAGAGGGTCTCTCACACCCTCCCACGGCACTCAGTGACGAGTCACTTCCCCCTAATTTCCCCAGGCAGATGGGACCACCAGGTGCTGGTCCTGTTGCTCTTTTCCAGAGCAGGCACTCAGGTTTTAGCAAGCCAGAGCCCCGAGCCCCGAGCCCCGAGCCCCGAGCCCCCAGCCACACCTCTGATAGGAAAACAAACCCTGAGTTTTAAACAAATTGAAACTTTAAAAAATGTAGCCCATGGGTAAACTGGGCATTTTCTGAGGATTTTAATTTGTTTCATAAAATGTGTATATAAGAACTTAAGAGTTTCAATTTCTTTAACTTTTCTGCGTATGAAGTTCAGCAGTCTCCATCTCTTAGAAGTAGAAATCGGCCAGACACGGTGGCTCAAGCCTGTAATCCCAGCACTTTGGGAGGCCGAGGCGGGCAGATCATGAAGTCAGGAGATCGAGAGCATCCTGGCTAACACGGTGAAACTCCGTCTCTACTAAAAATACAAAAAACTAGCCGAGCATGGTGGCGGGCGCCTGTAGGTCCAGCTACTTGGGAAGCTGAGGTAGGAGAATTGCTTGAACCCGGGAGGCAGAGATCACAGTGAGCCGAGATCTCGCCACTGCACTCCAGCCTGCGCGACAGAGCAAGACTCCGTCTCAAAAAAAAAAAAAAGAAGTAGAAACCAGGCAGGGCACAGTGACTCATGCTTGTGATCCCAGCATTTCCGGAGGCCAAAGTAGGAGAATGGCTTGAGTCCAGGAGTTCAAGACCAGTCTGGGCAATATAGTGAGAAACCTCTCTCTTTAAAGAAAAAAAAACAAAAAGTAGAAACTCTCTTGGCTGGGCACAGTGGCTCATACCTGTAATCCCAACGCTTTTGGAGGCCGAGGCATGCAGATTACCTGAGGTGAGGAGTTCGAGACCAGCCTCGCCAACATGGTGAAACCCTATCTCTACTAAAAATACCAACATTAGCTGGGTGTAGTGGCACGCACGTGTAATTCCACCTACTAGGGAGGCTGAGGTAGGAGAATCACTTGAACCCAAGATGCAGAGGTTGCAGTGAGCAGGTATCACGCCACTGCACTCCAGCCCGGGAGACAGAGCAAGACTCCATCTCAAAAAAAAAAAAAAAAAA
>NW_012102477.1:1879368-1880666 GCF_000951045.1 Mandrillus leucophaeus | reverse complement strand
TTTTTTTTTTTTTTTTTTTTGAGACGGAGTCTCCTTGTTGCCCGGCTGGAGTGCAGTGTCGCGATGTCAGCTCACTGCAACCTCCGCCTCCCGGGTTCAACTGATCCTCCTGCCTTAGCCTCCCGAGTAGCTGGGATTACAGGCAGGTGCCACCATGCCCGGCTAATTTTTTGTATTTTTAGTAGACAGGGGCTTTCACCGAGCCAAGCTGGTCTCGAACTCCTGACCTTGTGATCCGCCCACCTTGGCCTCCCAAAGTGCTGGGATTACAGGCGTGAGCCACTGTGCCGACAACGCCCGGCCTAAATTCTAATAAACGAATTATATGGATTGAATTCATGTTCGGGGCCACGTTGTTGTGTGCATAGAGGTACAGCCTTAAATGTGAACAATTACTATAAACTATATTTTAAAACTTTTTTCTGACTTTATTACATAAATTTTCTTCCTTTTTTTTTTTTTTGAGATGGAGTCTGGCTCAGTCACCAGGCTGGAGTGCAGTGGCGAGATCTCAACTCATTGCAACCTCCGCCTCCCGGGTTCACACCATTCTCCTGCCACCGCATCCCGAGTAGCTAGGATTACAGGCGCCCGCCACGAAGCCCGGCTAATTTTTGTATTTTCAGTAGAGACGGGGTTTCACCCTGTTGGACAGGATGGTTTCGATCTCCTGACCTCGTGATCCACTCGCCTGGACCTCCCAAAGTGCTGGGATTACAGACTTGAGCTACCAGGCCCTGCCCTTAGTATATAAATTTTGTATTGGGTCAATGATTTAATCATATCATTTAATGAATCTGTTTATTCTTTTTTCCCCCCCAAATATTTGTGCTTCAGGGGTAGTTACCAGATGATCGATTTTCCTCGTATATTCGGTAGTCTTGTAATAAAAAGCATGCAGAGTGTAGACGTCTGCTGGTGTGGCTCCTCCTTCGACCGGTGCATGAGCTGGGGTCACGGTGTGGGTAGAGGCTAGGGTCTGGGTCAGGCGCCCGCACCCCGCTTGTGGGAAAGCGAGGCAGGTCTCCGCCGCAGTCCGTCAACATCGGCGCCCAGATCACGCCGGTTCCGCTCCCGCCGGAAGCAGGCCTAGCCTCCTGCTTTTCCGGACAGGAACTTCCTCTTGTCGCGTGACGCCGGGGCGGGCGCTCTACCGGGGCGGACCTGTGGGCGGGACAGAACTCGGAGGACGCTATTAAAAGCCGGACGCTTCCGGTGGAACGGAGCTGTGGCGGGGCTTGCTGGGATCATGGCGGAGAATCACTGCGAGCTCCTGCCGCCGGCCCGGGGCGGCCTCG
>NW_012102477.1:1877351-1879318 GCF_000951045.1 Mandrillus leucophaeus | reverse complement strand
AAACCTCAATTTTCCCTGAGGTAAAATGGGCTGGCTCAACAACTGCTAAAAGTCCCAAAAGTGGAAAATATCCAATGTTGGTAGGAATGTAGAGAAAGGGGCGCCTTCATAAACCAATGATAGGAACATAGTATTTCCTTTAAACCTGAGCAGTGGGAATTCCTGTCCTAGGCCTTTCTCTCTAAAAGGCAGAATAATGGCCTCTCCAAAGATGTTCTCATCTTAATCTCCCAAACCGTGAATGTGTTACTATATGGAGAGATGAATTAATCAGCTGACCTTACAACTGGATAATTATGGCTGGGCATGGTGGCTCACACCTGTAATCCTGGCACTTTGGGAGGCTGAGGCAGGAGGATTGCTTGAATCCAGCAGTTCAAAGCCAGCCTGGACAACATTAGCATGACCCTGTCTCTAAAACAAAAGAAAAAAAGATAGCCGGGCATGGTAGTATGTGCCTGTGGACCCAGCTACTCGGGAGGCTGAGGTGGGAAAATGACTTGGGCGCAGGAGATCAAGGCTGCAGTGAGCTATGGTGGGGTGCCACTGCTCTCCAGCTCCCGTGGGGGAGAGGCAGACATCGCTGCCCACAGACCTGCCTCTGACTCAACTGTGTCCACCCTCCCTGCTCCCTACTCCCAAGTCACAGATGACTCAGCAGTGACCCTGTGTGCCCGGCCAGGTCCAAACTGAGAGGGAAGGTGTCCTTTTCACACTGCTAATGATGAGAGTGGCTCTTTTTAGCTAAGCAAGTGCAGATGGGAGCCTGGATGGGGCAGAAATGTTCCCCAGGCCCTGCCTGTGGTTTCTGCCTGGGCCTTGGCTGCTGCTGTGTGTGAGCTGCACGTGAGCCTGTCACCGTGAGCTGGGGCGAGCTGGGCCACACCTACCCTGGGGTGTCCCAGGGAGCAGGACGCTCTGGGGCCCAGCACGTTGCCCTGGGCCTGTGGCCGGAGTCAAGTCCTCTCTCCTCCTGCTGGCTTTTGGAAAGGCTTGGCTGTGTTGGGGAGTCTCTCTTGGTCCTTTCAGGAATTTCCGTTCAGGCTTACTCCTCCTTATCAGCTCTTTTATCCATCTCAGAACGCCCTGTGTCTCCGTGTAGGACAGTGGCTTCCTAACCCTCCTAACTGCACGTACAGGCACAGGAAAGACGTCTCAGGGCATCTGGTTATAGGGAAACAAGGGGAGCAGGGACGTGGCTTTAATTGGAGCACTCGGCTGGGCTGCTTGGGGAGACTCTTCCGTGTGTTCTTCCTCTGGATGGAACCACCACCTCCTGGGCGTCACTGACAAGCTCCATCTTAACCTCCAAAGCCACAGAACTAGGGGCTCAGAGCCAGAGCTGGCAGCTGACAGTTGATGATGCCATTGCCTGAGCTCATGACAGCCAAGCCCTTCTGTGGGTCACCTTTCTCCTCACCCAGCCCCTTTCTCTTACCTTTTTAAAGGCTCGTGTGTTTGCTTTCTTTACGCTGCGCTTGCTCATGTCAACTCCAGTTTTATCCAGCACATCCTTAGAGCCATCAGCTGGCATGCAGGTGCCTTACACTCTACGGTGGAACGTGGGGTACCGTGTGTCCACATAGACGTGCTTACATGGAATTACAGTTGTGGGTTTATCCAAGGTGAGGAAGATTTCACCTGCTGTTTAATAGACCTGGGGCCATGTGCCTCCCCACACGTGGGCAAGGACAGGTGGAATGTCAGGACCACACTCTGTGGCTTCTCGGCACAAAGGGGAGGGAGGCTGTGGTCGCTGCCGGCCTAGGTGCCCCAGGTGCCTTGCCTTTCTCTGGGACACAGCTGGGGGCTGGCTTCTGAGGGATTCTTTTCTCCCCTCTTTGGCCGCAGCCAGGGCGGTGGGCCATCCTGGTGTGGAGCACAAGCCTCTCCACCGTAGTGAAATGGCTCTGTACCACGGCTACCACGTGGAGCCTTAACTTGCGGAAGGCTTGTTAACAATTCGT
>NW_012102477.1:1875590-1877301 GCF_000951045.1 Mandrillus leucophaeus | reverse complement strand
GCCCTGGCCCAGCGCCCCGGCAGCGTGTCCAAGTGGGTCCGGCTCAACGTCGGCGGCACCTACTTCCTCACCACTCGGCAGACGCTGTGCCGGGACCCGAAATCTTTCCTGTACCGCTTGTGCCAGGCTGACCCCGATCTGGACTCGGACAAGGTGAGGGCCGCGCAGGCCAGCCCGGAAGGTCCTGGCCGTCCCGGCCTGCGGCTACCGCACACGTTCTGCTTCGTGCAGAGGAGACCTCAGCGGGAGCGGGCGACTCTCCTCGGGCTTCGAGCCCCGCGATCCCTTGTCACCAGCTCGTCCCCAGCTTCCCCCGACCCCCTACTCTGGGAGGGGAGGACGAGGATGGCGCCCTGGAGTCCACTGCTTTGGAAGATCCTGAGTCGCTTCACCCTGGGGTGTCTCTTCCTCGCCCTCTTTGCTTTTCGGTGGAGGAGGCTTCCCAGACCCTGGACTTTGCTGTGATTCTACTTTCTTTTTCTCAGTAGGTTCTTTTGCCCAGGGTGTGTGAACGCCTTCTCTTCTCTGTCCTAGGATACTTGCTGGCTCTGGAAACAGAACCGTTGCGTTGCTCTGTCCTTTCACATTCTGGACGTTTGAATTAACGCTGGCGCTGGGGTTGACATGGGCGGTCCTTTTTTTCCCGGTGACTTGCATTTAGAGAGTTGGCGCTCCATCCTCTCCATCCACAGCATGTATCACCCACTCAGCACCTCTTAGAAGATGCGTCCGTAGTATATAATATGACTTTTCGAAGGGAATTTTGCTCATGTTAAGGGTTGCTTTAGGGTTGTCCAGGAAGAGCCAGGTAGGGAATCTTTCAGTCTGCTTTCTGATTAGCTTAGTTTTCTCACTGTCTTCGCAAAAAGACAGGAATTTCCAGGTTAGTTTGCAGCTTGTCTTTCATCAAGCGAAATGCTCATGCTGTTGGGCAGATGGCAATAGAAACCTTTTATTACCTTTATTAAGAGTTGTGAAGCCGAGGAAGAGTGTCTCGGGAGTTGTGCAGGATTGAAACTTAGAAAAAAAGCCTGTTTGAAGAAGGTGTTGCCTGTTTCTTCAAGGCAGTTCACAAGCCTTACACTAACTTTGCTGGGTCTGTCAGTTGAGCTTACATGATTGCAGTTGGCTTTGTGCCGTGGCAGCCAACATTTGCCATGCATGAGCCTTCCCAGAAAGGCTCGGATCCCTTTTCAAGTTTGAGAAGCCTGACTGAAACCATTCTCAGCATGGCATGACCATGATCAGGAAAAGAGAATCTGGAGTTACTGCTAAGGCCGCCTTGTGGGTAGAAATGAGGGTTTGAGATGCCAACACTCCTGTCTCTCCCCACAACTTCCAACTGTTTCCATTGCTCATTTGACCAAGCCGTCTCCTCAGAGAATTGACTCCCAGGAAATGACAGTATAGGCTTTTGTTAGCTGTGATTTTCCTTTCATAAGGGTGGGTGTATGTTTTACTGTTTGGTTTTTCTTTTTAAATAGCAGGGCTTAGTGGTCACTCCCTTGCCTTTCTACTCAAGCATTCCTGTTTTGTATGTGAAATTAGATTTTAAATTGCTCTTGTTCATTGGGTTCTTTGAGGCAATGTCTGTCTATTCAGCACTGGAGCACTTGATTGAGAGCTGATTAACTTTAGCACAGTTAAGGTGGTTCATCCCTTTATTTTACAGTTCCTTAAGACTTTGTTAAAAATTATGGGCTGGGCTCGG
>NW_012102477.1:1874928-1875540 GCF_000951045.1 Mandrillus leucophaeus | reverse complement strand
AGGCACCCGCCACCACGCCTGGGTAATTTTTTTGTATTTTTAGTAGAGACGGGGTTTCACCGTGTTAGCCAGGATGGTCTTGATTTCCTGACCTCATGATCCGCCTGCCTCAGCCTCCCAAAGTGCTGGGATTACAGGCGTGAGCCACCACACTCAGCCAGCCACACTTAATTTCTGTTAATGTCCACTTCTGGCCACACTCAGCCCTGTCAGCTTTTGGTGATGCGCCAGAGGCCGCTGAAGGCCGTGTGTATGGCCAGGAATGCCTCTCCCTTCCAGTTTCCCTGCTGCCACCCAGAGCTCTGGCTGACCCTAGCAGGACAGGTCCCCACAGGGTGTGTCACCACCTCTGGGTGCTGGTGCTGTGGGAAGGGCAGGGCTTCCTGGGCAGCCCCTGAGTTTTCTTGCAAGAAACCTGAGACCCCTGCTCCTGAGAGGGCTCCAGTTCCTGCCGAGCAGAGCAAGACCCTGCAGCGACCTCAGCTTGGCAAGACCCCCCGTGGTGCACCTGAAGCACGTTTCTTCCCAGAGAAGCCGCTGGACCTCGTGTGAAGGGCCAGGTCATGAGTCCACACACGTCTGCTTCTCACTAAGCTTTGAGTCATGCGTGGG
>NW_012102477.1:1846913-1874268 GCF_000951045.1 Mandrillus leucophaeus | reverse complement strand
TTTTTTTTTTTTTTTTTTGAGACGAAGCCTCGCTGTATCGCCCAGGCTGAAGTGCAATGCACAATGTTGGCTCACTGCAGCGGGGCTCTTGGGTTCAAGCGATTCTCCTGCCTCAGCCTCCCTAGTAGCTGGGATTACAGGCACCCTCCACCATGCCCAGCTAATTTTTGTATTTTTAGTAGAGACAGGGTTTCGCCATGTTGGTCAGGCTGGTGTTGAACTCCTGATCTCAGGTAATTCGCCTGCCTTGGCCTCCCAAAGTTCTGGGATTACAGGTGTGAGCCAGCATTCCCAGCCCTTCACTGCCGTTTTCAAGGCTGCTGGTTGCATTAGGGATGTGTGCCTTAGAGGCTGGGGGACCCCCACGTTGCCCCTGCTGCTTTGCTGGGCAACAGCATGGATGGTGGAGAGCTGCAGCCGGAGTCTGGTGAGATGAACAGAGTGGCCAAGCTTGTTACCAGACTACTCTGAGCGCTGCTTTCCTGACCAGATGTCCATCTGCAGCTGCCCTGTGGACTTGGGGAGTGGGCAAGCAGTCAGCTCTGTCCGCGGGGTCTTTTCTCCATCTCCCAGGGCTGTGTGTGCCCTAGCTCGGCGCTGCCTCCCATGTGCTCCCGTGTCCAGGGTCACCCTCTCCTTTGTGGTTTGGAAACTGCCCTGCCTGGCCTACGGCCCGTGGCTCCGGCTGAAAGCTGGGACCCCTGGAGATGGGTGGCTCAGCCCAGCCTGCTGGGCCCACTCAATGCCATCTTGGGCCTGGCCACAAGTAGGTCAGATGCCAATTCAGTGAGATGCAGGGAAGACGAGGGAAATGACTTGTCAAGAAAACAGTCTTAATTATGGCTCTTTTACAAAAAAAACACCATTAACCTTCCCGAAAATCAAGTGCAGCCTGTGCTGGTTGTGTAAGCCGTGGAAGGCACTGGAAAGCCAGGAAGAAAAGCACCCCCACGCCCGGCCCGCAGCATCTCGTTGGCTTCCTGGTGGCCTCTCCTCATCCCAGACTTAGAGGCGTGACCAGGCCGGGGCATCTTTCCTTCCTTGTGTTGTGGGGGCTTGGGCAGGCCCTGCTGCCGGCCTTACGGGCAGCACAGGGGCCCTGCCTAGGTTGGCCCAGGCGCTGTTCTAAACCTCCCCAAGGTGACCTTGCTGCCTTTGTCTCCATGAGCCTAGGAGTATATCCTGAATTTTGTATGATTTTGTGTTTCCCATTTTCCCATGTTCCTTAATTTTTTGTTGTTTCTGCATCAGGGTGGAGGCTGCCGAGCCACATCCCTAACACCAGCAGTGAGCTGCCAAGGCCCTTGCGCACGGGCTAGGCACTGTCAAGGCCTGGGCTGGCGCCACGAGTAGCCCCCGCACACGCTAGGCCTATCTGGAGCACGTGACTCACTCGAGCTGGGAGCACCAAGACCTTTGCCTACATGTGTGGAAGCGAGTCAGGCCACAGCAAGACCTGAACCCTGGTGGGATTTGGAGGTCCTGGTTTAAGACCTTGGCACTTCCTGTGGATATGGAAATCTCCCATTGAAAGCACTCAAAGAGTGCAGTGGTGAGAGCAGCACCTCCACACGCCACTGCCTCCGTGCCCTGGCGCGGATGTCCCTGACCTTCCCCTCTGCCCAGACAGGGCCTGTTTCTCAAGGAACCACACCAGTTAGAAGGAATCCACGGGAAGAAATGGCCGGAGAGCTATAAGGCCAGCCACAGAGGAGCCAGTTTTGGAATTTCCCACCAAGGGTTCAGCCTGCTGCTCACCCTTCAGCCTCTGGTGCCCCGCGGCTCAGCTGGGTTCTAGGGTCTACGTGGTCTCAGGGCAGGCCATGCAGGGCTCTGCAGTGTCACTCTGGGAGAGGGCTGTGGAGGCAGCTGCAGGCCCGGTGTGCCGAGTCCAGAGTCTGGATGTGTCCTACATAGGCCCAGAGGTTGTGGGGCTCAGAGAATTGAACCACATGGGAGGAGTGTAGTGTGGCAGGGGCCCCATATGAAGCCCGCTGTCCTGGAGGCACTGGGGCGGCGGCGGGGGTGCAGAGCGGCCGATAGCCTCCAGAGGATCTGGGTGAGGTTTTCGTGTGTTTTCCTAGAGGTCTTGCAGTTGTGAGGACAGAGGTCCAGGGCACAGTGGCCTCACCTTGGAGTACACAGAGCCAGGCTGTCTCCATACGGAGAGACTTAAACTCACTTAGACCTGGGATGGTGGCTGGTCAGGGTTAGGCTGTAGGCGGCAGGACGTGGCCACACCGTCAGGGGTTTCCCGAGATGCCGCAGGCTCAGGTCTGTTGGGGAGAGGCCTGGGTCACCTGGTGCCTCTGAAGCCTCCTGATGTGACCGGGCCTTGGTGGACCTGCAGGAACTGTCGGCTTCTCACGGAGGACTCACCGTGCTCTGCTCTCTTTAGGACGAAACAGGTGCCTATTTAATCGACAGAGACCCCACCTATTTTGGGCCCGTGCTGAACTACCTGAGACATGGCAAACTGGTGATTAACAAAGACCTCGCGGAGGAAGGTAAGCCGACTTTTGAGCATAGGTGCCTTAGCTTTGGGGGCAAGGGCCTGACAAAGGTGCCACGGGCTCCACTTAAGACGCAGATGCCTGCAGCCTGGGCCCCCAGGGAGGAGCAGGCCCTGTACTCTGAAGCTGGGGCCTACGTTCTGGTGCTGAGGCCACGGGCAGCGGCGCAGCTGCCGGACAGGGAGGTCTGGGGACCCTGTGGCTGTGGGGTCCTCCCCGGCTGCAACTCCTTGGAGGGCTCCCTCTGTGCAGGCTCCAGCTGGCAACACAAGGGGGCGAGGGGCTCCTCCCTGCTGTGACTGAGGTGGTCTGAGCAGGTGTGTGAGGCACATGCCCGGTGATGCCCACGGTGTGGCTCAGGGCCCTGGTTCCCTGGCCTGCTCTCCCTCAGGGACAGCCCAAGGGTGGTATCTCTGTGCCATCACCTGGACTGTGCCTGCTGCTGCCAGCTGCCGTGTTCCATTCTGAGTGGTGGTGGTGCAGGGACGGCACCCACACGCGTGGGCCCAGGCTGGCCTGCCTGTGTGCTGTAGTGCTGGCTTGGCTCAGAACAGCCCGAGGCCTTGCCATGAAGACTGAGGGTTTCTGGGCACCTGTGTGCAGGCGTGGCCCTGCTCCCCGGCGTCCGTGTCTGTACATCGGTCTGTACTGGGCAGCGTCTCACTCCGTTTTTGCTCTGGATCTCTGGGCCTCGGCATCTGCCTGCCTCCTCCGAGTTCACGCGGGGCGCGGGGTGACGGGAGCTGTGGCCCAGCCCTGCCCCCGCTCTGACTCTGTGACCCACGCTGCCCACTCCTGTCTCTTTGGCAGGCAGTGTCTTTCATATGCGCTCTCTCTGGTCGCCTGGGCAGCCCCTTGTGTTCTGCCATGGAGCCGTCTGAGTCCAGGCTTCACTTTATCTCAGTCTGCCCCTAGTGGGATTGGCTCAGAAACAGGCGCTAGACACAAACCGCCTGGGCTCGCTGGCCCGCCTCTAACCCGCCTCCGACGCGGCCACTCGCCCTCGGTGCTGGACAAGGGGGCTGTGCGGGAACCGTGCAGGGCTGGGAAGCCTGTGACTCTGAGGCTCTCATCTCTATCTTGCATGGCCCTGTGCTATGTAGGTGGCGGGGTGTTGTCCTGAGCTGCCATATCCCATGTGTGGGTTCCTCTGGAGACCACCCATGAGGAAGCTCTAAGGCTGGACCTGTGGAATCTGCTCTTAAGGCTCTTAAGGGAGGTGCGCAGTCCCTAAATGCGGCACATTACGGGTGGCAGACTTTGGGAAGAGCTGGAAGTGACCCTCTCAGCCAGCCACAGTCTTCCCTTTGAATGGGGTAAACTGAGGTGCCAGGTGACTGAGACATATGCACAAGGCTGCAGGCCTGAGCGCCACACAGCACCCCACCCAGTGGCATGGCCGTGAGCAGGTTCCCAGCAGGAAGCGTTGGCCTCCAGGCTTGGAGGGAAAATGCCAGATCCCACCCCTTCATGCCGCGGCCTCAGTTTAGGCATGCACTGAGCTGCATGTAACCAGCGACTCCATACCTGGTGGGCCACTGGAGGTTGCTCGAAGTTGCCTAGGGTGACCTGAGCTGGAGGTATTTAGTCCACACGTCGGCCCTCTCGCCACAGCCCCTCCACCCATAATCCTGGAACCCCGCAGGGCTAACATGTCTGCAGGAAGCCTGTTAGGATGGGGCCTGAGCAGCTCCCGCTGGGCCGAGCCGTGGGTCCTCATTGCAGGGGATTCTTTGGTTTCGTTTGGTTTAGTAAAGACAATTTATTTTTCTTTATTCCAGGAGTATTGGAGGAAGCAGAATTTTACAATATCACCTCGTTAATAAAACTTGTAAAGGACAAAATTAGAGAACGAGACAGCAAAACATCACAGGTAAGAGAAATAACTAAGGCTAGAAGCTTTTATGGCTGGTGTGAAGGAACGGCTCCCTCTTACTCCCCCGATCGGCTGCCTCCCACATGAGTCCTGCAGTCTGGGGCTCTCCTGCCCTGAGACCCTTGTCCTCTGTCACCACCCCAGTGTCCGCCAGCTCCGTCTGCAGCCTCGCCCCAGGGTCCCTTGAAGGATCCGTTCAGCCTGCCCGGCCCAGCCTCTGGGAGCCCCCAAAGGATGGTTGTAAGGGAGTTGGGCATGGGAGACGTGTGGAGGGAAGGAGGGCCCCATGAGGGCTGGTCGGGGAGACCCTGAGGTGGATGGCATCTGGTAGGGAGCAGAGGGTGCCAAGGGCCTGCAGCTAGCATGACTGGAGGGAGACAGCAGAGGGGTCATGTGGATCTGCACAGGCGTCAGAAGGACCTTGGTTTTATTGGGAAGAGGGGCGAGTCGCCACAGACAGACCTCTCACATTTAGCGCAGCCCTTCTGCAGCCCGGGGAGCCCAGGTTGTTGGTGGGCTGTGCCCAGTACCTCCTGTGGAGGGGCCACTGCTGGGCCTTGGGCATCAGTCTTGTCCCTGAGAGCTGAGCCTGCCCCTGCCCCAGCTTAGCATCCTTGGGAAGGCACCAGGAGTGGGTGTGGGCCACACTGTGGCTGCAGCTGCCATCAGAAGTCTCGGTCCACTTAGAGCCCTGGGCCCTGTGCAGAGACTCCTAGCCTGGCCGCTCAGGGCCGCTGGCCACCTAGCAACATGCCTAGTTCCCCCTCCTGCTGGAGTTCCCTTGGCGCCACTGAGGGATCTGGAGGGGCTCCTTATCTGTGGGGCAGGAGCTGTGTCCCACACCCTCGGTCACCTTGTCCAGCCTGCCTCTTTCCCTGTTGTGTGACCGGGCTGTGTGGGTGCTCCCTGCCTCAGTCTACCTGCCCGTATGACGCAGGTGGGTGAGAAATGGTGCAGGTGGGAGAGTCCTTGCAGTCCAGTCTTGCTGTGACACACAGTAGCATCTTACTGTCTTGCAGAAGAAGGCACTCGGTTGTGTGACCTCGAGGCCACTGTGTGCCTTTGTCACTCATACATCCCTGGCATGAGTCACCATCTTAAGGTCAAGGACCAAGGATCCCTGCACCCTTTCTCACTGCTGTGTTTCCATCCAGCTCTGTCTGCAGCCGGAGTCCTCTGTAATGACTGTGTCTGGGACATGGGGCCGCCCTGCCCACTGGGGAGCAGCTCCATGCAGGCGGGCGGCCCTGGTGGCTCACCATCACTTCCAGGACCACAGCTGCCTAGAGGGGCACAGCAAGTGTGCCAGGCAGGTGGGGGATTAGGAGGTGGATGGAGTTTTGGGAAGCAGCTCAGCCTTGGGGAGGCCTGAGTCCAGGCTGCTGCGCAAGTTCAGGAGCCTCTTCTGGTAGCCGGGAGTGAGCTTTGTCTGCCACTGGCTCTCAGGGCCCTGCCTGCCAGAGCCTTTCCTGACCAGTGAATTCAGGGCTGCATGGTTCCTGCGTGCGGAGCAGAAATGGACGCTCTCGTGTCGTCATGTCGAGCCACAGGTGCTCTTGGGATTTCAGGAACATGACTCATTTTATTTTGGAACTTAGAAATAGAAATATTTTTGGAGGCGAACGAGGAAGCAGAAAACAGCAGCTGTTCGGGCCGCGTGTTTTGATTTTGTGGATGTGCTCAGGGTTGCTTTGGGCCTCGTGCCCTGCGCTGAGAACTGGAGAGTGAACCTCAGCCTCCCTGGGTCACCTGGGCTGGGGCCACAGGCAGCAGCGGGACATGGGTGGCCCGCCCTTACTCATGCCCATTGTTCTTGCAGGTGCCTGTGAAGCATGTGTACCGCGTGCTGCAATGCCAGGAGGAGGAGCTCACGCAGATGGTGTCCACCATGTCTGACGGCTGGAAGTTTGAGCAGGTGAGGGGCTGTGGCCAGGCTGGCGGCAGCCATGCTGCAGCTGAACTTGTACTCACAGTGGCTCAGGGCTCAGTGCTCCTGGAAATGCAGACTTCGCTGCTGGCGTCTTCCTGCAGTTCTGGGGGTGCTCACGACAGTGGCCTGTGCCCTGTTTCCACTGGAGGAGCCGTGGGAGTTCGAGTGTGGTGGGCAGAGGTGTCTCAGGCTCTGCCCCGTACCTTTCCCTCCTCCCTGGCCTGCCTCTTCTTCCCAGCGCTGCACTTTCTTCACATCACCTGGCACCTCTGTGTGACCAGGGTATTGGTGTCCCCAGAGCCTCCTGGCGAGTCCACCACTCAGTGCACGCCCCCGTCCCCCACAGCTCACTCCAGTGAAGCATACGGAGGCCCTGATGCCCTTCTCAGGCTGCCTCCCTTCCTGCCTGTGCTGGAAGGTGCTGCCAGGCCCCCGTGCCTTCTTTCCGCCTGGCTTTACCAAGCTGTGGCGGGTGGGGTCTGATGGGTCTGTGCAGGGCGTGCCTTCTTCAGCAGCTTCCATGGGAACCACCTGAGTGCTGCATGGGCCACTGTGCTGTGGCCTTGTGGCTTGTCATCGGGGACCTCAGGACATATGAGGCATGGCCTCTGAGTGGGGGACCCTTGCCCACGGCCTGGCTGCCACTGTTCCTGGTGCTAGGCAGACACTGAGGGTGGGGACAGTGACCTTGCCCAGCCCTCCCTGTCCTAAGAGTTTCCTCTGTCACTTGCTTCTGTCTGGGGCAGATTCTGTCCATGACCCAGTGGCCCTCCCAGGTTGTGGGAGTGACAGGCTCAGCCAGTGTCCCTCTGAATGAAAGCTACCTTTTCCTTTGAGTCTTTCAAAATAATTACATTGTAGGGTACTCTGAGCCTCCCCTTAAAATGTCGCCAAAGACATTTGCATCCCACCGTCCACCCTGAACCCCTAGGCTGGGGGCCGGGGTGACTGTGGGTCTCTGTGCTGACAGGGCAGCTGACCAGCAGCCTGGGCCCTGCCCTGCACTGGCGGCTGCATGTTTCTCATGCTCTGACCTCACCAGAATCGTGCCAGAGGCTCCCATGGGAACAGAAATCTCCACTGCTAGGCAAGCCCCACCTCCCCGTTGTCAAGGGGCCCTGGGAAGCTGTGTCAGCAGCTCGGGGTCCGTGAACAGGGCTATCCCCATGTGGCACCTGTGCTCTTCTTGCAGCTGTCTTGTGACTTTTCTGGCTGGGAGGGAGAGATGTGTCTTGCCCGTAGTGGGCACCTCCCTAACGGGGCGGCTTCAGGTCTTTGCCCTTAGCGCTTCTGGGTGGATTCCAAACCCATTGCAAAGAACGGGTGTCCTCCCCGTTCCTTGATTATGACTTGCTTGGCACGCTTCATCCGTTGGCGACCCCTTCTCCCAGTTCATGTAGGGAAGCTGCTGGGCTGACCAGCTGCCCCGGCTGTGGGGTGGGACCCTGCGGGGTGCTGGGAGGTGGCCAGACCGGACCTAGGGTCCCCAGTGGTCAGCAGGGGATTGCGAACAAGGCTTGGGAAGTGGCTCGTGTGCCTGTGAGGACACAGGGGCTCCGGTGGGCATGGCCATGAGTGCTCCCAGGGGTACCCTTAGCTGCTCGGGCCCATGCCAGCACCCCTGTGGCCGCCTCACTGGGCTGGGTCCACTGTTGCCCACTGGGTCAGCCGCCAGCAGCACAGGAACAGCAGCTAACTGCGGGTTGCCCTCCCGGCCATTGGTCCAACTGTGCAGGTCATAGTGAGGCCAAACTGAGTGCCACCCAGCTGCTTTTTGGCTTGGTGGTGTGCTGCTGGCATGCTTTTTGTGATTTGCATATTGCATTTTAATTTTCCCTTTAAAAGCACAGAAGTTCCTAGGGGCCCAGATTAGCCAGCCATGGGCCAGATGCCTGGCCAGAGAGACAGGTTGGCCCTGGGCCTGCATGGCCTGGCCTGCCTGGTCACCTGGAGGGAGGCAGGTTGGAGTGGCCCAAGGGTGTGCCCAGCAGGCTGCAGCAGACCCACCCTGGCCGAACTCCTGGGCAGCACAGCTCCTCCAGCGGCTTTCGGTCCAGTCAGCGGGCCCCAGGCTCTTCCCTCCTGGCTATCAGAGCCGCCCTCCACTCTCCTCCCGCTGCCCCTCTCCCTCCACCCCAGCTCAGGGACCCTTCTGTGCCCCTCCCCCTGGGGCAGCGGCCCCTTTTGTCCCAGCTGGAAGCGCCAAGGAAAGCTCAGGGTCCTCGCAGAGGACGAGCTCGCCCCGTGCCATGCCATGGTGTGGGGGTGCCGCACGTGTGCTCGTGCAGGTGTTCTGGGGCTTTGTTTTCCATCCATTTCCTCAGGCGTCGGCAGTCTTTGCTGCGGCTTTCGCGGTGGCAGGCACGTCCTGAGCCTGGGCCGGTCAGCCTGGCTGCGTCTCTCTCAGGCTTCAGTGGGCTGCATCTCAGGCTGTGTCTTCCCTTGCAGCTGGTCAGCATCGGCTCCTCTTACAACTATGGGAACGAAGACCAGGCGGAGTTCCTCTGTGTGGTGTCCAAGGAGCTGCACAACACCCCATACGGTACAGCCAGTGAGCCCAGCGAGAAGGCCAAGGTGAGAGCTGGGATGGCCCCGGCCTGGGGCAGGCTTGGGTGGGAAGGCTCTTGCCCTCTCAGAGCTTCCTCCTTTCCTGCCATTCTCATCAAGCCCCCAGTGTCCGCCCCGGTGGCCTTGCTGACTGGTCAGACGCATGGTCTCCCGTGGGACAGGGTCTGTCAACACAGGCTCCCAGTAAGCCCCTGCGGCCTCCCAGCCTGCACACACAGCTGCTCCTGGAAGGGGCCCCTGGGCCTACTGCAGGGGCTGTGCTCTTAGGAATGCCACTGAGGGCTGTGTCTCAGGGGACCCAGGGTTCTCTGTTCCCAGGGCACAGCCTCTGCTGTGTGAGTGAGGACTTGGGACGCTGAGGCCTGGCTGGCATAGGGATCTGGGCCCATCCCTGAGTGCAGGGTTGTGGGGGTCCAGTTGTCGTGGTGGGAATCTGGGCCATCCCTGAGTGCAGGGGTGGGCACCCTGGCTCAGCCACTGTCTGGGCCTCATCTTTGTTGAGAGGAGGGTGTCCTGCAGGCCCTGGGATTCTCAGGCTGCACAGAGTGGGCCCTGTGTGGCACCCAGCCTGGCAGCACCGGCGCAGACTCTGCAGGGGCTCAGGCCCTTCTGTTTTCTGTGGGGCAGGCAGCTGGGGTGAAATGCAGGGACCCCTGCCTCATTTGCTTTCAGGTTGGCCCCGTGGCCCTGCCCACAGGTGACCCATTCTGGTGGCATTTCCTCTGGGCACATTCTTAAGGTTGAGGCTCCAAGATGGACAAATGTGACCATCTGAGCAGAATCCGGCCTTGGCCTGGGCCAGCTCCACCTGGCAGGACTCCCGGACCTCAGAGCCAGGTGGTGGCTGGAGAACCCTTGGCTGGGGTCTGCATGGGTCTGGGAGAGCCTGGGTGGTGGCGCAGGCTCTGTGGGGAGCCAGTCTGGGGTGAAGGCTCGGGGCATTGACAAAGGGTGTTGAGTGGGTGCCATGAGAGGCCAGAACCGGAAGGTTTTTAACTGGTGGCATTAAACCAGGGACACCTGGGCAACCGTAGACTCTTGGCTGGGGGCCTCTGGCCAGCCACCAGCAGTCCAGGACTGTCCCTGTGAGCCTCTCCGAGTCGGCCTTTGGAGGTATGCCTTTGGGAACAGAGGGGCAGGGCCACCAAGCATGTCTCCTGGAGGCCTGTGGCCCGGTCACTGCAACCTTTCCACCACGGGCGACTGTCCTGGCCCAGAGCCTCCCTTGCTGGCCGCCGGTTGCTCTTGCTGTGGGCAGAGGGCAGTCCTGCTCCACCACTGTTCCTCGAGGCTGGGGCAGTGTAGGGCTAGGACAGGCCCTGGCTCGCGACAGCCAGGGTGGAAGCTGGGGTTCCACTGCCAGGCTTGGAGATGCTCTTCCATTTGAGTCTCAGGCCTAGGAGGCGACCCCTGGAGCTCAGTCACAGGGAGGCGCTTCTCTTCCTCTTGGAGCAGTCGTAGGGCTCTTTTCTAAATGGTTTTATTTTTAGAAGTTTTTTATTTCTAAGCTGAGTTTTTATAACCAAGCTCCCCTGGGCTCCTATCCCTCAGGTGGCTTGGCAGCTGCAGAAAGGACACGCTCTGTACTGTGAGGAAGCTCCAGGCATGACCCCAAATCCATTTGTGGTTGAGAATGTGGCCCTATTTCATTTTCCAAAAATACCTGCTCTGAAGTGGGGCAGCTGTGGTGGCTTCTTGATGGGGGTGGTGTCAGCAGTGCCCCGGAGGCAGAGCTCAGGCCAGGGCCTCAGGAGGCCGTGGGGAATTGCTGGGGCCACAGCTGGAGGACTGTGATGGGGGCACCCGAGTGTGGCTGGGCTGCACAGGCCGCATGGTCTGCAGGCCCTCGTCCCTGGTGTCCCTGCAGCATGTGTGGCCTGGTGCTGCTGGGCAGCTGTCCACACTTCAGTCAGCGGTGGCAGGAGCAAGGGGTTGCACTTGTTGCAGGCGAAGGTGGTCCACACATGAGCACACCTGCTTCCCACGCCAGCCCCTCAAGAACTTGTTAGAAGGACGCGCAGAGCTCACAGAGTGCTTGAACTCGGGGCTGCTGTTTATTCCCAAGGAACAGAGAGACAGGTTCAGATCAGCAAGGGCGGGCGCCTGGGCAGAGGCCAGGGTCTCCCCCGGAGTCGAGCAGTGCCCGGGCGGCTGAGGAGGGGGTTTTTGGTGTTTTTGGGGCTCCATTCCATAGCCACGCTCGATGGGTAGGTCCGCCGCCTGCCACCAAGGCTGATCCCATTCTTACCTCCTGTCACCCAGGGCCCCACCCTCTCTCCCGCAGCAGTGGGGCCAATGCAGTGGGGTCCACAGAGCCCAGGCAGCAGAGGCCCTCCTATCAGGCCAAGATCTGCGAGCTAGCGCCATCTGCCAGGAGTGGGGCCGGAGGCCAGGCGCCTCTGGACAGGGTTCAGCCCCTCAGCATGTGGTGGGACAGGACCAGCCCCAGATCACGAGATGCAGCTGCCTCACACAGGGAAGTTTCACCTCTGAGATGTGGCAGAGCCCCTGAGCCTGTGTGTCTCTTCATGGCGTGGCCTCACTAGAGGGTCACCGGGTGTGGGGGTTTGGGCCCGGGGCAGCCGCCCACCCGCACTGTCCTGACAGCCTGTCTTCTCCCCTACTGCACGCTGCACGCCGCCAGAGTGACGACGAGGACGAGGGGCACCCAGGGAGTGGCTCAGATTAAGTGTGAATGTCATGGTGAGCTCCGTGGCCTCCTTGACCCCATGGCCCCAGCTGACCCTTGCTGCAGACCCTCCCTGTGTGTCTGTCTCTGCCCCGTAGTTCACAAGAGCCCTCCACGCTCCGCGCCAGCTGTAGATGGAAAGTAGCACTGTCTGGGGGCGGCGGGGCTGTTGCTGTGGGGCAGACGCCCAGGGGCAGTATTGGGGCGTTTGTTGGGATGACTGGAGGGTGCCTGTGTCAGGCCAGGCTGTGGACGTCAGTAGTCGCGAACACAAGAGCCCTTCCTGGAGGCTGGGCAGGGAGTGCCACTCCTGCTGGCAGCCCTAGTGGGTGACCTTGTCTGGCTCAGGCCACAGGCTCAGGGCCGAGGGGTCAGGACCAGTGCAGCAGACAGCAGACCCCGATCTCAGCTGCCAAAGCCCGCGGCATCCCTGCTGCGCTCAAGCCTCCCAGACCAGCGTGTCCTGCAAGCTCCTCAGCCACCCGTGCCTGCCTTCCTGTGGGGGTGCCTGGCCATGAGGTACAGCCTCAAGGGCCCCCTGGTTGGTGTCTGCAATTGGGCCTTCCTGTGGAAGATGGCCTAGGGCGAGAGTGTGTCCAGAAGACGTGGGTCTCAGCCTGGGGTGAGAGTAGACGGATTAGCTAGTGCTGCCCCCCCGGCCGGTCTTGGGAGGGTGAAGGACAGCACTTTGGCTGCAGGTCTCCAGGGGGTCTCCTGCCCGCATCAGGAGGGAGCTGTTGGGGCTCCTGAACGCTCCGATGCCACGCTGCTTGTGGCCTGTCCACTGCACTGCTTAGTTTTACACAGGGCTGGTGGGGGCTTGGGAGCTGCACTGTCTCCCTGAGTCAACTCCAGACATCCCAGTAAACTTGGGTATCACCCTGGCCCAGGGAGGGATGTGCTGGCCTGCGGGATGGGCTCCTCCGAGGCACTGGAGAGTGAGTGGGAGCCTCGAGCTGGAAGTGGCCCAGGGCACTGAGCCTCAGGTGCACCGTTGGGGGTGGAGTATTGGAGTCAGGCTGAGCAGCTCAGGGGACATGGCCTCCGGGAGCCTTCGGAACAAGCCTGGGGCGGCATGCACCTCTCACCACTGCCCTCTTTCTGGTCAGTGCAGCATGGCAGTGACCTTTGGGAGGCTGTGCCCGGCAAGGGCCCGGGCATTGCTGCCCCACCCGGTGTTTCGCAGCCCTCACGTGACACATGGAGACAGCCGTTGTGGGCCACGCACCGTGAGGCTGGCTTGCTCCGAAGCTCCCTGCCTGGGAGCGTGGGCTGATTTCCCCTCCACCTGGTCTCTGGGGCTGCCGTGGCTCATTTTGGGAGTTCAGCTCAGCAGCATTGACCAGCGCCTGAGCCTGTTCTCAGGGGAGCCCAGGCCGACTTGGGGGTGGCCTCGGGGGGTTCCTGGATGCTGGTGAGGAAAGTAGGGAGGGTACCCCAAGGTAGAGTTTTGAGGAGGTCAGAGGGTGGGGAGGGCAGGGGCCAAGGGGCGGTGGACTCTGCAGGGCTGCCGTGGTCCAGATGAGGAGGGGTCCCCACAGCGTGATCTGCACTTGGGGTAGGCCTCTGAGGGCTGGCCAGTGTTCCATGGGGCAGCCGGGAGGGGCCGGCACACGAGGTGGACTGGCCAGGCTGAGGTGCAGGGCCGAGGGCTTGGGCAAGGGGCATCTCCAGGAGGGTCTGGGTGTCGGGGTGGGGGTGGGGGCTGCAGTGGGCATAGAGGAACGGAGGGAGACAATCGGGGGGCAGGGACTGCTGAGGGACCCACGGGCCGAGTTGCATTTCATGTCTAAAACCCAGGACTGAGTGGGCTGAGAGGGCCAGGAGTCAGCACTTTTGGGTGGGCCTGGGAGGGGCTGCCGTGCACAGTGAGCACTTCCTGTGTGGGGCCTGGAGATGTGCCGGTCACCCGGGTGAAGGTCCTGGGCCTGCCAGCTGAGTCCCCAAGAGCCTGGCCGGTGTGGGCCGGGCGCGGTGGCTCAAGCCTGTAATCCCAGCACTTTGGGAGGCCGAGACGGGCGGATCACAAAGTCAGGAAATCGAGACCATCCTGGCTAACACAGTGAAACCCCGTCTCTACTAAAAAATACAAAAAACTAGCCGGACGAGGTGGCGGGCGCCTGTAGTCCCAGCTACTCGGGAGGCTGAGGCAGGAGAATGGCGTGAACCCGGGAGGCGGAGCTTGCAGTGAGCTGAGATCCGGCCACTGCACTCCAGCCTGGGTGACAGAGCGAGACTCCATCTCAAAAAAAAAAAAAAAAGAGCCTGGCCGGTGCTGCTGGGTTCTCAGGGCCCCCCGAGCTGACCCCAGGCCTGTGGGCTCTGTTCTCTGGAGCAGGCGCCTGGTCAGGGCCACCTCCCTAGCCCAGGGCCCAAGTCCTCATTTTATGCATTTGGTGTTTTTCAGATTTTGCAAGAACGAGGTTCAAGGATGTAAGGGACATAGTATTGACAGCTGAAGAAATGATTTACGTTTTCCCAAGATATAATGAACTGCCATGTCCAGGAAGCTTGGCTGTGAGAAGAAACCTGCTTTTGATCATTTTTCTAGAGATCTGGGTGTGAATCCTTTTTTGCCTCTGAGGTGGGTGGTGAGAGACGGGCCCAGCTGTCCAAGGCCAGACGTCCCCAGGTGGGGGGAGCGCAGCGGCCGGGTGGGCACTGCCTCTCGGGGGGGCCTCGATCTGTTTTTTCCAAGTGCCACATGGGACTGAGGCAGACGCTCCCAGTCAACCCGCTCAATACTGAAGATGGCGTGAAGGAAGCGTTCTTGGTGCTACACAGTCTGGAAAAGCAGCCTGGGCTTCACTGGCAGGAAGCGGCTGTAGCCGCATCGGTGTCCAGCGCGTCATGGCCTCTGGTCCAACCGCCAGGCCCTAGTCTCGGTCAGGGAGTCTGCTCTGCCTCCCAGGCGGGATCGCCGGTTTCTCTCAACCTCGCAGAGCTCCTGACACAGGCGGCTTCTACGTCGTCACTACTTCCCGGTGTCATTCCGAGGCTGGGCCTTCTTCTGACACAGGCTTCAACCCCGCCTGACCAAGCCCGGGATAGTCAAGGCTTCTCAATTTGTACTTTCCAGGCGAGAGAACTTTGTACCCCTTTTCCGTGTGGATAGACTCCCCAGTG
Source organism: Mandrillus leucophaeus (assembly GCF_000951045.1). NCBI lineage: Eukaryota > Metazoa > Chordata > Mammalia > Primates > Cercopithecidae > Mandrillus > Mandrillus leucophaeus. The sequence goes on along the minus strand of NW_012102477.1, from coordinate 1,859,566 downwards.
TTTATACTCTGGAAATGCCCACAGGGCTTGCTGCGTGCAGACTGATCTGTTCCACCCGTTAGCGTGAGGTAGCAGTGTCGCCTCGTCCCTCCACTGCGGGCTCACGGGGAGCTGGCGCCTGTCAGTGCCTTGTTGCGCCTGGCATAGAGGTTGAGCTGGAGGCCTGTCCACCGGCTTCTGGAGCTGAAGGTCTGGGTCACGGTGAAAATTCGGGATGTTTACAGAGCATCACAAATGCCTCTCTCTCGCCGCTCTCTCATTTTCTTTGTGTAACTATGCAGCCTTCCTTCTCTTTCTGGGATGTTTGGGACTTCACTCGACCTGCACGGGCTCTGCCCGACATGCCGTGGGAGCTGCTGGGATTCCTTTAGAAACCGCTGCCCGCATGCTTTGAAAACAGACCTTTCTCAGCTGGCTGTGGGGACCTGTCAGAGTCTGGGGACCTGGCGTGCAGGGCAGGCTCCAAGCGCTTTGCTTCCGGACCTCAGGCTTCCCAAGGGGCGCTGTGCAGACTGACCACCGGCCTCCCGCCTGCAGGTCGGAGGCTCTGACACTGTCTGGTTTCCAATGCTTCTGGAGACTTCCTGCCTAGGCCTCATCCTCTTCTTTGCCAGTCACCTGATTAACCAGTTCTCCAGCATTAGGACTTACCTCCTCGTTTTTGTAAGGTCTCTTGTATGTTGTTACATGTTTGGCTTAAACAGTTTATAAAAGCCTTTCTAGAAGGCAGACTTAGCCACGGTCGACCCTGTCCTCCCCAGCAGAGCCCGGGAGGACGACGGCCGCTGGGGCTCCTGGGCATCCTCTCTGGGGAGCTGCTGGCCGCTTAGCGTTGTTTGACTTTTGACCTTGACATAGTAGATAGGCTTGTGGTTTTTTTAATTTAAAGATATTAAGACTTAATTCACTAAAATTTATTCTGAGGGGATATTTATACTTTTATACTTTTTTAGGTATTGTATTTTATCAGCTTACAGTTTAATGCCTAAGTTTCCCCTGAAAATAGCAAATAAAATTGTGTATTTATGAATGAGCGTAGCAGCTGTTAATGGTCTTAAGATGCAGGGAAATGCCAACCCGGGTCGCTTGGACCAAGGTGCTGCCTCTCCAAGCCGCCCAGCCCCACTGGCCGCCACGGCTCACTCAGGGCTCTGCCTCTCAGTTGATGACCGGGGCAGAGCCGGGCAGTCCACGGGGTGCTAGCTTGGCTGGGGCCACTGGATCAGAGCTGCACAGCCTATCCCTGCACCCTGCTCCGCCTGGACACCTCACCTGCCTCCAGCAGATATCATACCCCCATCCTGGGGGACTGGAGACCATGTACAAGGGCCTTTTTTTTTTTTCCTTAAGAGACAAGGGTCTTGCTACGTTGCCCAGGCTGGTCTTGAACTCCTGGGCTCAAGTGATCCTCCTGCCTCAGCCTCCCAAGCAGCTGGGATTCCAGGCGTGAGCCATTGCGCCTGGCTCAAGTGATTTTTTTTTGGAAGTCCTGATACCTCAAGTTAATGTCCACCTCTCCTCACTTTAGCCTGCAGCCCAGGTGGTGACAGCAGGAGCTTCCTGAGAAGGTCCTGGGGTTCTGGCACCCCCTCCCCAGCTGCTATGACTTCCCCTGGTGGCTGCTCTGCGAAGGCTTGGTCCTTGGACTCCCTGCCCCCCTACAAGGAGATTCCCATTCATGGTGTCCCCCAGGGCCTGGCTGTCTGAGGTCACAGAGCCTCAGGCTGTAGTGGCCTTGTCCATCCTGTTTCCGGGTGTGTGGCTGGCCCAGCCTGACCGCAGCACCCTGGTGAGGGGTGGAGTGGGTGACTGGGCTTCCAGGTGCCCAGCATGAGGCCGGCACAGGGGTTGGGAGCAGGGGAGAGACCCAGATTCTGCTCCAAGGGGTCTTCCCGCTGCCTGACTCCCACCAGGAGCCTGGCTAGGCCTTGCAACCCCTTGACCGGGTAGAGTTGTGGGCACTTGGGGGCCCCGCCCCACTCCAGGAAGCCCAGTGTGAGGGCAGAAGAGGAGGCAGGGGTGGGGCACGTGCAGATGCCTCGCGTGGGTGCCCATCCCCCCAGGCTTCCTGCAGAGCCCATGACTGGAGCCCTCCAGCAGCTGGCACCACCCTCGACATCCCTGCATTTATTGGTGTCCACTCAGCAGGGACTTCTGGCACCCTCCTTCCTCCTAGAGCGCATGGCAGTGGCTGGCTGGGGTAATAAAGAGCTGACCCCACAGTACGGCCACCAAGGCCCTAATGTGGCGTCTGTGTGAGGGGTGGTGACTTCCGGCACCTCTGCACTCTGAGCTGTGTCCCCCAAGATGGGTCAGTTTGCCCTCAGACTAGCTCTTCCTCCCCAGCGTTCCCAGGCCTGGGGCTTGGCACAGGGAGGCCCAGCCTGTGGCTGACCCCTCACCGCAGTTCACCGCTCCCGAACGGAGCCCACAGACTTCTTTCCCGGGGCTCCCGCTGTGTGTGTGGTGTGTGTGTGTGTGTGTATGTGTACGTACGTACTGGCTGTACATGGTGTGGGTGTGGTGTGTGCCTGTGTGCACATGGTGTGTGTGGCATGCACATGTGCTGTATGTGATGTGTGGCATGTGTGTGCCTGTGTGTGGCGTGTGACACGTGTGTGCCTGTGAGTGGCATGGGTATGGTGTGTGTGTGTGTGCGCGCGCGCACATGGGCCAGCTGAGCCTGGGGATGAAGGCTGCCGCCCGCTCTGCCTGCCTCCCTGGGAGCCACAGAACATGCGCAGTCCTGTGCCAGGCTCTCCCTCGAGTTCCTCCTGGAGCTGGCAGGGGCCCTGCTGCCGCCCACCTGGCAGATGGCTCAGAGCCCTGCTTGGTGGCAGCGTGCAAAGTCTGAGCTGCACCCCCGCCCCAGGGTGGAAAAGCGACCTGTGGCAACCTGGACTGGTCCCTTCCTAGCGTCCTTCTCACAGCGTGCTTCGTGGGAGCTCTTAATTGCATGGAATAGACCTGTTTTCCCTTCTTAACCCCTAGTCTCTGCAGAGAGTGTTTTCTGCTCCTCTCCTATGGGCATCCGCCTGTTGACATCCTGGGTGTGGGTGGGGTCTCAGCACAAAGACAGCAGGGGCTGCCCTCCTGAGACCATGTAACCTGTAGCCTCCCCCTGACCACGGGGGCATGGGGCTCCTTGCACAGCCCAGAGCAGGGTGCAGGTTCACTGGGGGCTCTCCAAGGCTGCGAGGCCTGGCCAGTCCCTGCTCGGCTGGGACCACCCAGTGCTGCTGCTCCCCGGGCCTGTCTCTCCCTCTGCCTGGGCTTTGTGCATCTGCTCCACCATGGGGCTGTGCATACAGGCCCCCCAGACCTGCCCGCCCGCCCCTGGGCTGGATGAGTGCAAGAAATGGCCCACGGGGACCACTGGGCAGCCCTTGGGGAGGTGGGTTGGGCCCAGCGGGGAATTCCTTCTGTTTTGCTCCCCACGGTGTCCCCAGGGCTGGTCCCCAGCAGCTGCTTGCTGAGTGGGTGTTGGTTTGATTCCTCGGTGAATACCCCGGACCTGATTTCTTCCTGGCACTGTGCAGGCCACAGTGCCTGTGTGCATGTGCACAGGTGTGTGTGGGTGTGATGTACTCGTGCGCATGTCCAGCCTAACCCCCTTGCCACCACGTGCTGCTCTGGACTCCGGCATGGGGCTGGAGACTGAAGAATGGGGCGGAGGAAGAGGAGCCAAGGGTCAAGGGGAGACACCAGGACACAGGGAGACAAAGGGTGCCAGGAGCAGGAAAGCACAGGTGTGGGCACCCACCCGAGGGGACAACTCTCACCACTCCTGCTGAAGTGGTTTAGAGAAGTTGGGTGGCACCGAGACACGGGCAGCCAGAAGTGCAGGCTTGGGAGGCTGAGGTGCCCCTGCCCAGCCAGCCCCTCCATGCCCTCCTCTCCCCCAGGCACGGCTCCTGCATGGCCCTGAGGGCCTTTCCACATGTGTCTGTCGCTGTCCGCAGTGTCCACCCTGGGGCAGCCTTCGAGGTGAGGGAACAGAGGAACAGGTGGCAGCAGGGAGCCTCCTGTGCGAGGCGCATGACAGGGGTCCCATGCTCTGGTGCCGCCCTCGCCTCAGACACCAGCTGCAGCTCCCTTCTGCTGATTCAAAGATGACCAGAGCCCTCCACATCTCCCGCCTAGGCCTTGTTCTGCAACTCACAGCTCCTCACCAGCTGGGGTCGCCCAAGGATCCCCACGTGGGCAGTTGGCACACAGGCTGGGTTTTTATTGGAGGAAACATAAATAAAATAACGGTATTTGAGAGGGGAGGAAGGAGCACTATTTACAAATGAGTCTGGTGGGGCTCAGAGGTGCAACAGCAGCGCTGGGAGAACCAGCAGGATGGTGTGGGCAGCCAGGCTGGGTGCAGAGCTCTGCTCAAGGGGCTCCTGGCCCTGAGGGTCTGGCTTCTGGCCGCCCGACCTCGCTGGCTGGAACTGCAGTGTGGGGATGACCTGATGGATCCAGTTGTGGTGGGCGGTGACACGGATATAGACACCTGGGCGGTTCTGCCGGGCGCAGCCTTCACCCCAGCTGATCACCCCGGCCTGCAGCCATGACTGACCCACGAGGCACACCAGGGGGCCGCCCGAGTCGCCCTGTGGGGGATGCAGAGGCACTGTCAGCCCACCTTGAGTTCCCAGAGACTCAGTTGCAGCTGCACAGGAGGCATGTAGCTCCACACTGGACTCCTTCTCTCCATCCCAGAGCCTCCATGCCCGGCTCCCCATCTCCTGCCAGTCGATTGACTAGAGTGCCTATTTTTTTAGTGTCCCCAGATCAACTAGGGGGTGTGTGTGTTGAAAATGCAGTTTCCTGTGCCCCACCCCAGAACCACTGACTCCTGGGGTGGGGTCCAGGAATCTGCTTTTTCTTTTTTGAGACAGAGTCTCACTGTCGCCCAGGCTGGAGTGCAGTGGCGCGATCTCTGCTCACTTCAAGCTCTGCCTCCCAGGTTCATGCCATTCTCCTGCCTCAGCCTCCCAAGTAGCTGGGAGTACAGGCACCCACCACCACACCTGGCTAATTTTTTGTATTTTTAGTAGAGATGGTTTCACCGTGTTAGCCAGGATGGTCTTGATCTCCTGACCTCGTGATCCGCCCGCCGCAGCCTCCCAAAGTGCTGGGATTACAGGCATGAGCCACCACGCCCAGCCCCGGAATCTGCTTTTTCGAAGCAAGCTGCTCAGCTGGTGGAATGCACAGCCCATGGAGCAGGGCATGATCCCACCCTGCCCTGGGCCCGGAGGCGGGGACTGAGTCCCCGTGGACACCACGTTGCTCCCACCTTGCAGGCGTCCTTCTTGCCCTCCTCGAAGCCGGCGCACAGCATGTCATTCTTGATGGTTTTAGGTTGATAGCCAAATTCGGCGTCTTTGCTGTAGAGCAGGTTGCACTTGGGCGTGTCAATGATGGGCACAGCGAGTTTCTGCAGGATCCGCGGGTTGGGCAGGCGGTCTGGGGAGGGTCAGAACGGCCCGGGGCTCAACAGACTTCCTCATCAAGAACCCACGGCCTCCGGAACCACCACTCCATCCTGCCTGCCCTTTCCTCATGTTTAGACTATCTCTAGCCTAGGGCACTGTGGGGCAGACATCCTCCCTCCTTCCAGGCCCTTTCTGTCCCCATCTCCCTTCACCCCCTCTTCCTTCTGGGTCTGCTGCTGCTCCCCTCAGCCCCACCTATGTGAACAGAGACCGGGTGTGTGTATTAATACAGTAACAGGAAGACTGTGGGTTCAGAGTGGCCCCCAAGCCGCCCTGGGCCTTCTTGAGGCACATCCCTCATTATTTCCTAGCTGTGTTTCCTTACCTTGCTCACTGGAGCTGCCCCAGCCAGTGACCCAGCAGTTCATGCCCGTCTCAAAGATCACCGAGGGGTCGGGCAGGCACACGGGGAGGATGTAATTGGTGAAGGACACTGGTGCCTCCAGCTCCACCAAGGCCACGTCGGCACTGGAGGCCATGCCCTGGTACAGGGGGTTGCTCTCCACCCGCCTCACCCGGGCACACACAGCGTGTGGCCCTGGCTGCACTAGCTGCCTTGCCCCCAGCAGGACCTGGTACAGGGACGTCTCAGAGGTGCTGGCGGGAGAAGCAGAGAGGCCGTGTGAGGCTGCCCCTCATGTGGGGACAGGCCCGGGAGGGGCTGGGGCTCCTTCTCTGGCCACCACCGTGCCCCACACCTCTCTCTGCATGCTGTCTTTGAGAGCCATCTCTAGGACAGCCAGGTGCAGCAGTGATGCATGTTTACATTGAAGCCAGACCGCCCTACTCAGATTTCCACCTCCACCCCTGGCCGCTGTGTGACCTTGGGGAAGTCACCTAACAAGTTCTCTGTGATGCAGCTTTCGCATCTGTGCTATGGGGACAGCCACAGTGCCTACCTGAAAGGCTGGCTGGGAGAGAACCACCCTCCAGGTGCAGCAGGGCCAGCACCACCTGTGGGCCTCTGGCAGGTGACCTGCCCTCTCTCAGCCCGAGTTTCCGATTTTTTTTTCCCCCTAGAGACAGAGTTCTCATTCTGTCACCCAGGCTGCAGAGCAGTGACACAATTGTCGCTCACTGCAGCCTCCAACCCCTAGGTTCAAGCCATCCTCCCACCTCAGCTTCCTGAGTACTTGGGACCACAGGCACCACTGCACCTGGGTATTTTTTTTTTTTTTTTTTTTTTTTTTTAGTACAGATAGGGTCTTGCTATGTTGCCCAGGCTGGTCTTGAACTCCTGGGTTCAACTAATCTGCCCGCCTTGGCCTCCCAAAGTGGTGGGATTACGGGCATGAGCCACCATGCCTGGCCGTGAGTATCTGAATTTAAGATGTGGGTGTTTTGTCATGATACTCTTTTAAAGATCAAGAAGAAAAAAGAAAAAGATGTGGGGTTTAAAATAATTAGAGCTGTGGTGGTGAGGTGTGAGGTGAGGAACTCGAGACACACGGAAGGTGTGGGGCCAGGTGGTTCATACAAGGCAGAGGGCTGGGTGGCCTGGCCTCTGCTCAGGACTTTCTGGGGTGGCTCAGGTGGGTGAGGGGAGGAAGGGCCATTCTGTCTGGTCCTTGGGCTTTGTGAGCAGAGCTCCTCCCGGGAAGAGTGTCGTGGAGCTGAGGTGTGTGCGGGATGGGGAAAGGACAGGACAGGCCGGTGTGCAGAACCTGCCGGCGGCTTCCGCAGGGACCCACAGGGAGTGGGTGGAGGGGATGGAGGGGGTTGGAGGCCGTGCGAGGCGCCTCCCGCGGGCGGGAACAGCGGTTGCAGTTGGAAGTTAGCCCTGGGGTTGGACCTAAGGGAAGCATCTGGCTGGAAAGGAGGCGGGGCTGGACCAGGAGCCCCCAGGGAGGTCACCCGCAGGACTTGGCGCGGCGGGCGCTGTCCGCGGTGCTGAACCGGCCGCGCGCGGGGCGCTGTCAGCGCTGCGGGCGGGGGCAGGGGCGGGCGGACTCACTTGGGGAAGCAGTGCGCGGCCGTCAGGACCCACCGCTCCGCGATGAGGCTGCCCCCGCAGAAGTGGCTTCCGTTGCGCTGGATGCTGACTTGCCAGGGCCACTCGCCCTCCTGCGCGTCCTGCCCGCCCACCATTCGGTTCAGCATCCTGGTGTGCCCACAGGCTGGGGGAGCATGGGGAGTGGGTGGGGGCGCTCACTGGGGCTGGTTCCATGGCCAAGGCTCAGCCCTCAGCCTCACACTCCAGTCCTCGGCCCTCCTGCCCCTGACCTGCCCGAAGACCTTGGGGAAGTCCGAGGCCTGAGCTTCTGGGCAGCCTGGGATACAGGCAGACCCTCCCTAGTTGCCCCCCGAGTCTGGCTCTCCTTGTGGGGAAGGGCAACCTAACAGCTGCCTCGTGGGGGCCACAGAGACACTGAGATAACCCGGGGAAGGGTCTTGTCCCAAACAGGCACCTGGAAGGATGGAACAGGTGTCATGCCCTCTGCAAGGGAGTCACCCAGAGGGGGCCGGTCACTTTTCAGGGTGATCCTCAGACCCCGCCACCCTTGTCCTGCGCTGCGCCTCAATGCTCTGTGCTGGCCATCCTGCTCCCATGTGGACCTTCCTCCTCCTCTCCTTTCTGGGCTCCAGTTCCACGCAGCCCCCACTTTCCCCTCCTCTGGAATTCTCCAGTGCCCTTTGCGTTCCAAATTCCCTCTCAGTGTGAGTGTCCCTGGCTCAGTCCAGCCGGCTCCTGTCCCTCCCACCCCAGGGCCTTGGGTGCTTACCTGTTGCTGCTTTGGCCACCTGAGACCCTGGAAGTGAGGAGAGGGTGATCAGCCAGGTCAGCTGCAGCCTGGCCTACCCTCCCCAACCATGCAGCCCCTCTCCACTGATCCTCCCCTGCTCCGGAGGACTCCAGAAGGACAGTCCACAGAGGGACCTCACAGGAGAGCCCAAGGGCCTGCAGTTTCCCCCCAGGGCTGGCTCTGCCATATGCTCATGCCCAGGCCCATGGGCCAGAGCTTATCTGCAAGGGTGGGTGCTCCTTGCCACATGGGGAGCCGGTCAGGAGGTGCCAGTGAAGGGATCCCCAGGCTAGATGTCCCCTTCTCATCCTGGCAAGGGTTCTCTCTCTCCACACTCCCCACCCATCCTTGTCTGGAGGTTTCTGGGGAGGGTCCAGCCTTCAGCCCTGACACTGTGGGGTTGGCCTTTTCTCCTGGAACAGCTTGGAGCAGAAGAGGCCCAGGAACTGTCTCTGCATTTGAGCTGCCCAGGCTCTCTCACAGTCTGCTCCAGAATGGGCAGGTCTCCTTCCCCAAGTCTCACTTTGGTCCTGAGGCTGAGGCCTGAGCCCCACAGGCTTCTCCCTGGCCTCAGGGGGGTAGAGAAGGTACAGTGGTCTGCACTGGCCACCAGAGATCAGCCTTGCCAAGATTCCAGAGTCCCAAGAGCTGACCCCTCTCCCAGGCATGCAACAGGCTCTGCAGGCGAGACCCAGGCCTGCTGGACTGTGCAAGGGGGACTTTGGGGCGGATAAGGTGAGGGGCCAGGAAGAGAAGTAAGGTATGGGATCATTCAGGGGAACCAAGGATGGGGACATATTTTCTGGGATCCATTGCCTCCCACACCCAGGACACAAAGGACCTCTTGCTGGGCCTTTAACCAAACACTGGAGCCCCTACCCCAGCTTGGAGACCCCAGTCAGGACCACAGTGTACAGCCCCAGGGGTAGCAAAGCCTGGAACTGCCTGGCCTTGAGTCCTCTCACCACCCCTGCACTCCGTGCGTCTGCTTCTGTGGGGGCAGATTTGCCCGTAGCTGGGCGGGGGGTTAGAACAGGCACCTCCCCACATCTCGGCCCTCAGCTTCCCCTTAACCTCCAGTGCCTTCTGGGACCCAGGCTAGCTGCTATGGACCATGTCTTCGCTCCGCCTGGAAAAGATAACCAGTTCCCTGAAGTCAAGGGGCTGTGGGGACAGGAAGTGGCCATGGAGTGCTGCTCAAGCACCCCGAGGGTTTTTACGGCATCCTCTTCCTTCCTGTCTGCCTCACAGTCTGGGGGGCACCTTCCCCAACACCATTGGTGGGCAGAGACACCCCTGGGGGGTGCTGGACAATAAAGCAGCAAGCGGCGAGGGGGCAGCTGTGGATGGGCAGGAGGAGGAGGTAGAGAAGGTGCAGGGCAGGCAAAGGGGTGCCCTGCAGACGCGGGGTCAGGAGCAACGGGAAATGGAGAGTCTGCCCTGGATGCTCTGCTCATTAATTTGTGCTAATTAGGTGCCCTTTTAAAATGCAAACACCCCCAGGAGGGTTATTCCCTGCGCCCCACCCCCCCCAACCCCGACCCCTTGCTCCTTCGAAGCCTGAGGATCCTGCTTGCAGAAGAGCGCATACTGTCAGGCCTTCTCACCCTCTGGGAGTCTGCAGAAGCTGTGTCTCTATGCTCCCGGCCTGAGCACTGCCCCCTCCAGCGATGCCTCCTCCCCGTGCAGATCCTTCCTTCCTGAAGTAACCCTGTACTTCTGATTTAGGCAGAGTCTTCTGGCCTCTGAGTGCTTGCTCCCCTCACCCCACAATCTGGATGCCCTTCCCCTAGTCTCTGTAAATCCTAGTCTTCTTTTTTTTTTTTTTTTTTTTTTGAGACAAAGTCTCACTATGTCGCCCAGGCTGGAGTACAGTGGCACAATCTCAGCTCACTGAAAGCTCCGCCTCCCGGGTTCACGCCATTCTCCTGCCTCAGTCTCCCAAGTAGCTGGGACTACAGGTGCCCACCACCGCGCCCGGCTAATTTTTTGTATTTTTTAGTAGAGACGGGGTTTCACCATGGTCTCGATCTCCTGACCTAGGCCTCCCAAAGTGCTGGGATTACAGGCGTGAGCCACGGCGCCCAGCCAAGTCCTAGTCTTGATCTAGAGATCAAGGCCCAACTGAATGCTGCCTCCTCCTGGAAGCCTTCCTTGCTGCTTGCATTGTCTATCTTGGAAGCCCCATACTCTCTCTCGAGCTCTGTGTCCTTCTGATGGGAGCTCTGCCTACATCACCCTGGAGCCAGAATCAAGTCTTATCTTAGCCCAGGAGCTCCAAGAAGGCAAAGGCTGCGTCTGGGGGGCCTGAGCTCAGGGAATGTGTGGAGAGACACAAGTGTGGCTGTGGGGGCTGATCGGAAATGGGTGATGTGGAGAGCTGAGCCCTCCAGGGTGGGCGCCTTGTGGGGGCTGGAAGCAACAGACAGGGGTGCCGGGGATGTCGGGAGCATTGTTTGGGGCCTGGGCCTGTGATTCGCTGGTAGCTGGTGGGGATGGTGAAGCCTAGGACTCTAGTGGGTGCCAGCCAAAGACCTGGTGGGGGTGCCACCCTGGGGCTGGGGGTGAGGACGCATCCAGGAGTCCAGCCTCTGGTCATAGCTGTTGGTGAACCGACTGCAAAACTCATTGCCCAAGAGTTTTGGCAATGACCTTGGTTCCTCACCCCACTCAGGGGCAGTCACTGCCTTCCACCTCCTGTGCAGACGGCTCGCTCAGAAGGCACCATCATCCTTGTGCTGGGAGGCTGGGGGGGATGGAGTAGGGGAGGCCGGGCCAGAGGGGCCACTCTGGTGCCCTCCTGCCCAGGAGAACTAGGAAGCCAGGAGTCCTGGCTAAGCTGCAGCCTGGGATGACCCGACCCAGCCCTGGGAGGTGACTTGAGGACAGGGAAGTGTGGTGGCTGCCAGGCTGGCCAGGCTAGCCCAGGAATGTGAGAGGGTTTCCCTGACAGAGAGTGTCCTGACCTGCAGGGAGGGCCTGGCAGGTGGGGCCCCCTGGTTGGCACCTGCAATCCCTGACCCAGGACTGGGAGACTGCACAGTGGCGCATTACCAGTTCCTCTGTCAGCAGGGGACAGGGCCCTCTGCCACCTGCACCCCCTGCCCCCAGTTCTCTATTGAGCCCGCAGCCAGCCTGCTGGGGCTTCCAGGCACAGGCAGCAGCCCTGGCTCGGCCACCCTCCCACCCCAAGAATGATGGTCCAGGCACTTGGAGCCTGAGTTCACATCCTGCACATACGAGGCTTCTGTCCTCACCTAGAGAATGGGGGGAGAGGCTGGAGAGAATGAAGTGGCAGGAAGCAGGGAGCCTGGTCAGAGCTGGCACACCAGAGCCCACGGAGAGGCATGGGAGGAGGCCTTGCCCAGTTATGGCAGTGGGGTCCTCTGCAGCCTGTGCGCACACCTCCCACCCTGCCCTCCCCACTTTGGGCTCCCCAGTTGACACATCTAGAGCCTTCCCACCTGCTCAGGGGCAGGAGGGATAGCCTGTCCCACAACCCTGGCCTGTCCCAGGGAGTAGGGGGCTGAGCTGAAGCCTCAGGCAGTGCAGCGGGGCCTGTTGAGCGACTGCAGCTCCCGGACCCTGCACCTTTGTCACTCACCAAAACACAGCAGCAGCAGGAGCAGCACCGCAGCGGGATGCCTCATGTCCTCAGGCCTGGCTGGGGCACAGGGCTGGGGTCGGCGGTGGCAGAAGTGTTGAAGCAGGAGCGAGGTACAGGCTCCATGAAGTGGAGTTTTATGCTGGAGATGAGCACAGGCCCGGCTATGCCGCCCAACCCGTTGGCCCGGCCCGTCCAGCTCCTCTCCTCAGGAAGGAAGCGCCCACAGCCGACTCCTCTGTGACCTGGCCCTGAACCCTGAGACCCCCGGGCAGACCCCTCAAGTCAGCGCGGGGCGGGGTGCTGTTGGCCTTGGTTCCTGGACCCTGAACACCCAGCAGACCCCAAGCTGACCGCGGTGCACGCGAAATCCGTCCAGCTTCATTCATTATTATTATTATTATTTTTTAATTTTTTGAGGCGGAGTCTTGCTCTGTCGCCCAGGCTGGAGCGCAATCTCGGTTCACTGCAAGTTCCGCCTCCCGGGTTCAAGCCATTCTCCTGCCTCAGCTTCCAGAGTAGCTGGGACTAAAGTCACCCGCCAACACGCCCGGCTAATTTTTTGTATTTTAGTAGAGACGGGGTTTCACCATGTTGGCCAGGCTGGTCTCGATCTCCTGACATCGTGATCGGTCCTCAGCCTTCCAAAGTGCTGGGATTACAGGGATGAGCCACCGCGACCGGCCTCATTCAGTATTTTATTGAGCGCCGACTGAACACAGTGGGGCTGGGCAGCGCTGGTGGGAAAGTCAGGGCCAGGGGTGTTTGTGGGGCCAAGGGCAGGGGAGGCGATGGGACATGGGGCGGGGTGCGGGG
>NW_012102477.1:1840509-1841543 GCF_000951045.1 Mandrillus leucophaeus | reverse complement strand
TTTTTTTTTTTTGAGACAAAGTCTCACTATGTCGCCCAGGCTGGAGTACAGTGGCACAATCTCAGCTCACTGAAAGCTCCGCCTCCCGGGTTCACGCCATTCTCCTGCCTCAGTCTCCCAAGTAGCTGGGACTACAGGTGCCCACCACCGCGCCCGGCTAATTTTTTGTATTTTTTAGTAGAGACGGGGTTTCACCATGGTCTCGATCTCCTGACCTAGGCCTCCCAAAGTGCTGGGATTACAGGCGTGAGCCACGGCGCCCAGCCAAGTCCTAGTCTTGATCTAGAGATCAAGGCCCAACTGAATGCTGCCTCCTCCTGGAAGCCTTCCTTGCTGCTTGCATTGTCTATCTTGGAAGCCCCATACTCTCTCTCGAGCTCTGTGTCCTTCTGATGGGAGCTCTGCCTACATCACCCTGGAGCCAGAATCAAGTCTTATCTTAGCCCAGGAGCTCCAAGAAGGCAAAGGCTGCGTCTGGGGGGCCTGAGCTCAGGGAATGTGTGGAGAGACACAAGTGTGGCTGTGGGGGCTGATCGGAAATGGGTGATGTGGAGAGCTGAGCCCTCCAGGGTGGGCGCCTTGTGGGGGCTGGAAGCAACAGACAGGGGTGCCGGGGATGTCGGGAGCATTGTTTGGGGCCTGGGCCTGTGATTCGCTGGTAGCTGGTGGGGATGGTGAAGCCTAGGACTCTAGTGGGTGCCAGCCAAAGACCTGGTGGGGGTGCCACCCTGGGGCTGGGGGTGAGGACGCATCCAGGAGTCCAGCCTCTGGTCATAGCTGTTGGTGAACCGACTGCAAAACTCATTGCCCAAGAGTTTTGGCAATGACCTTGGTTCCTCACCCCACTCAGGGGCAGTCACTGCCTTCCACCTCCTGTGCAGACGGCTCGCTCAGAAGGCACCATCATCCTTGTGCTGGGAGGCTGGGGGGGATGGAGTGGGGGAGGCCGGGCCAGAGGGGCCACTCTGGTGCCCTCCTGCCCAGGAGAACTAGGAAGCCAGGAGTCCTGGCTAAGCTGCAGCCTGGGATGACCC
>NW_012102477.1:1832731-1836334 GCF_000951045.1 Mandrillus leucophaeus | reverse complement strand
TAATTATTATTATTATAAACCACAGAAAGTGTTTCAAAGTGTCTGGGTGACCACATTTCTCCAGCACCCAATGGTCGGGTCACTGGTGGGCTCTCAGAGGCAGTCTTAGAGCCTCTCAGGTAACTACTTCCTCTTGGCACCTTTCTCTGTGTTCCTTGGTGTCTGCTCCCTAACCCTCCTTTTAAGCCCATTCCTCTAAGGGTGGCTCCGCCTTAAACTCAAGCAAGTGACAAAAGTCAAGAGGACGACAGGGAAAGCTGGGCTCCTGAGGAACAAGGCACAGCCACGCCGGCGATTAGAGAATCAGGAACCCAGACTCGCCTCCATGTCCCTGTGCCTGGAGCCCACGGACCCAAGGTTGAGAACAGGCCCCTTCCTCACAGCAACCACCAAACAAATGAAGAGGGCATTAAAATCCAGAAAGATTTTTATGGTTTTTTGTTTGTTTGTTTGTTTTTGAGACAGAATCTCACTCTGTTGCCCAGGCTGGAGTGCAGTGGCACAATCTCGGCTCATTGCAACCTCTGCCTCCCAGGTTCAAGCGTTCCTCCTGTCTCAGCCCCTCTAGTACCTGGGATTGCAGGCACATGCCACCACGCCCAGCTAATTTTTGTATTTTTAGTAGAGACAGAGTTTCGCCATATTGGCCAGGCTGGTCTCGAACTCCCGACCTCAGGTGATCCACCCGCCTCAGCCTCCCAAAGTGCTGGGATTATAGGCGTGAGCCACCGTGCCCAGCCTGTTTCCACCTTTTGGCTATTGTGAATAATGATGCTTGAACTTGGGTGTACAGATATCTCTTTTAGACACTGCTTCCAATTCTTTTGTGAATATACCTAGAAGTGGAATTGCTGGATCAAATGGTAATTCTTCATTTAATTTTTTGAGGAATAGGCAAAATGTTTCCCAAATTTTTAAGAGAAAATTAATGACTAAATATTGAAGATAATCCAACTTCTAAAAATGCCCTTAATTATTATTATTATTATTATTTTGGGAGACACAGTCTTGCTCTGTCACTCAGGCTGGAGTGCAGGGTGTGATCTTGGCTCACTCCACCCTCTGTCTCCCAGGGTCAAACAATTCTCCTGCCTCAGCCTCCTGAGTACCTGGGATTACAGGTGCCCACCACTACACCTAGCTAATTTTTGTAATTTTAGTAGAGCCAGGGTTTCACCATATTTCCCAGGCTGGTCTCAAACTCCTAACTTCATGTAATCTGCCTGCATTGGCCTCTCAAAGTGAGATGACAGGCATGAGCCACCGCACCTGGCCAGCGGCCCTTAGTTATTAATATTCAAGTCCATTCTTTTTTTTTTTTTTTTTTTTGAGACGGAGTCTCACTCTGTCGCCCAGGTTGGAGTGCAGTGGCCGGATCTCAGCTCACTGCAAGTTCCGCCTCCCGGGTTTACATCATTCTCCTGCCTCAGCCTCCCGAGTAGCTGGGACTACAGGCGCCCGCCACCATGCCTGGCTAATTTTTGTATTTTTAGTAGAGACAGGGTTTCACTGTGTTGTTCAGACTGGTCTTGAACTCCTGACCCCAGACGATCCACCGCCTTGGCCTCCAAAAGTGCTGGGATTACAGGCATGAGTCACCACGCCTGGTGGTGTTTTGTTTCGTTTTGTTTTGTTTTGTTTCTTTAAGTTATAGTATGTTCATTTTTTGTTTTGTGTTTTTTGTTGAGACGGAGTCTCGCTCTGTTGCCCAGGCTGGAGTGCAGTGGCATGATCTCAGCTCATTGCAGGCTCCGCCTCCCGGTTCACGCCATTCTCCTGCCTCAGCCTCCCAAGTAGCTGGGACTACAGGCGCCCGCCACCATGCCCAGCTAATTTTTTTGCATTTTTTTAGTAGAGACGGGGTTTCACCGTGTTGCCCAGGTTGGTCTTGAACTCCTGACCTCAGGTGATCCACCAGCCTCAGCTTCCCAAAGCGCTAGGATTGCAGGCGTGAGCCACCGCGCAGGCCTCTACCTTTTTTAAAAAAAATATAATGTATTTAATTGTAGGCTTATAAAATTTATTTTTTAACAAAGACGTCAAAAAATGTATTTAACACCCAGCTTGCAAAACGTCTGAAAATTTAACCATGCGCTCTAGCGAATCCAGCACTGTCCTCAGATGCGGTTTTTGACGGTGCTCATTTTACTTCGTCATGTTTGGGGCTTTTAGTGGTCGGGACACGCAAAGCCAGGAAGAGGAAAGAGGCCAACGGGAGAAGAAAGCCGGGCTCCAGTCCCTCACGCGGCCACCGGGGGGCGACAGACACAGGCCAATGAGCAGTTGGGGACAGGAGGCGCCCGGGCTCGGCCGCTAGGCCTCTTCTCCTCCCACAAGGAGGACTGACACGCTTTTCCTGATATTTTGGGCATGGCCCGGCACAGGCGCGGCGGCAGGGGTCTGGGGGGCCGAGGGGCCGCGCCCTGCCCGGACTTAGGTCCCTGGTATTGACTACCAACGCTGTCCATCCGCAGTGCCCCAAGTGGCCCCGGACATCGCGCAGGCTCACTCTGGCGGCCGCCATAACCCCTGCCCGGCAGCCTCTGCGGCCGGAAGTTGGCTCGTCCGGTCTTCCGGGCATCCCTCCGGCAGTTAACTGCTTTTCTGCTGGCTGGGTATCCGCGGCAAGTTGAGATCATTAGTTGGCTGGAGTTAATTAACCACCGGACAATTAGCTTAGATTTTTCCTGATCCTAAGATCAGCTGGATTGGTGAGGAGGAACTAGAGACAACAGCTTCCTTCTGAGTCACCTTGAGGCAGCAGCCCCTGGGGAAATGCAGGGAAGGAGACTACCCAGGCTTCCTGGAGGGGTTGGCCCCAGGGCATGCCCTGCTTGGGCGGAAAAGCTGGAGTTTAGATGAGGAAGCCTGTATTCTCTAGACCTCCTGCCAACTCTTTGCCTGACCTTGGGCAAAACATTTAACTCTGCTGGGCCTCGGTTTCTTTAGCAAACACTGACGCCTGCCTCTCCAGCCCCCCCGCCCCACCCCCATCCCCTGCTTTTTAAATGTTTATTTATTATTATTATTTTTTGAGAGTCTCCCTGTGTCACCAAGGTTGGAGTGCCGTGGGGCGATCTCAGCTCCCTGCATTCCCCTTTCTTGTTGGCAGACAGTGCCCACCTCTTCAGGGAAATTTACTCCAGTGCTTCATCCTACCTGATTGGACACAGCCGACCATGTTGGTCCTGGTCCCCTTATCAAATGCTGGCTCCTGGAAATAGCATTAAAGCAAGCAACTGATAAGACAAAACTGGGCTGTTGCTTATCATGCTAAGGGGAAGCACGTCTTGAAAGAGTCATTGTAGAGTGGAGGTGGGAGGGCAAAGTTGAGATATTGAGGTTTTGGGGTTTGGTTTAAGGCAGGTCCTTTGATGTCGGACTTAATCAGGGTTGGGTAAGGATCATGTTATAATAGTTTTAGGATTGTTGGTCACAGTAGTTTAGTATTGGTGGTCACAGAGAAGTGAAGACTTCAAAGACTTTTGGAGCTTTCTTTGATGCTACCTGTTGAAGAGCTGTGTGGTTTTATTAATAAATGGATTTTTGACCGGGGGCGGTGGCTCAAGCCTGTAATCCCAGCACTTTGGGAGGCTGAGACGG
>NW_012102477.1:1821246-1831806 GCF_000951045.1 Mandrillus leucophaeus | reverse complement strand
TTTTGAAACAGTCTTACTCTGTCACCCAGGCTGGAGTGCAGTGGCGCGATCGCAGCTCACTGCAACCTCTGCCTCCCAGGTTCAAGCAATTCTGCCTCAGCCTGCGAAGTAGTTGGGACTAAAGGCGCCTGCCACCATGCCTGGCTGATTTTTTTTCTATTTTTAGTAGAGACGGGGTTTCACTATGTTGGCCAGGCTGGTCTTGAACTCCTAACCTCATGATCTGTCCGCCTTGGCCTCCCAAAGTGCTGGGATTACAGGAATGAGCCACTGCGCCCAGACGCTATGATTGTTTTTAATTCCCCCCCAGCGGTAGCAAGGGCCCTGCTGGAGGCTTGTTGATTGAACTGGTGAAGGGGCACAGGCTCCTGCCTCTCTGTAGAGGAGGAAGCCTGCCCTGCTTGGGTGGGAGTGTCAGAGTGTCCCAAGTGTGGGGCGCTGCAGGGCACTGAGTCAGGGAAGGTCTCACAGGATTCAGCCCCGGCTTGCCATTGCCGCAGCCGCTGGGAGCAAGAACCGAGAATCCACTCCCAGGCCAGGACCCGGCCCGGCACAACCCAGTCCAGCAGCTCTTTGAATCCTGGAAGCCCCAGCCCTTCCCGGGGCTCCTCCTCTCTCAACCCCGCTGCTTGGCTGCGCCCTGGTGCCCATGGGCTCCTCCCCTTCCCAGGACTCCAAGTGAGGTGAGTCCTCAGGTGTCTGAATGGCAGGGCTGAGGCCCGCCTGCAGAAATGACAGGAGGGCGGCCACCAGGAGGCCACCAAGGTCGCCACTCACCTGATTCACAGCTTTCGGGAAGTGGGTTAACGGGATTCCCGAGCCCCGGGTTGCGCCAGGTCTCTGGACTGAGTCACAGGGGCCCAGGCTCCTGCAGGTGGGTGCCCTTAGTGAGCCTCGGGCACCCCCTAGATCCCTAAGGCCTTAGCACCCCCCAACACTCAGTACCCCAGACTTCAACCACTCCAAACCCAGGCCCTCTCCAGCCCAGAACCCCTTCTTTTCAGTGCCCTGGGACCTTTCTCTGCCCCTAGACAGTCAATGTCAGGGACCACTGGGCCAAGCCCCCTCCCCTGCCCTTCCGGAGGCCACATCCTGGACCCACAGCTGGAGCCTGGGGTCTCAACTAGAGCCCCCCCAGGGCCCTGTAGCGGCTGGCTTCCTCCCCGCAGCCCCGCCCCCTGCCCATGACCCACAGCCAGAGTGGCCGCGGGAGCCACCTCGGGACTGGTCTGACGGCATTCCGCCTCCCGAGATAAAACCTGGGGCGACCTGCAGGGAACCTACACACCCTGACCTGCATCGCCCTGGGTCTCTCGAGCCTGCTGCCCGCTCCCCCGCCCCACCAGCCATGATGGTTTCTGGAGGCCCCGCATCCCTGGGTGGGGGCTGTCTTGGCACCTTCACCTCCCTGCTGCTGCTGGTGTGGACAGGTACGTCCGGAGGCTGCTCCTCCCTCCTCCCTCCCAACTCCTCCCTCCCTCCCTCCCTCCCTCTCTCCCTCCCCGCCTTGCCTCTCTCATCTCCTTTCTGCTTCTGCTCTCTGTTTATCTCTGGCTCCTTAACTGCTCTCTGCCTCGGTTTCTTCTACGGCTGTGAGGATTAAACAGAAAACACAGCAAGTACGCAGCGCGCCTCTGTCTCTGGTTACTGTCAGCGTCGCCATCGCCTCCTCCTTCTCGCCTCCGTGTTCTCCCATCTCCTCATCCTCCGCGGCTTGCCTCTGGGGCAGCACCGTTTTGTTTTGTTCCTGCGGCAGGAGGTCGGGGAGGGCACCAGTGGCAGCAGCGTCCAGGCCCCAGGGGCTCAGGCCTGTGCCTCCCTCGGAGGAGCCGGTCCTGGTCCTCGGTAGGCAGGCTGGACGGGAAGCTGCGGGAGGGCAGGCTCACAGCTGTGCAGCCAGGGCCTGGCCAGGCCCCAGGAAATGCCCCGCCGGGAAGGGCCCTGGGGTTGAGAGACTTGAGGGGCTCCCTGGGCACTGGAGGGCTAAGGTTCCTCACCACCAGGTACTCAGGGGGACCCCTCCTCACTTGGCGCTGGGGACCCTCCTTACTGGGCACTGGGGGACCCTCCTCACTGGGCGCTGGGGGACCCTCCTCACTGGGTGCTGGGGACCCTCCTTACTGGGCACTGGGATCCCTTCTTACTGGGCGTTGGGGGCCCTTCCTCACTGGGCATTGAGGGCCCCTCACCACTGGGTCCTGGGGCCCCTCACTGGCCTAACTGTTTCCTTCTCTTGCCCTCAGCCACCCTCAATGCGGCCAGGATACCTGGTGAGTGGAGCTGGCAGCTCTGACAGGAGGGAGAGGGGAGGAGGCCCAAGCGCAGGCAGTATTTATGTGTCCCTCCCCTGGGCACGGGTCAGAAAGGGGCTGGAGTGAAAGGGGGAGAGAGCCCAAGGGGAAGGGAGGCAGGAGGGAGACACCAACGCAGGGAGAAAGGCTTGAGAGGTGCCAGAGCCAGAGGAGAGAGACAGCCAGGAAGGTGAACAGAGTGGAAAGCAGGGTAAGGAAAGGCGGTGGGAGAGACCAGGTGCAGCTGACAGGGAGGGAGTGGGAGGGCCAGGGCCAAGGCCAGGGGAGGACCAGCAGAGAGTGAGGATGGAGGGAGGGAAGGGACTGGGAGGTGGGCGGAGCTTGGGGTGTGGGTTGGGTTGGGGTACAGGTGGAGCTTAGTGTGTGGGTAGAGCTTGGGGTGTGGGTGGAGCTTGCAGTGCGGGTAGAACTTGGGATGTGGGTGGAGCTTGGGGGCATGAATGGAGCTTGGGCTGTGGGCAGAGCTTGGGGTGCAGGCCTAGGGATTGGGATTCCGAGGGTGGGTTGTAGGAAGCTGGAGATAACAAAACTTGACCATCCCCTCTAGTTCCCCCAGCCTGTGGGAAGCCCCAGCAGCTGAACCGGGTTGTGGGCGGCGAGGACAGCACTGACAACGAGTGGCCCTGGGTCGTGAGCATCCAGAAGAATGGGACCCACCACTGCGCCGGCTCCCTGCTCACCAGCCGCTGGGTGATCACTGCTGCCCACTGTTTCAAGGAGTATGTATAGCCAGCCTGGGACACTTGATTCTCCAAGGCCCTAGGCTTTGTGCCTCAGGTCCTGGACTCCCTTCACGGGCTCTGCTTCTGGGCCTCTGTTCAATCTTGGTGCCCCTTGATTCTACCTAGAAGCCTCTCCTGCCTTCAGGCACCTTCACACCCCTGCTGTTCCCCCAGGTACCTCCTCCTAGACCCTCCTGGCTGATCCTCCTCTTGCCTTTCCTTCCAGCAACCTGAACAAGCCATCCCTGTTCTCTGTGCTGCTGGGAGCCTGGCAGCTGGGGAATCCTGGCTCTCGGTCCCAGAAGGTGGGTGTTGCCTGGGTGCAGCCCCACCCTATGTATTCCTGGAAGGAGGGTGCCCGTGCGGACATCGCCCTGGTGCGTCTCGAGCACTCCATACAGTTCTCGGAGCGGGTCCTGCCCATCTGCCTGCCTGATGCCTCTATCCACCTCCCTCCAAATACCCACTGCTGGATCTCAGGCTGGGGGAGCATCCAAGATGGAGGTGCGGCGTCTTTCTCTCCAAGGTGGTTGGGGGTGGATGGGGACAGAGGATGGCAGATACTTAGGGACACAGACACCATGAGCAACAAAAAGTGGAGGCCAGAGGCACAGCATGACACAGATGGAAGAAAAGATGGGTTGCAATCCAGAAGAAACCTCGGTGGGCAATTTCAGGCCATTTCTCTTTTCTTTTCTTTCTCTTTCTTCTTCTTCCTCCTCTTTCTCGTCTTCCTCCTCCTCCTCTTTCTCGTCTTCCTCCTCCTCCCCCTCCTCCCCCTCCTCCTCCTTCTTCCTCTTCCTCTCCCTCTCTGTCTCCTTCTTTTCTTCTTCTTCCTTTTTTTTTTTTTTTTGAGATAGGGTCTTACTCTGTCACCCAGGCTGGAGTGCAGTGGTGTGATCATAACTCACTGCAGCCTTTGCCTCCTAGGCTCAAGTGACCCTCTCACCTCTGTCTCCCAGGTAGCTGAGACTACAGGTGTGCGCCACCACACCTGGCTAATTTTTGTATTTTTTGTAGTGACAGGGTTTTTCCATGTTAGACAGTCTGGTCTTGAACTCTTGGGCTCAAGCAGTCCACCAGCCTCAGTCTCCTGAAGTGCTGGGATTACAGGTGTGAGCCACTGTGACCGCCCTCATTTCTACTTCAAAAGTATCTTTAGCTATGTTTTGAGGCAACAGCCAGACCCGTGAAGCTATTCAATTCATCGATATAGGAATGGCTGAAAGGAGGTGTGTGTGGGACTAAGCTGAATACAGGGTGAATGTAAAAAGAGGTCTGATTCCGGAGTGGGAACAGGCACCCCCTGGTGGCAGCATGCCATAATTGTGGGCAAAATTCTCAGGAGAAAATGCAGCCTCCTTAATTGTAAAATACAATTTTCAAACCACCTCTGGAGGTTTGGAAAACATCATCTTGAAACTCAAACTAGATTACATAAAGCAAGAAGCAGGGAAGCAGCAAGAGAAAGGTAGATGACAGATCGACAGGCAGGTGGATGATAGAGACTGGGCCAAGGAAAAGAAACATACAGGCAGAAATGAGGATACAATGAAGACCTGGAAGAGAGAGTTTGAGAGAGAGAGATAGAGACTAAGTAAGAACAAAGTGTAAGACAGATGAAAATTTAACCAGATTCCAGAATAATTAAGAGAAATGACACTAGCTCAGGTGTATGGGGATCCCACTGACTCTGAGGTTTCAGCCTCCCCATAATCTCTGTAGGGGCTTCTTCAAGAGCTAGAATTGCAGACTTTCAGTCCACAATCTGCAGACCACAGTCTGTAGACCAGCTCCAGGCAAGGTGTGGGGATCCCTCAGGTCCTGGTAATTTTCAGCATTGAGAAGACATTTATTGAACACTTCCTCTATAGCAGTCCCAGTGCTGGATGAAGTAATGCAGTGTCTGAGACAGGAAAGGCTCTAACCATCTGTGGATATCAGAAAATTTATTAAAGAGGCAGGCAGGGTCTTAGGTTTCACATTCATGTTCTGATTCAGCAGGGCCAGAGGTGAAGACCTGGAATTTCGATTTTCTGAAGGCATCTTGGGAGAGCCTGATAGAGCTAATCTGTTAGCCTTTGAGCACCGCTGCTGAGAGGAATGGTGGTCAGGGGGGATAGTCCTTTGAGGAGGCAACGAGGAGGGAAGACCCCCAAGCCTGATTCTGTCCTCCTTCCTCTCAGTGCCCTTGCCCCACCCTCAGACCCTGCAGAAGCTGAAAGTTCCTATCATCGACTCAGAAGTCTGCAGCCGCCTGTACTGGCGGGGAGCAGGACACGAAGCCATCACTGAGGACATGCTGTGTGCTGGCTACTTGGAGGGGGAGCGGGATGCTTGTTTGGTGAGCCTCCCCCCACCAGCCCCCCACCCCTGGCCAGGAGGGCCTCGAGAAGGAGCCAGCATCACCCCTGTCTCCACTGGGCATCACCACCTCTCCCTGGCCTCCTCCCCAGAACTGGCTGTGCCTGACAGCCCCCGGTCCCCATAGAACCAGCCTCAGTCACTCACTTATTTGTTCAGACATTAAACTGGGCAACCAGCTGCACCACCTCGCCCTCCGGGAGCTTGCATTCCCTTCAGGGGGTTTCCCACGCCTCAGTACCCAAAGCCAGCTCTAGCTCTGGGAGTGTCTGGAAGACAGTCAGATAGTGCAGCAGCAGCACCTGGGCCTGGACGTCTTAAGGCCTGGCTGCAGCTCCTACTCTGTCGCCAGGCACTTCTCTTGAGTGGAGGTCAGGTCCTGTCTCCCCCAGGAAGGAGAAATGGGCTCCCGGGGCTCATCTGCTCCCTGACAGGGCACGGGCCCTGGATTCTGCCACTCCCTGTGCCACGGGGGTTCCTAACCTCGCCTCCTCTCTTCAGGGCGACTCCGGGGGCCCCCTCATGTGCCAGGTGGACGGCGCCTGGCTGCTGGCCGGCATCATCAGCTGGGGCGAGGGCTGTGCCGAGCGCAACAGGCCCGGGGTCTACATCAGCCTCTCTGCGCACCGCTCCTGGGTGGAGAAGATTGTACAAGGGGTGCAGCTCCGTGGGCGCGCTCAGGGGAGTGGGGCCCTCGGGGCACCGAGCCCGGGCTCTGGGGCGGCCGCGCGCTCCTAGGGCGCAGCGGGTCGCGGGGCTCGGATCTGAAAGACGGCCAAATCCAGATCTGGATCTGGATCTGCGACGGCCTCGGGCGGATTCCCCCGCTGTAAATAGGTCCAACTACCTCTGGGGGCCCGGTCGGCTGCCGCGGAAAGGATACCCCTCCCCGCCCCGCCCGACGGCCTCAGGTCCCGCCTCCAAGGCCTCAGGCCCCGCCCCCGACTTCCGGTCCCGCCCCGGGCCCCATTGCTTTTGTGTTTATAAAAGTTAATGATTTTTATAGCTATTTGTAACCCTGCCCACATATCTTATTTATTCCAACAATTTCAATAAATTATTTATTCTGCAAGGTCTGTTTTTCCCATGCCTGGGGACACTGGAAAGCAAGGGTCCAGAGGGGGTTAAGGTAGGGGGTTGGATGTTGGCCTGGCCAGAGACTGTGCCATCCTGTCCACCTGGGGCTCACTCTGACCCCTGCTTCCACCTAGGGTTCAGCCTCCTGACCCCTGACCTTTGCAGCCTGGGCCACCCTCCCTTTTATCCCTCTCTCAACCAGGGCAGGGCAGCCGATGGAGAGGGGCCAGAGTCTAGAGGCCTGGGAGACCAAGCTCTGTCACTTCAGGAAGGGGAAGAGAGGGATTGGGAACCCCCAAACTGTGCGTTGGATTCCAAAACAGGCTGGTGAAGAGAAACCCAGCCCCATGGGAGTGGGGTGCTACCTCTCCACCCCCGGCCAAGTCCCCCCTTCTGCTTTCCCCACCACAGGCCTCAGGGGCCTCAGGATGGCAGAGCTGAGGGTGGTGGTGGAGGGAGGCGCCCAGGTGAGCCCCATCAGAGCCCCGTCTCCGTAGGCAGGCTGCTGGGTCCTCATTCCCAGGAGCCGATTCGTCGAGCAACTCACCGCGAAGCTCCAAACTCCCCACTTTGGAAGAAGCAGCGGACAGTGGCAGGGCAGGCCTCTGGCTCTGTGGGCATCAGGAGTTGAGTCACCCCACCTGTCCCCATTGGTCCCAGGCCAAGAGGAGGGGTCTGTCTGGCTTCCTGCCTGCTTAGGGATGCAGATTAATACTCTGTTTCCCCACAGCCACTCATCTGCAACCCGCTCTGGCCTCCTGGACCCAGGGTCCTCATCCCAGCCTGCCTGGGTTCAGGCCTTCCCCAGCATTCCTGTAACAAGTGGGTATGTGGTTAGAGGGCTGTGCTGCTGGCTTTGGTGAGTATGTGATCCTCTAGCAGCCAATACAGAAGAGATTCACCCAAAGCGAAGTCAGGAAAACAACCAGGTCCAATTGTGCTGAAGAATGAGACACTATGACACCGCCATGAAATGTCTCCGTCCAGAAATGATCAAGGACATGGCCAAGTTTGGAGAAGGCAACACAGTTTTAGTTTTTTGTTCTGTTTTGTTTGGAGTCCTTTGTTGGAAGTGCAGTTCTAAAATGTTTGTTCATACTGTCTTGATTGCCTTATTTATTTATTTTTTTCGAGGCAGGGCTTGCTTTGTTGCCCAGGCTGGAGTGCAGTGGTGTTACCCTGGCTTACTGCAGCCTCTACCTCCCAGGCTCAAGTGATCCTCCCACCTCAGCCTCCCAAGTAGCTAGACTGCAGGCGTGAGCCACCATGCCAGGCTAATTTTTAAATTTTTTATAGAGATAGGGTTTCTCCATGTTGCCCAGGCTGGTCTCCAACACCTGGCCTCAAGCAAACCACCCGCCTTGGCCTCCCAAAGTGCTAGGCTTACAGATGTGAGTCACTGGCCCAGCCTGATTACCTTCATATGATTATCAGATCATAGTAAATGCTATGGGGTTGTTTTTATTAAAACAACCAACCAACCAACCAACCAACCAACCAGAACTGCCCTGCTGTTTGTTAGAGTGACCGGCCCAGGGAGTGCTGGGGTGATTCAGGTGTCCCAGGTAGCAGAGCCAACCCCCACGGCCCCTCCCTTTGTGACCTGGTCCCCTCTTGATGTCACCCTATGCTCTGGGTTCCCTTACCTCCTCTGTGGGCTTTAGCCCCTCCCCTTTCCCGTCCTCATTTGCTGGCCTCTCTCCCTCACTCAACTTCTGCCCCTGCTCCTGGACTGCCCCCTTCCTCATTTCTCCACTTCCTTCCCCTGCTCCTGTCCTGGAGTCTCTCCCTTCAGTGTCTCCTTCGACCCCGCCAGCTCTGCCCCCCTTGTCTGTGCCCCCAGACCAGCCCTCTCCTGCCCCTCGTCTTCCTCTTTTTCCTCTCCTCTCCTCTCCCTGCTCCTGTCCTGTTTTTCCTCCTTGTCAGCTCTCGCTCTCTGACCCTCAGTTTCATGGATGCATGTCCCTTTACCCCATCCCTCCACAGGCCCTGGTGCACGTGCATCTACTCTGCATCTACTCCCTCTAATAGGGTCCTGACAGAAGCCCCTGACAGAATGTAGCGCCTAGAGTGGGGGCAGAGAAGCCGCCCCGTAAGCGGCAGGATTCACCAGGGAGGGTGGAGATTTCTCTGAGTTGGGAGGTCGCCTCCAGGCAGCCTTGAGTTTAAGGGAGCCTCTCATGCCTTCCTTAGTGGCTCCATGGGATCCCAGGGCCCTGAGGGACAGGCTGGGGGTGGAGTGGGAAGTCAGCTCTGGCTCTGAAGTGCAACAGGACTTCCAACGATGTCCTCTCCAAACCACGGTGGGGTTCCAGGAGGTGGGTACAGAGTCTCTCCAGCCGCTGTCGGGCTCAGGCAGCACGTGCAGCTCCCTTTCCTTGGGGACCCTTCCCTTGGGGGTCCTGCCAGCTCACAGTGTGTGCACCCTACTCAGAGTCGGGCCAGCCCATGTCCCCAAACTTTGCTGGACATGCTGAGTCTATGGCTCACAAAACAGCCCCCTTCTCCCTGGTTGGAGCCTGGCCCAGGAACAAGTCCCACATGTGAACCATGCTGGGTGGGAGGACCTCGCTACCTCCGCCCCACCAGCATCACCTGTCTCTAGGGGCTGCAGAGACCCGTAGGCCTGGCTGTCTCCTCAAGAGGGAATCCCACACGTTCCAGTTGTACTGGGCCCCCGTGGCCGGCTATACGCCCATCCTAGACTCCTGGGCAGATGTCTCTGGCTCCTTTTTCACCTCTCCGATAGAACAGCCTTTCGCAGAGCTCTCTCTACCTCCCTAAGAGCACCGATGGGGACCATCTGACCTCTGCGACAAATGTCATTACAGCAGGAACTGCCTTAGCTGCAGGCTGTGAAGTCTGGCTACTCCTTCCTCAAATCATGAGCTCTTGAGGGAACTTTCTCCTATGTCTGGGACCTCCTAACTCTTCTCCACTTTGCA
Organism: Mandrillus leucophaeus; assembly: GCF_000951045.1. Lineage (NCBI taxonomy): Eukaryota > Metazoa > Chordata > Mammalia > Primates > Cercopithecidae > Mandrillus > Mandrillus leucophaeus. The sequence continues at coordinate 1,822,386 of NW_012102477.1, read as the reverse complement.
TCCGAAGCAAGCATTTAAAAGCACATGCTTAAATACATGACTTCCCTCCGTGGCAGGCTCCTTTGGTTGGCTAAGCCAACCCCTATTTCAACTCTTCTGTTTGCTTCTTCCACCTGGAAGAGCTAAATGTTCATTGTCTCCTGCATGGTCACATGTGCCTGTGGGACTAAGTGTTGGCCAATGAGATGGGTGGCTTCTTAGGAAGATTGTTTTTCCCTAATAAAAGGAACATATTCAGCTGGCGTCATCCTTTCTCTCCTTCCTCTTTCTTCTAGTACTGAACGCACATGCAATGCCCAGATTTCAGCAGTCATTTATGACCATAAGGCTACAACCTGACATGCTAATGACAGTGAACCACGATTCAACAGCTATGGGTGTGATGGTGAGGTCAAGATGCTGCCCTAGCTCTACTCAGCCCGCCTCCTTCCAGGCTTCTTGTTTTGTTTGTTTGTACCAGTACCAGCAGGGATGTTGCCCTGATGCAGCTGGACTTCCCCTTGCAGGCCTCTGATTTTTCCAGAAAAGTCTATCAAGGGGTACACACCAGTTAACTGTCTCCTGGTGATGGAAGCAGCTGTTGAGGATTATTCCCTAGACCAATTAATCCATTAGATTGCGACATGGTGATATTCCTGGTCCAGTAGTAGGAATTCCTCCATAAAGAGAAACTTTTCATCATCTATTTATTTTTGTTGCCCCTTTCATTCTATTTTTAAAACTTTTTATGTTTTGGCACCTATTTATCCTCAAAATAATGAACTGTTTCCTTAGCATACTCCAAAAATGATAAAGGAGGTATTTTTTATAATATTATGAACTCACGGTTTTTTTTGAGAAGGAGTTTCGTTCTGCTGCCCAGGCTGGAGTGTAGGCTCACTGCAGCCTCTGTCTCTGGGTTAAAGCGATTCTCCTGCCTCAGCCTCCTGAGTAGCTGGGATCACAGGTGCCAACACCACGCCCAGCTAATCTCTGTATTTTTAGTAGAGATGGGGTTTCACCATGTTGGCCAGGCTGGTCTCGAACTCCTGACCTCAGGTGATCTGCCCACATCGGCCTCCCACAGTGCTGGGATTGCAGGACTGAGCCACCACGCCCGGCCCAGATGTTTTCTTATTTGTAGGAAAAGGCAAGGAGTAG
>NW_012102477.1:1812243-1821056 GCF_000951045.1 Mandrillus leucophaeus | reverse complement strand
TGTTAGCCAGGATGGTCTGGATCTCCTGACCTCGTGATCCGCCCGTCTCGGCCTCCCAAAGTGGTGGGATTACAGGCTTGAGCCACCGCGCCCGGCCTATTTTACGTATTTAAATCAGTCCAAGTTATTGCCCACAGTGATGCTCCCATCGTCGGCCAGTGGGAACATCTTCTGGTTGGCTCCTGAGAGGGACCACTCACTTTCCAGACCCTCCAGGACCTGAGGCCAGGCTGAGATGATGCTCACAGGACTCGCATACTGACCGGAACCCCGCCTGATCACACAGGAAGTCCACTGGAAACCCTCTTGGAGCCCACTGGAAACCCTCGTAGAGCCCACCAGAAGTTTAGCGAAACACCCTCAACTTCCGTAAGAGCGCAGGAAGTTTGACGGAAAACCGCCGGAAACGGACAGAAAGGAGTCCCTGCGACCCCGTAACCTCCTGTGGCGCCCCCTGTTGGCAGAGTCGTAGCGAGGCCGAAATGAGGTCCTCGACGTGGCTGAGTGAGCATCCCGGCTGCCTGTGGATGGGTGGGTGTGGGGCTGAGAGGCGACGACAGTGGGGAGCTTCCTTAGCGATCCTGGGCTTCTCGGGTCAGGCCGACTTCAGTGCGGGCTGGAGGCCATGCACAATACCAAGCGCATGGCGTGGTCCTCAGCTGCCTCGGGACTGGCTTCGCCTCTGCTCCTGACCCTGGGATTGGGGCCAAAGGTTTTGGGCAGTGGCAGCAGCAGGAGGAAGTAGTACCTGGAAAACGTGTCTCCTGATTCGACCCTTCCTGTCTGGAGGGCTGGGCTGTGGTTTGTTCCCATAGCAACGAACAGGGCTCCCCTGGGCACCAGCCCCTTAGATACGGTGTGCCCCGGGAGGGCGCTGCAGGAACTACAGGTCCCTCTGGTGGGAAGGGAGGCGGGAGGTGGGCTGGGGCAGCCCGACTGGCCTGCGTGGATACACTACACTTCCTGGTGGGGGACAGGGTGAAGAGGGTTGGTCCCCACCTCTGCCTTGAGCAGAGCTTCCAGTAGGTGAAGCAGTGGGGGTCTCCTGTCTGCCGGAAGGATGGGTGGGGCTTCCACATCTCAGCCCAGTAGGGTGGACTGACCGGTCCTCTGACCTCTGGCTCCTTGGAGGGACTGGCCTGAAGTGGGCCCTGGCATCCCCAGCCTCCTCTAAACCACCTCCCTGGAACATGTGGGACAGGAACCCAAGCGGCATCTGAGGAGGGCAGGTTCTGCCAGGCACAGAGGGCTCCAGCGTGATTGCCACTGGTTAATGACCTGCCACCCCCGCCCCCCCAACCTCTGGTGCCGTCCAAGGACTCTGACCCCAGTGCAGTGTCTGTAGGGAAGAGGAGCCATGGGGCTTCGGGCAGGCCCCATCCTGCTGCTGCTGCTGTGGCTGCTGCCAGGTGAGGGGTGCGCCTCTGTCTTCTCCTCCCTCCCACCCCCTGCCAGCCTGTGTGCTCCCCTTTGCTCTCTTGCTTTCCAGGGGCCCATGGGGATGTGCTGCCTTCAGGTACCGTAGACATCTCATCCCTGCACTCAGCCAGCCCCTACTCCTGGCCAGGGAGGACTGGCCCCAGGGGACATGCAGAGGCCCTTGGCCCCGGGAGCCTCATCCCTGGACATCAAGGGCTGAGGGATGTCAGAAGGTGTTAGGGTAAAGAGTGAGACCGGTAGGGAGGGGCTTTCTGAGAGAGAAGAAAGCTGAGGTCTCCCACCTGCCCATCCCTCTGCAGAATGCGGCCACTCCAAGGAGGCCGGGAGGATTGTGGGAGGCCAAGACACCCAGGAAGAACGCTGGCCGTGGCAGGTTGGCCTGTGGTTGGCCTCAGTGGGGCACATATGTGGGGGCTCCCTCATCCACCCACGCTGGGTGCTCACGGCCGCCCACTGCTTCCTGAGGTGAGTGGCGCTGGGTGGGGGTGCTCCTCGCCCCTCCCCTCAGCGGCTGCCGGCAGCGGGCCATGTTTCCGTTCCCCTCTCAGGTCTGAGGATCCCAGGCTCTACCGTGTTAAAGTCGGAGGGCTGACACCCTCCCTTTCAGAGCCCCACTCGACCTTGGTGACTGTGAAGAGGCTCCTGGTCCACTCCTCATATCGTGGGGCCACCACCAGCGGGGACATTGCCCTGATGGAGCTGGAATTCCCCTTGAAGGCCTCCCAGTTCAGCCCCGTCTGCCTCCCAGGACCCCAGACCCCCCTCACCATTGGGTCCCTGTGCTGGGTAACAGGCTGGGGGTCCACCCAGGAGAGAGGTAAGGGGAATATGCATTCACCAGCTCCCACTCCTAGCCAGGGAGGACCAGCCCAGGGACCACGCGGAGCCAGCCTGAGTGGTCTCCACAGACCTTGGTCCGCATGTTTATCTTCTCTCCCCTCCCACCCCACCCTGAAGCTGGGAACACTTGGGGCCAGGAACCATACTGTCCAGACTGTGGGACTCCTCTTGGCCAAGGTGACCAGCATATTAGATTTTGGGGATCTTGAGCCAGTGTCCAGGATTGTGCCCATGGTGGGATGAATAAGCCAAGGCTAAGAGGTCATGAGATTAGCCAGGGTCATGGGAGAGGATCTGGGCTTGAGCACTGCTCCCTGACCCCACTGTCTCCTGGTTTAGGAGTTGGGACGGGCAGGGTGGGTGGGCAGAGATAGGAGGTGCAGCCTGCCACCATCCCAGGTGAGAGGGAAGAGGCTCACCTGATGGGGACGAGGCTTGAGGTGGGCTCAGGCTGGCCCCCGCATCACATCCAGCCCTGGCGAGTGTCCTTCAGGAGGTGGCTGTGCCCCTCCTGGACTCGAACGCGTGTGAGCTGATGTACCACCTGGGAGAGCCCAGTCTGGCCGGCCAGCGCCTCATCCAGGACGACATGATCTGCGCTGGCTCTGTCCAGGGCAAGAAAGACTCCTGCCAGGTGACTGCAGCTTCTGGTCACCCCATGCAGAAGTGTGGGCTCTTTAGGCTCACCCTGTCCTGGGCTCTGTCCCCATGTTCCCCGCCTCAGGGTCTCCAGAGGGACCAGAGTCCTTGCCTGGCTCCTTGGCCTCAGCAGCAGATTCTTGAAGGCACTTGGGGCCCAGGTGTCTCCCTCAATGCAGACCTCATGGGGCCCTCCCTCTCTCTCCCCCAGGGTGACTCCGGGGGGCCGCTGGTCTGCCCCATCAATGATACGTGGGTCCAGGCTGGCATTGTGAGCTGGGGATTCGGCTGTGCCCGGCCTTTCCGGCCTGGTGTCTACACCCAGGTGCTAAGCTACACAGACTGGATTCAGAGAACCCTGGCTGAACCTCGCTCAGGCATGTCCGGGGCCCGCCCAGGTGCCCCTGGGTTCCTCTCAGGCATCTCTGGGTCCCATCCAGGCACCTCCAGGTCCCACCCAGTGCTGCTGCTTGAGCTGTTGACCGTACGCTTGCTTGGGTCTCTGTGAACCCTGAGTCATGAAGTCCAGGGTCCCCCTTCTGGTAGGATTGATGGAATCTAATAATAAATATTGTAGGTTTTTTTAATGTGTATTTTATGTGTTTGGTTTTCTAGCAATTCATTTTTATTCTTTACAAAAACATCTGGCTGTGGTAGGTTGGGAGAGCATGGTGCCTGCCCCGGGCAGTGTCTGCGGAACATCTTCATCAATAGGGTCACGGTGTCCAGACTTGCTCAGGACGGTCTTGGGCGATGCCTATCCTGTGTTGTTAGATAAGATCCCTGTCCCTCTCAAAAGTGTCCCAAAAGGGCCGGGCGCGGTGGCTCAAGCCTGTTATCCCAGCACTTTGGGAGGCCGAGACGGGCGGATCACGAGGTCAGGAGATCGAGACCATCCTGGCTAACATGGTGAAACCCCGTCTCTATTAAGAAATACAAAAAAAACTAGCCGGGCGAGGTGGCGGGCGCCTGTAGTCCCAGCTACTCGGGAGGCTGAGGCCGGAGAATGGCGTGAACCCGGGAGGCGGAGCTTGCAGTGAGCTGAGATCCGGCCACTGCACTCCAGCCTGGGCGACAGAGTGAGACTCCGTCTCAAAAAAAAAAAAAAAAAAAAAAAAGTGTCCCAAAAGTGGGAGGAAGAGTTATATAGTCACCGTGACTCAGCCAGTGCAAGAGCTGGAGCTCCTTGAAGCCCACGGATTTTCAGTCTCAGGCATTCTTGTGTAGTTGCCATGGCCACCAACTGTCCAATAATAGGCCTTGTTCTCCCAGCTCCGGCCCACGGAGTGTCCATGCCCTCCCCCACCACCCTGCCCTCTGCTGCCTGCAGCCAGTGGGGGCCCTGGGGGCTGTTTCAGGCGTGAACAGGGGCTTTGAGGCCATTGCTAGTGTGGTGGGCAGCGCCCTCTGCCTGTGTCTTAGAAGCATGGGCAAAGCAGTGCCTGGCAGAGCCAGTTCCACACTTGCAGGGAGGGGTCCATTTGGAAGCTCGAAGCCTATGTCAGTTTAAGAAACTCTCCCGTCTCTGTGAGACAAGGTGGCTGGGCTTTCACTCCAGTTTGGCACCAGGTCTGGGGGAAGGACCCTCTGCTTGGGTAGGGCACAGTTGGGCCAGCCTTTGTCCCATCGCCACTCCCCTGCCCTGGAGGTGGCTGTTGGGAGCACCCCATGGAGGAGAGGGGCTTTGAGGTCGCAGGTGAGTGGGCAGTGGAGTTGTCACCCCAACGCCTCAGCCCTCCCAGGGAGCACCCTCAGCTGGGTGACCTCTTAGAAAAATGAGGTTGTTCTACTGCACTAGAAGACTGGATGCTCTAGAATCATCCCTCCTTTTGGCAGAGCTTGCAGTGAGCCGAGATCGCGCCACTGCACTCCAGCCTGGGCGACTAAGCGAGACTCTGTCTCAAAAAAAAAAAAAAAAAAAAGAATCATCCCTCCTTTTGCTGTGGGCCCGCCTTCATAAGGTCCTGTTCTCCCCCAATGGCCTCGCCTCCTTCCAACCCCTCTGCCTTCATCCCGGGATGGACGGCGTCCTGGAGGGACTCATTGGATCCGCCAGGAGCTCATCCTCCTGGGTGGAAGTTTCTGGCCTCTCAGTTTCTCTGTTTTGTCTCACAACTTTCTCTTGCTCATCACTTTCATGCATCAGTTTGCTAATGGATTCTCCGGCTCTTCACTCATAAATAACTCCTTCCAGAAATCTAGTGAGGAGGGAAAGTGACAGATTAAAACAAAGTCCTCACTTCTGGATTTCTGCTTAAATGTTAGAGTCGGCAGTCCCTCCTCACACAGGCCCGAAGCACCAAGGATGTCTCAGAAGCGCTAAGCCTCCCTCCTTACATATCAGCCCCTTCAGTTTCTCTCTCCTTTTTTCTTTTGTGATAGGATCTTGCTCTACTGCCCAGGCTGGAGTGCAGTGGCTCGGTCTCAGCTCATTGCAGCCTCGACCTCCTGGGCTTAAGCGATCCTCCCACCTCAGCCTGCCTGGGCATACACGTGCACACCACCACACTTGGCTAATTTTTGTATTTTTAGTAGAGATGGGGTTTCACCATGTTGCCCAGGCTGGTCTTGAACTCCTGACCTCAAGTGATCCGCCCGCCCCAGCCTCCCAAAGAGTTGGGATAACAGGCGTGAGCCACCATGCCCAGCCTACCCCTCCAGTCTCTTCCCCAGATGACCATGACCAGGGCTGCTATGCCCTCAGCCCTGTGCCAGGATCCACTCCCATCCAGGAGGCCCCTGTCCAGGCTGTGTGCCTGTCTGTGTGTGGATGTGTCTGTATGTGGGTGTGTATTTATGTGTGTGCCTATGTGTGGATGGGTGTTTGTGTGTTTTTATGTTCATGTGTGTGTGTGTGTCTGCGTGTCTATGTGTCTCTGTGGGGTAGGTGTGTGTGTATGTGTATGTGTCTGTGTGTGTGAGTGTGGGTGTGGGTATTTGTGTCTGTGTATGGGTGTGCATTTGCATGGGTGTGTATGTGTGTTTCTGTATGGATAGGTGTGTGTGTCTCTGGGTGTGTGTGTGTGGTGGGTGTGTATTTGTGTGTGTATGTATGTATGGGTGCGTGTGTGTGTGTCTCTGTGTGGGGGGTGAGTGTGTATTTGCGTGTATGTGAATGGATATTTGTGTGTGTGAGTGTGTCTCTGTGTGGATGGGTGTGTATTTGTGTGTGTGTGTGTCGGTGGGTGTTTTTGTGTGTCTCTGTGTGGGTGGGTATTTTTGTGTGTAGGTGGGTATCTGTGTGCTTGTCTGTGTGTATGTGTATTTGTGTGTGTCTCTGTATGAGTGGGTGTGTATTTGTGTGTATGTGTGTCTGGGTGTGTATTTGTGTGCGTGTGTGGGTATTTTTGTGTGTATGTTTGAATGGGTGTGTATTTGTGTGTGTTTGTGTGTCTGTGTGGTCCTCAGCATCCCCCACATTTCCTGGCAGTGGACAGCACGCATGCTCCTCGACCCCCACCGTCAGGGGAAGCCTGCTGAGCCTCTTTTCTCTCCGAGGTGTCTGACACCTGCCAACGGTGAGTTAGAAGGAAGGGGCCTCAGCCAACAGCAAAAGCCACAGGAGGATTTTTCCCACCTGACTTGGGCTGTGTTGCACACACAGCCCTCTTTGTCTTCTCTTTCTCTGGCCCCTGACACAGGTGCTGTTTGTGGAGGACTTAGGAGACTGGTGCTTCTGCTTGGGAAGCCCCTCCTGCCCGGGGCTTGTTGGAAAGACACAGAGGGTTCTCCTGGTGCCTGGGCCGGGGGCTGGGTGCAGGTCCGAGACGGTGGTAGGTGCAGACGTGAGTCCAGGTGGCATCCAAGGTGCTCCACTTCCTCCAGCAGCTCCTCTTTTTTTTTTTTTTTTTTTTTTTTTTTGAGACAGAGTCTCGCTCAGTCGCCCAGGCTGGAGTGCAGTGGCGTGATCTTGGTTCACTGCAAGCTCTGCCTCCCAGGTTCACACCATTCTCCTGCCTCAGCCTCCTGAGTAGCTGGGATTACAGGCACCTGCCACCGCGCTGGGCTAATTTTTTGTATCCTTAGTAGAGACGGGGTTTCACTGTGGTCTCAATCTCCTGACCTCATGATCCGCCCACGCCAGTCTCCTAAAGTGCCGGGATTACAGGCGTGAGCCACCGCGCCCGGCCCTTCGAGCAGCTCCTCTTAGGCCCCGGCTGCCTGGCCCACTCTGACTGCACGGCAGCCAGCACCAAATGTCTCTCAGTAGGACTCCCAGCTTGCTGGTCGGCGTGTCTGTGGGCCCAGTGGACTGCAGGAGGCCTTGGGACTAGTGACGCTGTTTAGAGACAGGTCAGGGCGGGAGCTGCACAGTTCAGTGTTGTGTAGGAGGAAACAATTCAAACGCCCCTGCAGGGCTGAGCTGGTGTGGGGATGAGGAAGTGGCCACAATGGACTCAGGTGTTCTGGAAGGCTGACAGGCTGACTTCTGTCCCAAGGCCAGAGCCGCCCAGGATTGGGGAATGTTTGGCCAAGGGTGAGAAGCAGGAGCAGAGGCAGGGACCCAGCACAGGCTGAGCAGTTCCTTCCTCACCCTGGAGCCCAGGGTGCAGGCCTGGCACGCACCTTGTCTCTGAACTTGTAGTGAGTCGATGAAAAGGAATTTTCAGGATCACAGCAGGCTCTGCCAGCGGTACTGTGGGCGTGTGGACCTCGGAGTTTCAGGACAAGAAAATCACATGTTGTGTGGCGGCTGAAGTATTTGGGCACTTGGGGACCCTCAGGAAAGAACCTCCCCACACAATGGTGGGACTGGGCCAACACCTGAGCAGGAAGTGGTAGGAGGACTGTGGGATTGGGGTTTAAATTCCATGACTCACTCACTCAGCCTGGGCTTCCTTGTCTGTAAAAATGTGAGATTAACACCCATCCCAAGGATGTTTGTGATGATTAAATGAAGCAATACTTGTGTAAGCACTTGCCATTGCGCCTGGTCCAAAATCGGATCATGATGAACGCTAGTGTCTTGTCTTTCCTCTCCTTTTCTTTTTTTCTTTTCTTTTTTTTTTCTTTTCCTTTCTTTTTCTTTTTTCTTTTTCTGAGACAAGGTTTTACTTCTGTTTCTTAGGCTGGAGTGCAATGGTGTGATCTCAGCTCACTGCAATCTGTACCTCCTGGGCTCAAGCAATTCTCCTGTTTTAACCTCCCAAGTAGCTGGGACTACCGCACCCGGTTATGTATTTTTGTAGAGGCAGTGTCTTGCCATGTTGCTTAGGCTGGTCTTGAACTCCTGGGCTCAAGTGATCCATCTGTCTAGACCTCTCAAAGTGCTGGGATTACAGGTGTAAGCCACTGTGCCTGGTCCTGCTAGTGTGTTTTCTATCCATCTATCCACTCACCCACCCACCCACTTACGCATCCATCCATCCATCTACTCACCCACTCACCCACCCACCCATCTACTGACTCATAAATTCATCCATCCATCCGTTCATCTACCCACTCACCCACCCACCTACCCACCTATCCATCCACCCACTCATCCATCCATCCACTCACCTATCCATCCATCCATCCATCCATCCACCTATCCATCCATCCATCCACCCACTCACCCACCCACCTACCCATCTACTGATATCCATCCATTTACTGACTCACCCACCCATCCATCCATCCATCCATCCATCCATCCCCTCATCCCAGAAAAAAAAAGATTCAAATCACAGGAGACTTACTAGCACTCTAGTAATACTGGCACACATACACAAAACACTTCAGCAGAAAGTGGTTTCCACAAGCAGCGCTTGGAACCCAGTTCTTTTCCTTTCCTTTCCTTTCCTTTCCTTTCCTTTCCTTTCCTTCTTTCTTTGAGACAGAGTCTTGCTCTGTCACTCAGGCTGGAGTGCAGTAGTGCAATCTCAGCTCACTGCAACTTCCACCTCCCGGGTTCA
>NW_012102477.1:1792958-1810988 GCF_000951045.1 Mandrillus leucophaeus | reverse complement strand
AGGAAGGAAGGAAGGAAGGAAGGAGGGAGGGAGGGAAGGAAGGAGAGAAAGAGAGAGAGAGAAAGAGGAAAGAAAGAAAGAGAGAAAGAAAAAGAAAGAAAAGAAAAGAGAAAGAGGAAGGAAAAGGGAAGGAAGGGAAGGAAGAAAAGAAATAAAAAATATCACAGCATCCCCTCCCTGGCTGGATAACCCTAGAGAGGTTGGAGACCAGGATCCGAGAGGGAAGCAGCTCAAATAAAATAACCCATGCCATAGCCGGGTGCGGTGACTCACGCCTGTAATCCCAGCACTTTGGGAGGCCGAGGCAGGCGGATCACAAGGTCAGGAGATCGAGACCATTCTGGCTAACACGGTGAAATCCCATCTCTACTAAAAATACAAAAATTAGCCGGGCGTGGTCATGGGCGTCTGTAGTCCCAGCTACTCGAGAGGCTGAGGCAGGAGAATGGCGTGAACCCGGGAGGCGGAGGCTGCAGTGAGCTGAGATCGCACCACTGCACTCCATCCTGGGCGACAGAGCGAGACTCCATCTCAAAAAAAAAAGAAAAAAAAAGAAAAACCCATGCCGCAAAGGATGGCAGGCACAGGCCCCGGCTCAAAGGTTGGGAGATTTGGGGAGCTGGAACTACTCCGGCACCCCCACCAGATGCACAGGGTGTGTGAGGGAGAGCAGCAGCCTCCCAGGAGGGGAGGGCAGGCCAGAGCAAGTTGCCCACGCTCCTCACAGCCACAGTGTTCCTTCCAGGCCCACGCTGCCCCGGATGCTGTATCTGCCAGCTTGCCAGGCCTCATGCCGTAGGCCAGAGCTCTCAACCTTGACCTACTGAGGTTTGGGACCAGATAATTCTTTCCTAGAGAAGAAGGTGGGGGGCTGTCCTGTGTCTCGCAGGACATGTGGCAGCATCCCTGGTGTCCACCCACCAGAGGCCAGGAATACTTCCCCCACCCCCATGTCACAACCAAAACTGTCTCCAGGCAGGGCCCAAAGCTCCCCAGTGTGGCCTGCAGTGCCCGGGGGAGTCCCCAGCCCCCGGGGCCCTGCCGGCACTCAGCCCTGGCTTATGGCAAAGTAGGCCTGTGTGTGGAAGTTGCGGGGCCCAGAGAGCCCTCCTGCAGGCTCTCTCCCCTGCTCCCCTTTCTCTCAGCACAGGCCTGCTCCTCCAGAAACGCAGGGTCCTCCTTCTACACTGGGGCAAAGAGCAGGGGAGAGTCAGGGGACCTGCGTCCTCATGGGGATCACAGCCTCATGAAGGGGTGAGTGGGACTTGGGATTCCTGAGCTTGTTCCTCGTCATTTCTCCACAGAGGATTTCAAACCATGGGAGCCCCTGGAACCGCCCCATCCTCCCCTCCCGGTCTTTACCCAACACTCCCCCCATCTTGGTTCCTCCGGCCTGACCTGGACACCCCCACGTGGGGCCTGAAATGGCACAGGCTTGGGTAGAGGGGGTGGAAGTCCTTATCAAGGCTGGAGAACAAGTGCGTGAGGTTCAGAGAGAAACCTCTTGAGGAAGGCTCCTCTCCAGGGTCGTCCTGGCTTCCTTGGGTACCCTCGGTAGCAAGTGACAGAAACCCTCTCACATGAGCAGGTGCTGAAAAGACCTGCCCTGCCTTCCCCTGACTGGAGGGGTGCAATTCCGTCTCCCCCACTGGTCCTCTGCTCTGTCCAGGAAGCGCCAGGCTTTTCCGACAGCCCTGATCCTGACTGCCCTCACCAGTTTCTGCCTCTTGGGACCTATCCTTCTCCCAAAGTGCCCAAAGTATCTTGAGTTAGGGTCACCAAATTTAGTAAATGAAAACATAGCAAGCCTGGGCAACACAGCAAGACCTTGTTTCTACAATCAACAACAACAACAACAAAACCCAGGCACGGTGGCATGTGTTTGTGGTCCCAGCTACTCAGGAGGCTGAGGTGAGAGGATCACCTGAGCCCAGAAGGCCAAGGTTGCAGTGAGCCATGATTGCACCATTGCATTCCAGCTTGGGAGAAAAAATAAATAAATAAAAGAAAAATAAACACAAGCGAAAGAAACTTACTAAAACACAAATTTTAAAAGAATTAAATAGAACCCTGAGAAGTAAAAAGTAGTTGATGGAGCTGTTGGGCTGGACAGAGGGGAGGTCCCCAGCTGGCCCCAGGGACTTCTCATTCCTCTTGCAGAAAGGAAAGGGGCTTCTCCTGCAAAGCAGCTGCAGATTCGCTTATCAAAATGTTTGCTTTTCTTTTCTTTTTTTTTTGAGATGGAGTCTCGCTCTGTAGCCCAGGCTGGAGTGCAGTGGCATGATCTTGGCTCACTGCAACCCCTCCTGGGTTCAAGCGATTCTCCTGCCTCAGTCTCCCGAGTAGCTGGGACCACAGGCATGTATCACTGTAGCAGGCCAAGCTGCAGACAACACTCCTCAGACACCGGGGTAAAGAAGGAAGTGGTTTATTTGGCCGGGAATGTCGGCAGATTCGTGTCTTAAGAGCTGAGCTCCCCGAAAAAGAAATTCTTGGCCTTTTTAAAGGCTTACAACTTTAAGGGGTCCACATGAAAGGGTCGTGATAAATCGAGCAAGCGTGGGAAACGTGACTGGGGGCTACATGCATCAGCTAACAGAACAAAAAGTTTTACAATGCTTTTTTCATACAGTGTTTGGAATGTACAGATAACACAAGTAGTTTAGGTCAGGGGTTGATATTATTATTATTACTTTTTTTAACTCCTAGGACCGAATGATGGTGCCAAGGTTGTCTGGCTATTTATCTTACTTTTGTTTTTTTCCAACTTTTTGCTTTTTTTCTGCTCTTGTGAACTAGGCAAGGTGCGGGGAGGAGGGCAGCAGGAGTAGTAGTGGTCTCCTTCCTTACCACCATATCCAGCTAATTTTTGTATTTTTAGTAGAGACTGGGTTTCACCATGTTGGCCAGGCTGCTCTGGAACTCCTAACCTCGTGATCCACCCCTCTTGGCCTCCCAAAGTCTGGGATTGCAGGTGTGAGCCACCGTGCCTGGCCCAAAATGTTTTCTTAAATGTGTTCTGTGCCTGGGCTTTGATTATCAACATGTTGAATGGCACGTCTGATCACCATAATTTTGAAGTGGTGACAGCTGTAAATTTCAAGGTGTCTATGACAACAGTATTTGATGTGGTCATTTCATGGGTGTTGCATATGAGGTCACATTCATACTCGAAGGAAACATGAAATTTTCAGTCAAGGGCAATTAAAAAAAAAAAAAAAGAGGTAATTTTTCCCCCATCTCAGTTCACAGATTCTCTGAATTTTGATTTCTGATTTCCAGGTTAAGAAGTGGCTCTCAACCAGCATTTAAAAATAAAGAAATATAAAAATAGAAGTAGAGAAGAGAAAAAAATGCTAGTGTGTATTTCATGCACAAAGATGAAGCTGGGTTGTGAAATCTTTGCCTAGGTCTGGTGTTCAGGGGCCAGACTTTGCAGCTTGGCCACCCCAAGGTGAACTTCCAACTCTACCTCTAACTGCTGTGTAGGACAAGTGACTTTGCCCTCAGTGCCTCAGTTTCCTCATTTTGCAGAGATAATTGAAGTCCTGTCCTTCAGTTGTTGTGTGTGGGGACTTTGGGTGGAGCCCCTGAAACAGGACCTGGCCCTTCCCCTGATCACTGACTGTTTGTTGCATTAGAGGATCACTGGGTGTTTGGCTGTTGCATTACACGTGTTGCTTCCTGTGTCTCAAGTAGGATCAATTTCTCTCTGTGGATCATGGTCCCAAAGGGCTGAAAACCCTGTCCCTGGAGGCCCCTGGAGCTCTGATCTTGGCAAGTGCCCATGTGGACTTGGAGGCTTGGGAAGGGGACATGAAGAATGGGCCAGGTCTAGGGCTTATACTGATTTCCTGTTGCTACTGTGACAAATTACCACAGTGTGAGGTCTACTATCTCCAGCCATCTGCATCTCCTGCCTTTGCTCATGTTGAGCCCTCAAACTGTAATGCCCTCCTCCCCTTGTCTCCACTTGGCCAACTGTCCCTCATCCTTTAAGACTTACCTCAGACATTGCCTCCTCTAGGAAGACTTCCCTGAAGCACATCCCCCTCACCTCACCTCTGGGCAGGTGCCCACACACAATGACCTACATGTGTCCCCAACCATGCAGATGGCAAAGTGAACTGCCACTATCTGCCTCTGCACCAGCCCCCACCACGGTGTATACACACTCAGCTGAAACCTGACCTCTTCTTTATACCCCCCAGTGCCAGGAGAGCCTGGTGAGGACAAGGCCTTGGCAAACATTTACTGAGTGAATGGATGAGTGAGTGGCTTCCCTGAGACCCCTTGAACACTCAGAGAAGCCTGGGACTGAGTGGCCAGAAGAGGCCTGCTGGATAGGCCTGGGGTGAGGGACAGTGGGGAGTGGTGGCCTTGAAGCCTGACTCTTCAAAGATTGTGGGACTGGCACAGAGACCCACAGCACCCCTGAGGGGGTGGTGCTGCTCTCTTTCTGTCCTCGGCAGAGTCACCTTTGCCCTATCCCTCATCTCAGTTCACTGGGCTCCAGCACTGTGGCCTTTGTCTCCAAGGAGCAGGGGAGGGTTTGGTTGTACCCCAGATGCAAGGACCAATCCTGGATGCACTGATTCTGCAGAAGCTTTATTTATTGGTGGATTCAGTTTCAGCGTCCCGACTCAGTTACTCCAGCACCGTCAGCCACCACCACCCAGATGGCCTCAGCTCGGATGGCCCCGTACCCCACCCTAGAGACCCGAGGGTGCCTTTGATGGTCATGTGACAGTAACTGGCGGTTCAGTGGTCGGCTCCTCTAGTGGGTAATTCCATTCAAAGCCAATGCTCTTGATGCCGAGGAGTCCATATTGGCCATAGATGCCCACCAGCACCTGCCCCTCTTGGCTGGGGTAGGCAGAGAAGATCTGGCCATCGAGCTTCCCAAAATAGAAAGTGCGTTCCTTGCTGGTGTACAGGACCATACCCCGGAGGAAAGCTTGGAAGGCGACAAAGACTTTTGTGATGTATTCGCCTGGCTGCAGGGTGACTTCCTGGGTATTCCCACCTGAGGCGCCCTGTTTCACGTCCCAGGTGTCTCCAAGTTTCACCTGGACACTGGGGGAGAGGCAAAGCTTTGGACGCCCAGATCTGGGATGGCCCAGCACATCCCGGGTCCTCAGCGCCCCCACCCTCCTTCCCAGGATGCAGAGAGTCCAGCGCCATCAGAATTCGGGTCCCTAACACAAACTCACTGGTCACCAACCCTGGTTCTACCACTTTCAGGCCCTGTGATCTTGAGCTCATTACTCAGCCTCTTCGGACTTAGTTTCCCCATCTGCAAAGTGGATGTGATTTTTGGGAGGAGTCACTGAGGTCCAGGCGAGGAGACCTCCGCGCAGTGCCTGGTCCACGTGACTGCAGAAGGCACCAGCTGCCGCCACTGTGGCCCACATATGAGCTGCCTCTGGCCGAGCCTGGACCTCCCAAGCCTTAGTCACTCTGAGCAGAGCAGCTCACAGACTGAGGGGCAGGTGACTTCCCACACTCGCCAGCACTTCCCCGACGGGGCTTATCTGCATCCCTCCCTCACCCTGCTGCTCTCCTAGGACGCACCCCTCCAGCTCGCCACGCTCACACAGTCTCCTCTGCTGTTGGGCTTCTCTCCCCTCTCCCAGGACCCCAGAACTCCTAAGTGCAGGGCAAAAATCCATCCCAGACCTCCAGCACAGACACCTCGATATGAAGGAAATGGTCCTGGATTTCTGCCTCTAACACTTCTGCTGACTCATGTTCAGTCAGTGGTCCACTCTGACCCTTACCTCCTGTCTTCTTTGACAGTAATCGGACAGACTTTTCCCTGACTTTCCTATCAGGCATGGGGACGGAGAGGTCATTTTTGGTTGAGTTGAGCTTGGGTTGAAGGGAGAAGGTAGGGAGGACGGTCTGACCTCTGCTCAAGCCATGAAGCATCGGTGGGAGCCAGGCATGCGTGGGAAAAGTGGCTACAGGTGCCCACCGGCTGCCCCGAGTTCCTGAAACTGTGGGATGGGTGGGGACATGGCCTCACTCACCTTTTCACCAGGAGAAGACCCACACACACCCGCAGCCCTGTAATTTCATGGTCGTAATCTTCAGTGGTGGTGAAATACTTGCCTCCTCCAGGGCCGTACATCTCTGCAGAAAAGAGAACAAAAGGGAAGAAAATCCCCACGCAGTGATATGGGGGCAACCTCTGCCAGAACAGGGGACCCCGCCCCTCCAGGCAGACAGGATGGTTCCGTGACCAGAGTTAGTCTGGGACAAGGGCCGGGTGAGGCCCTGGCTCTCCTGGAGGGAGGCAGGGGAGGTTGAGGGCAGACTCCACCGACTTACTCCCTGCCCAGGTGGGGCCCCCCAGGAGGGCAAGCGTGAGCAGCAGCAGCATGGCCTCTGGCCGGCGCATCCCAGGGCTCTGTGGGAAGAAGAGAGGCCTCCTGACTCCAAAGCAAGGGCCAGTGTGGCCTCGCTGGGCCCCACCCATGGAGCCAAGCACCTTACCTCGCCTGTGACTGGGTGTCTGATTGTGTCGGGCACCCTTCACATCGCCTTTATACTCTCCTGGGCCCTCTGGGCCCCCATCCAGAAGGAAGGAGCAAGGGGCCACCAGGGGGACAGGAAGGAGCTGGCCGTGGGGCTCTTCCTGGGGGAAGGCCCAGGGCCGGCCTTGGGGAGGCTCCCGGACGTGTGGCATTTGCTGTCTTGGCTCTGCAGCCTACACAAACAGAGCTGGGGACAGTGACAGGCACTTCACGATCACCTCTGGGCTCTCTCAGTCAACACTGGTGCCGACCTGGATGGCAGAGTTGGGGAGAGGCTGGCTTATTGGCTTCCACCCAAGGGTAACAGGTCAAGGGTCCACAGAAGCTCCGTGGGGCCCACTGCCACCGTGGGCAACCTGGAGTCAGGGCCTCCTTCAGACTCAGGCAGCACCTGGTGCCTGGCAGGCTTCCTAGGACCCAGGCTGAGCTCGATGCGGGCCCCAAGAGAGCTTGAATGGACCACCCAGCCCTTTGTGTCCTGTGCCCTGTGCAACAGGTGCCCCAGGCACTGGCCCTCAAGGCACTGCCCTTGGAGGCTGCCTGGGTTTCTCCTCTGTGCTGCATCTGGGTGGAGAGGGTATGAGCCAGTGTTCAGGGGCTCAGAGATCATGGGAGGGAAGGACACCAAAGGTGCAGTCCTTGCCACGATGGGAGGCAGAGGGCCTGGGGAGGGCAACCCCCCAGGCTGGTGTTTGGAGGTGTCTCGTCCCAAGGACCCTGAAGGACCCAGGGCATTGGGAGTGAGCTGGAGTCTGCAGAAGAGGTGGGGTGTCGGATAAGGATCAGGGGAGAAGAGATAAAGGCTGTCAGATGCCCTGCAATCAGGGGACAGATTGCAGCTCAAACGCAGTTCCATGCGTGTCCTCAGGACACCTTTCGTGTGTGTTCCAGGGACTGAAGCTCCGCAGGGCCCATGACCACTCGGAACAGCCACAGAGCCATGATCACCAACACAGGACCCTGAAGCCAGAGGCGGGTCCAGCCCGGCTTCCTTATGTAGCTGGGCTGGGATCTGCAGGCACTTGCTTCACCTCTCTGGGCCTCTGTTCTGTGTGGATAACAGCAGAACCTCCCCCTGAGGGTGCTGTGAGGAGCTGAGATCCTCCCCCCGGGGCCAGTTTCCCTGACCCTTAGACTTTATGCCTTGGGGGAGACTGTACAACGTTAACCTTTGGAAAGAGCAAAAGCTGAGAAATCACAGACGCGTCCACCTGGAGATGCTGAGAGCCCCGGTGGTGGATCCCTGGCTTTGGAAAAGTTGGGTGGAGAGGGTGGGGGACGCTCCCACTGCACACCCGTCCCCCAGGGAAACAGGGTGGAAGACCAATGTATCTGGACCCCACACGCTTCCCAGGCAGAGGGGTGTGGAGCAGGGCTTTGCGTATGCACAGAATGACTCTGGAAGTGCTGGCTCGCCAGGAACGGGGACGCTGGTCTCAACGGGATGAGGGTGGGCAGGGGCTGCGAGAGGGGCGGGACTTTAATGACTTGAACCGGGGCCTGCGCCAGGGGTGGCGATATACGGCCCAGCCAACCACCACCTGGGCACCTCTGCCCAGCCCATGAGCAAAGAATGTCTCCTACATGTTAACATTCTTAGGAAACATTCTAAAGAACGATGTCTTGTGGTCCATGAAAATTATTTGAAATTCCCATGCCCCAGTTCATAAGTCAAGCATCATTGGCCCACAGCTGCCGTGCGCTCATTGGCATGTGGCCTGTGGCTGCCTTCATGCTTGCGCAGAAGCTCACATGGCTGTGACAGAGACCTGCGGCCCCTGAACCTAAAATTCTACTATCTGGCCCTTCACACAAAATGTCCACCCACCCCTGGTCAATACCTATTCCCAAAGAACCACCATAGCCCTGTACCTGGTGCTGGATGGCACAGTCAGGAAGGGGGCTCCCTGTGACCCCCCAGCCCTGATGGGGCAGGAGCAGAGCAGCACATTAGCCTTGGCACCTGGCCCTTGCTCTGGCGCCTGTACCATCTCCCTGGAGAGGCTGATCAGGGCTGGGTTCCTACTGACTAGTGTTTCAAGGTGAGGCCCCAGTTGCACCTCTCTGTACCCCCTCAAGCGCTCCTCTGATTTCGAGGGAAGCAGACCCCAGGCTGGGGGAGGGTAAGAGGAGCCCCTCTCAGGAGGAACCTCCTTCAGGGAGGTGGAGGTGGAAGAGGCCAAGCCCTTGGCCAGCACAGCTCTTGGAGACAGGAGCTCAGAGGTGGCACAAAGGGGCTGTGTTCTTGCCCCAGCCCAGCCTGAGGGCACCTTTCCATGTTTTGCTGGCAGTTCAGAGGCCTTCTTCCTAACTCCAGGCTAACAGGGTTTGGTGCCCAGAAGGAGAGTCATCTGGGCCAGGACTCTAGAAGCACCAACTGGGGTTGGGGGGACTAGGAGGCAGAGACAGTATACACTGGAGGGGAGGTTAAGATGGTACGAACATGGGGATCACACATGCTCATTCACACACGTGCACTTGAAGATGCATGCATACACATGCAGCCAGACACACACCGCCCAGCCTCTCCCGCACGCGGGGGGCATGCACACACGACACTCCTCCTCACCTGCATGCCTGACCTGGGGAAGAAGCCCACCTGGTGGGAGGCACCCCTCTCCCACCCTCCATCTGCCCTGGCCCAAGTGCTGGCCCTGAGCCCGCGTACAGGGAGACTCAACACAGGCCCTTTGTCCCTTGGGATCAGGGCTCCCAAGAGAGGGATTTACTGAGCATTTATTCCTGCCCCGGGCACACCCAGTCCTCATTCTGCCAGGAGAGGGGAACAATGAGGCCTTCTCCTGCCTGCAGAGGTGGCCCTGGGCCGGCTGGCCCTTGTGTGTCAGGCGTTGGGTTAGGGCCACAAGCCCCTGGCCTCCCTGCCCTCCAGGTGTGGGACTTGGGAAGACCGCTCTGTGGCTCTGCAGCCTGAGGCACAGCAGACAAGAGGGTCTCCATCTGCACCCACTCAGTGGGTGGGGCCTCCCTGTGGCCTGGGGGCCAGGCTGAGCCTCTGCAGGAAGCCCCCAGCCTCACTGGAGGCAGGAACATGAGTCCCTGGCTAGGATCTCCAGATAGGACTGGCCTGACTGAGACTCTGAGCAAAGTCAGGAGCTGTCTCCTCCCAAGGCCTTGGTGGCTCCCTGGGACTCAGGAACCAGAAGGAAGGTCCTGCTGCCTGGGGGAGGGGCAGGATCAGAAGCCCAGGGGCCTTCACCCCAACCCCAGCAGGTCAACACGGGCTATGCATGTGGACTTGTCCTTGAGCGGCTGCTGCTGGGGAAGGAGGCCCTGAGAGAAGGCACCACAGCCTTGTGCTCCTGAAACCACAGCTCCCGCATGCCTGCAGCACACTCGCTGAGTTCCCGTTGGTGCCACACCTGCACTAAGCATTTTATTTATTTATTTTTTTTTTTTTTAGAGGCAAACTCTGTCTCTGTTGCCCAGGCTGGAGTACAGTGGCTCGATCTCGGCTCACTGTACCCTCCACCTCCCAGGTTCAAGTGATTCCCCTGCCTCTGCCTCTGCCTCCCAAGTAGCTGGGATTACAGGCACCCACCACCACACCTGGCTAATTTTTTTATTTTTAGTAGAGATGGGGTTTCATCATATTGGCCAGGCTGGTCTCGAACTCCTGACCTTGTGATCTGCCTGCCTCGGCCTCCCAAAGTGCTGGGATTACAGGCGTGAACCACTGTGCCTGGCATAGTTTTTTTTTTTTCTTTTTTTTCTTTTTTTTTTTTAAAGAGATAGGGTCTCGCTTTGGCACCCAGACTGGAGCCAGTGTAGTGGTGTGATTCTAGCTCACTGCAACTTCGAAGTCCTGGGCTCCTTCCACCTCAGTCTTCTGAGTGTAGCTGGGTCTACAGGCCCACACTACCACACCCAGCTAAGGAACCACAGAGCCCCAAAGAGGGAAGCACAGACCTGGCTCAGGGAGCTCCCAGGTCTGGGCTCCCCTGAAGCACTGCAGCTTTTCTCTCCTTCTCTTCACCGGAAATGTGGCGAGCAAGGGCCATGTTCAGCCCTGTTTGTGTTACAGCTCCTTTATCTTCGCCATTTCATGGGTCCCGAGTTCTCGTCCTGTGACCAGGAAGAACGAGGTATGCAGACAAGTGGAGGGTGAGCAAGGCAAAGAGGAGCTTTACTGAGTGATAGAACCAAATTTTGGGTAAAGCAGTTAGAGTCAGTTACTACTATACTGGTTGGACAAAGAATAGGTGTTAACTGTGAAGACGTGACAAAATTACGTGAGGCTTAGAATGTAAGAGCTATTCTTTAAATGTCTGTGCAGGATTCTCTTCGTCTCAATTTCTCATCCTTGAAGGTAGAGTGTTACCTTTCCTTCTGGTGTAGGCAGAGTCTTTTACATGGACTTTTCATCCTTTGCTTTAAAGAAACAGCACAAAGGTCAAAATGATTTTTTTGAAAACTGCTGTTTTCAAGTGTCTTTACTTAAATAGTCAATATGCCAGAATACTGAGGAGTTTGGAGAAAAGAGAATTTAGTTTAGAGAGGGATAAAGAAGAGGTGTAGAAATGGGACAGGAAGGCTGCAGACAGGAAAGAATCTCAGCTCGCTTTGAGCCAGTGTCTTGTGGAGAGGCAATTTTGAATCAGAATGCGCTTAGAACTTCAAGAAACACATGAAGTATGCCACTCATTCAGATTGCTTAATTTTAGGCTCACGGTCTCATAATTTAGCCCTAAAAGACAATTTTGGGGGAACTCAAAAGACCCCCAGTGAAGCGGTGTCATTGTCTGGGGTAAATACCCGAGGTTTGTTGCCTCATGCCAAGGAAATCAAGGACAGACACATGTGGAGTGAGATTAACAATGGAGGTTTAGTAGAAGAAAGAGAAAGGAGAACAGTTCTGTCTCCAGTGAAGGAGAGGGGTTCCTGAGTGGGACTTCTTGCCTGCGGCAGAATGCACAGGGTTTTATAGACAGGCTTGAGGAGGCGGTGCCTGATTTACATAGGGCCCAAAGATTGGCTGGACCAGGTGTGACGTTTACATAGTGTGCGGGGAAGCTGGTCACCCCACCCTAATCTCTTATTATGCAAATAAGGTCTCTACTTGGCCAGCGCCACGTTGCCTGCTCCTTACTGTGCATGTAGTTGACAAAGAAAGAGGAAGATGGAGCCACCATGCTGGACGTGCCTAGTCCCCAGTTAGCCTTTTCCTACGACACAGCTGCTAGCATTCACCCATGCAAGCTTCTAGCTTGCTTGTCTATATCTGCAGCTCGATTTTACAAGGTGCTCTTTGTTAGAAAAGAAAATAACTTGGGGGCTGCTTTTCATTAGAAGGAAAACCTGCCCGGGCACGGTGGCTCACGCCTATAATCTCAGCACTTTGGGAGGCCAAGGGGGTCAGATCACCTGAGGCTGGAAGTTCTAGACCAGCCTGAACAACATGGAGAAACCCGTCTCTACTAAAAATACAAAATTAGCCGGGCGTGGTGGCGCATGCCTGTAATCAATCCCAGCTATTCAGGAGGCTGAGGCAGAAGAATTGCATGAACTTGGGAGGTGGAGGTTGCGGTGAATCGAGATCTCACGACTGCACTCCAGCCTGGACAAGAGCAAAATTCCATCTCAAAAAAAAAAAAAAGAAAGAAAGAAAGAAAGAAGAAAACCATACCAAGAACTTCTTTCCCCTCGCTATCTGCCTAAATAATCTCTTCTTAACTCCTATATCACCAGGAGGGCCATAAAAGATCCGAAGTAGCTTAGGTGTACTCTGTCCCTTGATTTGAAAGCACCTCCAGCCTCAGTCACTGAGCCACAGCCAAGGACTTAGCAGCCCCCACTTCGAATCCTCTCACTCCCCCACACTCTGTCCCCCTCACACTGCTTTCTCCTGCCATGCCACTGCCTTCCACAGGCCATTTCCACCGAGGAAAAGGAATCATCTTGTACGTCCACTATCCAGATTCTCCACTCTTTCCACCCCTTTGCTGATGTAAGTAAGAGTAATGACCTGCTCCCTGCAGGCACTGAGGATTAGATCCATGCAAGAATTCACCAGAGAAACGACAGGAAAACCCTTAGTCCTGTCTAAGGGATCACTAACGATTACAATAAAAAGCAACTAGTGAAGGCATTTAAGAGGAAATTTGCCTGCAATGGGACGGTAACTGAGCATCCAGAATACAGAGAAGCCATTCAGCTACAGGATGACCAGTGCAAGAACATATGCCAGTGCCTTGTAGAGGTAGGACTGGCTAAGGACGATCGACTGATGGTTCAAGGGTTTTAACTACTTATGGCTCACTGAAACTTAAGTGAGGATTTCCTCGTAATGAGTAGAATTTCCCTTCTTTCCCTTGTTACAAGTTTAAAAACGTCACAGTTTGTCTAATGTAACCATTTGGGGTCTGCTTTTAACTTGCACTAGTGTAATTCCTTCATGCAATAAACTGAAAAAATAAAAATAAAAAAATAAAAACATAGCTAAGGGAGGACCATGATTTTCAAACACGGAGCCAGCTGGAGTCCCACAAGGGGAAGCATTATTGCCTACTCCCTGGGTGCCCAGAGCCTCACCTCAGGGCTGTGCCAGCTCTGGGGCATCCTATGCCCCAGGACTACTCTCAACATGGTGGGGGGCGTGGTCAAGAGAGAAACGCCCACCCTGGTGTCCTTGTCCTCAGTGGGCCAATGCTGAGGCCCCCACAGGATTGCACCCCAGTTGCCTAGAATGGCACCCTCTGTGTTTGTGCAAGCTCATCAGCGTTCCCTCCTTCCCTGCCTCAGTTTCCCCACTTCCTGCAATCACCTCCCAGATAAACTACCTGCACCCATGTCCTGGTCCTAGGTCAGCCTTGGGGGAACCATGGTAAGATCAGGATGTCTGGCGTTTCTGTGCTGGATCCTTAGGGGGTGAGGGATGTCAGGATCATTTCCTCCAATGCACACACCCCCACTCCAGGCTTCTCAGCTCCTGGCACCCTGGAACTACTCCTGTTCCATTGCGGGGCATGATATGCGTCTAATTTCAGCTACTCAGGAGGGTGAGGCAGGAGGATCGAGATCAGCCTAGGAGTTCAAGACCAGCCTGAGCAACACACAATTCTCTTTCTGATCAAAACAGAACAGATGTGGGTGTGAGCCAGGGGCACAGACAGGCCGGCTGCACAAGAGAGAATGAGCTGTCCATGAAGCCACCGCATTTGAGGAATACTCTGCAAGGCATCAACTGGAATGTATTTATTACCAAACAAGACAGAAGAGAACCAGGGCCTGACTTAGCAGTGGCCCCAGCCTGCACGGGCTTGGGTAGGCTCAGGCTGGCCCCAGGAGTGGGAGAGCCCAGAGAAGAGGGAGAAAGAGCAGCGGCCAGGAGGGGTCTGGCTGGGACATGCCACTCTGGGCCATCAGCTTCTGGATCCACCCGAAGTGGTAGCTGACATTGGTGTAGACACCGGGCCGATTGGGCCGACCACAGCCCACTCCCCAGCTCACGACTCCAATCTGATACCACAGTCCATTCTTGTTACAGGCCAAGGGTCCACCTGAGTCACCCTGGGGAGCAGCAGGGCTGAGATCAGCCTGGGGCGGAGTGAGTGGGGCAGGGGAGAAGCCGAGAGCAGGAAGGGCTGTGGGGCTGGGTAGACTGGGTGCACATCCTTCTCCTCCCCCTGGCAGCGGCCAAGCCTCCGTTTCTGCATCTGCAGAGTGGGGCAACAGTCTCCACCTCCTGGGGTTGGCATGAGGGTCAAATAAAGCACAGGGACACAGGTTGCTTTCCTGGGCTGGGAGTGGTGGCAGGGACACTCACAAAGCAGGAATCCTTCTCGCCTTGGGCATCGCCAGCACAAACCATGTCTCCAAAGATGTCCGTGCGGAAACTATACTTGAAGAAGAGGTAGTTGCACATAGAGTTGTTTATGATGGCGACCTGAACTTCCTGGAGGGTATAGGGAGATGGCAGTTCTGTGGGGACGATAGAGGGAAAGAGAGAGACACCAACTTGAGGCCCCTCTAGGGAGGGATGGCATAGGCTGTGGGGGTGGGGGTCCTAGGGCACCCACTGTGCCTGGCAAGTTCATCTCCATTACCCCCAGCTCCAGCCCAGATCCCAGCACAGCAGAGGCCCTCAGCAGCATCACGAAGGCCCCAGCGAGAGACAGGCTGTCAGAGCTCCTCCAGCCTCACTTTCCCTATCTGTAGAATGGCAACAATGGCCCTGCCTGCGCCCACGGAGAGATTCCTTAGCAAAAAGGAGCAGGGGGAGGGGCGAAGGCAGCTGAGATGGTGTTAAGATGAGCACCCAAAGCCAGACCCGGGGGAGAGGCAGCCTGGCTGCAGCCCTGGCCTCAGTAGCAGCTGGGCGCTTTCAGGGCCTGGGCACAAGCTTGTTGCGGCGCTCTTAGGGCCCCCCCAGTACCCCTGGGAGGCAGCAGTCATCAGGACCCACTCCCAGATAAGGAGAGTCAGGGGGATATCACCCCGCTGACCCCCGGCAAGGCACTGGGGAAGTCTCAGAGCCTGACAGGAACCCACACCTGTCCAATTCCTGCCTCAGAGTCCCAGCCAGCACCTTGTACTGCAGAGGATGACAAAAGACAACAAGGCCCAACCTGCAGGCAGCGCTTCCCATCAGCGGGGCCTCTCCTAAGCCCTTGGGACTAACAACCTGGGAACTAGCCTGTGATGTGGAACCATCATTACCCTGTTTCACAGGGGAGGAAACTGAGGCACCGTGAGATGAACAGCTTTGCCCAAGGCCTCCCAGTCAGCGCAGGGCAGAGCAAAGGTGCATACCAGGCAGGGGGCTCCAGAAGTGCCTGCCCCCCGCCTCCCCTACACTGTGAGTTGAGGCGCAGCCTGGGGTTGGTGTGACCTGTCCACTCTGCGCTGGGGAGAGAGGGTGGCAGAGGCAGCCTGGCCGTGCCCCCGGCTCACACCCACTCATCTTTGCAGCAGGGGCCCTTCCCAGGGAAGGGAAAGGATCCCTCCTCTAGAGGGAGGCGGCTCCAGTGCTGAGTTTCCCATTCCCGCTTCCAACTGCCGGGGTGTGACCTGGGGACATCCCTTACCCTCTCTAAGGCAAGGGGCCCTGACTTCTCCATTTATCAGTTCTTGGCAATTTCCATAACCCTCTCAGTTTTCTCATCTGTAAAATGGGTATAAAAACGTTACCAACTTCATTCCTAGGTGAGCTCCAGGAGGAGGAGAGGCCGCGCCTGCCTCACTGCTGGGTCCCCATGCCTAGAACAGTGCCAGGCACACTGCGTGTGCTCAAGGAACCACATTTGTTATTGTTACTACTGTTGTGGGATGATGCAGTGACAGGCCAGACAGGGGAGCAGAGGGAAGGGGATTCCTAATACAGGGAACACACCCAGTCAGGGGCTGCCGGCCCCAGGGCTCCTCCAGATGCTGGGCCCACTTCTTTCAGGGCATGTGTGTTGGGGGACATGCAGGTGCCAGGGCAGGCCCACCAGAGAATCCCCAGAGGGGTTTCCGTGGGAGCTGCGGTTGAGCATGGCTTGAAAATTTATGGGGAGAGGAATGGGCTCAGTGCTGCAGGAGAACCGGCCAGAGCTAGGGTGGGTGCAAGAGGCTTGGAGAGGCAGCCCGGGAGCCTGATGCCTGGGGCATTGGTGAGCACCGGGGGAGGTGGAAAGATGCAGCAATAAATTCAAGTCTGACGTTTATGTCGCCAAGCCCTCCAGAACCCCTCCACCACCCCACCACCCACAGGCCTGTACCAAGCTGGCCTCCCTCTCACACTCTCCTTCTGGCCCCCACAGCCCCTGGAAGGGAGAGACTGGGTGTTTGGTCCCTGCCCTGGTAGGTGAGGAGAGACTGCGCACAAGGGGGGCGTAGCCTGCACTCCCAGACCAAGCAAGGGGCTATTGTGCCTGTGTAGGGGAACAGGTGAACAAAGACAGTTCCTCCCTGACCTGCCTGTCCCCAGCCTCACCCTCATCCTCCTTGATGTTCCCCCAGCCGGTCACCCAGCAGTCTGTCCGGTTCTGAAACTCAAATGTGGAAGCCTGGAGACAGATGGGCTGGATGTGGTTAGTGTAGGTGACAGGTGCAGACAGCTTCACCAAGGCAATGTCATAGGGTGAATTCCCCAGGTAGCGAGGGCTCAGATAGATATTCGACACGAAGTAACGGGTGTAGTAGGCCTGCAGGCTCCAGAAGGATGGCATGGAAGTCAGCTGGCCAAACTGGATCGTCCACCCAGAGGGATCACTAAGGTCACTCTCTCTGGTAGAAGAGAAGAGAGCAATCAGGGGCCCTGGACGGAGGGCTGGCTGCCTGAGCACAACTGGGGCCCAGTCCAGGAGGGGAGACTGTGGCATTGCTACTACTTGCTAACACCCAGGGTCCCCTGTAGAAATGAAAGAGCCCAGAGAGATCACAACCAAAGTCCTAGGACCTGCTCCTGGAGCAGGAGGGTGGGGTCTTGTCATCTCCCAGAGGTGTCCCAAGGACCCTTGCATTAAGCCAAGGCCTCCAGGGGCACCCCCATGCAGCCCAAGGAGGAATGGGCAGATGCACCACGGCAGTGTGGGCTTGGCAGGATGGAGTCCACAGAGCGTCCCGGGCATGCTCGCCTTGGTTCAGTGCTCCACACTGTACTGCACGTCCACCAGGAGGCGGAATGAGGGTGGGATGGATGGTGGTGAGCTTTGGGTTAAAAGAAAAAGGGAGAGAATACCCAAAAGTGTGTGGAAATGTTCTGGAAGAACATTCTGGAAGAACCTGAACAGGGTTCCCTCCCGGAGACCCAAAAGGAACTGGAATGGGTGTAACCGGCTGCCGCAGAGCCTGGGGCTCAGTAGAACACCAGGCGGCATCCACGCACCACATTCACGCCCAAGTGTGGCATCAGACCATAGGTAAAGTTAGGTGGCACTCCCTCCAGCCCTGCTCCTGCCCGTCCCCACACCCCTCAGTTCGCACCCCACTCACTCTTCAAAGCAGTGCGCCGCAGTGAGCGCCCAGCGGTGGCTGAGCAGACTCGCTCCGCACACGTGGGAATCCCACAGGCGCAGGCTCCCCTGCCATGGCCAACGCCCGAGTTCAGCGTCCAGTCCACCCACGATGCGCGTCGTGATGACCCGTTGGCCGCATGGTCCTCGGATGGTCAGAGGAACTGCTGAGCCGCGGGAGGCAGCCCCCCAAGCCCGACCTCTCCCTTTCTCCCCTTCAACCCAGCCAGGAAACCACGCTTTTACCCACCCAGTGTCCCCTCGCGTGTGTAGAGCAGGAAGTAGGTGACACTGGAGACCCTCCCACGTGCTCTGCAGGGCCTGCCCATCCCCCTCCAGCGCCCATTGGTTACTTTCCACACCAACAGAGTTCTCGATCCCGGGGGCGAGGCCGAGAGAGCAGTAGAGGCCCCCCTTCCCCTCCCCCCGCCCCCGTGCACCTCAGCCCAACGGCCCCGGCGGGCATCACGCATCCTGAGCGCCCTACCTGACGACAGATCCACCTCATCTGACTCTGCAGGAGACAAGAAGTGAGC
>NW_012102477.1:1786266-1791781 GCF_000951045.1 Mandrillus leucophaeus | reverse complement strand
TCCACCTCCCAGGTTCAAGGGATTCTCCTGCCTCAGCCTCCCAAGTAGCTGGGATTACAGACACGCACCAGCACACCTGGCTCATTTTTGTATTTTTAGGAGAGACGGGGTTTCGCCATGTTAACCAGGCTAGTTTCCAACTCCTGATCTCAGGTGATCCACCCCCTCCGCCTCTCAAAGTGCTGGGATTACAGGCATGAGCCACCGCACCCGGCTGCAATTCCACTTCCGAGTATACACCCAAAATAACTGAAAGGAAGGTCTTCAAGATATATTGGTTTTTGTTTTTTGGGGGGGTTTAGTTTTGGGGGTTTGTTTCTGAGATGGTGTCTTGCTCTGTCGCTGGGGCTAGAGTGCAGTGGCGGGATCTTGGCTCACTGCAACTTCTGCCTCCTGGATCCAAGTGATTCTCCTGTCTCAGCCTCCAGAGTAGCTGGGATTAGAGGCACCCACCACCATGCTCGGCTAATTTTTGTATTTTTAGTAGAGATGAGGTTTCGCCGTGTTGGCCAGGCTAGTCTTGAACTTCTGACCTCAGGTGATCTGCCCTCCGCGGCCTCCCAAAGTGCCAGGGTGAAGGTGTGAGCCACCATGCCCGGCCTTCAAGAGATATTTGTATACCCATGTTCATAGCAGGATTATTCACAGTAGCTGACATGAAAGCAACCCGAGAATCCATTGACCAATGAACGGATCAGTGAAAATGGGAATGTACAATTACATGCCACATAATGAGGTTTTGCTCAGTGATTGACCACACAGGTACACGACAGTGGTTCCATAAGATTATAATACCATATTTCGATTGTACTTTTCTATGTTTAGATACACAAATACGTATTATTGTGTTAGAGTTGCAGTGTTTAGTATGGTAACAAGCTCTGTAGCTTTGTAGTCTAAGAGCAATAGGCTAGACCGCCTACCCTGGGTGTAGCAGGCTATGCCACATAGGTATGTGGAAATGCACTCTGTGATGTTCCTGCAATGTTGACATCACCTAGCCACGCTTTTCTCAGAAGGTATACTTGTTAAGTAATGGATGACTTTCTGCATTTAAAATGATTAAAGTGGGCCGGGCACTGTGGCTCTCACCTGTAATCCCAGCACTTTGGGAGGCCGAGACAGGCAGATCACAAGCTCAGGAGTTGGAGACCAGCCTGGCCAATATGGTGAAACCCCATCTCTACTAAAAATACAAAAATTAGCTGGTGGTGCTGGTGGATGCTGTAATCCCAGCTACTTGGGAGGCTGAGGCAGGAGAATCTCTTGAACCTGGGAGGTGGAAGCTGCAGTGAGCCGAGATAGCGTCACTGCACTCCAGCGTGGGTGACAGAGCGAGACTCGGTCTCAAAAAATTAAAAAATAAAATGGTTAAAGTGGTTTCATGTTATGTGTATTTTATCGCAATAAAAAATAATGTTTTAAAACCTGTGAATAGGCCGGGCGTGGTGGCTCACACCTACAATTCCCACCAGTTTGGGAGGCCGAGGCGGGTGGGCCCCTTGAGGTCAGGAGTTCGAGACCAGCCTGCCCCACATGGTGAAACCCCGTCTCTACTAAAAACACAAGAATTAGCTGGGTATGGTGACTGGTGCCTGTAATTCCAGCTACTCAGGAGGCTGAGGCAGGAGAATCGCTTGAACCACGAGGTGGAGCTTGCAGAGAGCCAAGATTACACCACTGCACTCCAGCCTGGGCGACAGAGAGTTCATCTCAAAATAAATAAATAAATAAATAATAAAACCTATGAATATACACTTCCAAATTTGTGATTTCATTGTATGCAAATTACGCTTCAAAATGAGAAAAGCCCAACCCTACGACAGTCTGGTTAATGACACGCATGCGGAAGTGTCTGAGGGGAGGTGAACTGAGGTCAGCACCTGATATGTCTGAGGAAAGAAGATGAAGCGATGGGTGGACGGAGGGTCCGGGACATGGGCAAATGTAGTGACATCCACACAGGAGAATGCTGAGGACAGGAGAGGCAGGGAGTGCATGGGTGTCACTGTCACCTTTTACTCTCCAATATGTCTGAATTTGGGTGGTAAATGTAGGGGAAATGTCTGTTGGCTTTGTCCTTGGAGGACAGCTCCTCAGGGCCCATCCTCAGCTTCCGCCATCTTGGTCCGTCTGGACCGTCCATCCTCGAGTCTCAAAAATTCTAGGCCCTCCACATGGCTCACGGTGGGGGCCGCAGCCAAGAACTGGCCTCCCGGACCAGTGACGCACCCACAGGGCTACTCCCTCTGCAGCCTCCCAGGGAGGGCTCAACCACTCCTGGGAAGGAGACGAGCAACTGACTCAAACCAGTGTGAGGCTGTTCTAGTGTCTGACACCATCGAGGGCCTCGTCCGGGCTGGTCCTCATGTATCAATCCATTCTCACGCTGCTAATAAAGACATAACTGAGGGTAGGTATTTTATAAAGGAAAGAGGTTTAATTGACTCACAGTTCAGCATGGCTGGGGAGGCCTCAGGAAACTTACTATCACGGCAGAAAGGGAAGCAAACACGTCCTTCTTCACATGGTGGCAGTAAGGAGAAGTGCCGGGCAAAACGGGAAACATCTCTGTATAAAACCAGCAGATGTTGTGAGAATTCACTCTCTATCACGAGAACAGCAGCATGGCGGTAACTCACTGCCCACGATTGAATTACCTCTCACCAGGTCCCTCCCACAACATGTGGGAATGATGGGAACTACAATTCAAGATGAGATTTGGGCGGGGACACAGCCAAACCATATCACCTCAATAACACAGACTGGTTTCCCCAGCAGATGGCCGGCGGCCACAAACATTGTCGCACTCCTCCCTCCCAACAGCCTCAGGCGCTGGGGTGTGCTGGGGCCTGTTTATTGACAGAGAAACCGAGGCTGAGAGTGGCTGCGTGAGGTGCAGTCAGGAACAGGGTCGGAGTGTAGCGCCGGGCCAGGCTGCTCAGGTCACTTATCACGGAATCCACCGGGGCAGGTGCGAAGGCTGAGCCGGACATCCTTCCTCCATTCACAGGACAGGGCCCGAGCAAGTCAGCTTGAGCACAGCCACGGAGGTGGACAGGGTGGGCCCCTGTGGGGCACTTCCTGGCCCCCAGGAGGGGAGGTCAGGGGAGTGGGGCGAGCCCCAGGTTCTAAGCACGTGCCTGCCTCAGGAGAGATTCAGGGGGATGCTAACCAGGTGCTATGGGCTGTCTTTGTCCCCGAAAGTTCATATGTGGAAGCTCTAAGCTCTAAGCATATGTGTCAGAGGTAGGACCTTTGAAGGTGATGAGGTTGAGATGAGGCCATGAGCACAGGACCCCCAGCGATGGGTTAGGGCCCTTATAAGAAAAGGAGACCAGGACTCTCTTCTTCACCCCTCCCCAAAGAAGAGGACACGGTGAGAAGATGGGGGTCTGCACGCCAGAAAGGAACCCTCACCAGCAGCTGCATCGCTCAGCACTTTGATCCTGGACTTCCAGCCTCCAGAACTGTGAGAAACAAACGTCTATTGTCTACCAGCCCCCTACGGCGTGGGATTTGTGTTACAGCAGCCTGAGCTGACCCAGACGCCAAGGAGCAACACACGCACCAGGGCAGGCTGCAGAAACCAGAACCCGGGAATCCCGCCTCCATCGACTTGAAACTTGGGAATAGTGCATTCTATTTTCAACACTAGTGGAAGGTGAATTATATGAAAGATTAGGCAAAATGTGTGGTTATGTGTCCTGGTTTTCCAATAAAAATATTGAGTTTCTCTGGGGAAAGTGCAGATAAAACGCTTAGCACAGAGTGTGGCACCAACAGGAACTCAGTGAGAGCGCAGGCAGGCGTGCGGGAGCTTCGGGTTTCAGGAGCACAAGGCTGCAGTGCCTTCCCTCAGGGCCCCCTTCTCCAGCAGCAGCCGCTCAAGGACAAGTCACAGGCACAGCCCGGTGTCGCCCTGCTGGGGTTGGGGCAAAGACCCCTGGGCTTCTGATGCTGCCCCTCCCCCAGGCAGCAGGACCTTCCCTCTGGTTCCTGAGCCCCAGGGATCCGCTGAGGCCCTAGGAGGTGTCAGCTCCTGGTTTTGCCCAGGGTCTCAGTCAGATCAGTCCTACCCGGAGATCTGAGCCAGGGACTCAGGTTCTTGCCTCCGGTGAGGCTGGGGGCTTCCCGCAGAGGCTCAGCCTGGCCCAGGGGCTGCAGGGAGGTCCTGGCTGCTGCATGGGCTGCAGATGGAGACCCTCTTGTCTGCTGTGCCTCAGGCTGCAGAGCCACAGAGGGGTCTTCCCAAGTCCCACACCTGGAGGGCAGGGAGGCCAGGGGCTTGTGGCCCTAACCCGACTCCCGACACACAAGGGCCAGCCGGCCCAGGGCCACCTCTGCAGGCAGGAGAAGGCCTCATTGTTCCCCTCTCCTGGCAGAATGAGGACTGGGGTGTGCCCAGGGCAGGAAATAAATGCTCAGTAAATCCCTCTCTTGGGAGCCCTGATCCCAAGGGACAAAGGGCCTGTGTTGAGTCTCCCTGAGCACAGGCTCAGGGCCAGCACTTGGGCCAGGGCAGATGGAGGGTGGGAGAGGGGTGCCTCCCACTAGGTGGGCTTCTTCCCCAGGTCAGGCATGCAGGTGAAGAGGGGTGTCGTGTGTGCATGCGCCCCGCGTGCAGGAGAGTCTGGGTGGGCGTGTGTGTCTGGGTGCACATGTGTGAACGAGCATGTGTGATGCCTGTGTTCGCGCCATCTGAACATCCCCTCCAGTGTGCACTGTCTCTTCCACCAAGTCCCCACAATCCCAGCTGGTGCTTCTGGAGTCCTGGCCCAGACGACTCTCCTTCTGGGCGCCAAACCCTGTCAGCCTGGAGTTAGAAAGAAGGCCTCTGAACTGCCAGCAAAACATGGAAAGGCAGGTCGGGCATGGTGGCTCATGCCTATAATCCCAGCACTTTGGGAGGCCAAGGCGGGTGGATCATAAGTTCAGGAGTTCGAGACCAGCCTGGCCAACATAGTGAAACCCTGTCTCTACTAAAAATGCAAAAAAATAGCTGGGCATGGTGGTGGGCGCCTGTAATTCCAGCTACTCTAGAGGCTGAGGCAGGAGAATCATTTGAACCCGGGAGGCAGAGGTTGCGGTGAGCCGAGATCACACCCTTGCACTCCAGCCTGGGCCACAGGGCGAGAGTCTGTCTCAAACAAAACAAAACCAGCCATGAAAAGGCACCCTCAGGCTGGGCTAGGGTGAGAACACAGCCCGCTTTGTGCCACCTCCAAGCTCCTCCCTCTGAGAGCTGTGCTGGCCAATGGCTTGGCCTCTTCCACCTCCACCTCCCTGAAGGAGGCTCCTCCTGAGACGGGCTCAGCTGCCCACTGCCCGTGCCTGGCCCTTACTGCCCCTGAAAGTCAGAGGAGTGCTGGACAGGTGGTGCAGAGGGGTGGGAGCAGAGGGGTGGGAGCAGAGGGGTGGGGCAGAGGGGTGGAGCAGAGGGGTGGAGCAGAGGGGTGGGAGCAGAGGGGTGGGAGCAGAGGGGTGGAGCAGAGGGGTGGGAGCAGAGGGGTGG
>NW_012102477.1:1771927-1781913 GCF_000951045.1 Mandrillus leucophaeus | reverse complement strand
GGTTCAAGTGATTCTCCTGCCTCAGCCTCCCAAGTAGCTGGGATTATAGGCATGCGCCACCATGCCCAGCTAATTTTTGTATTTTTAGTAGAGACGGGGTTTCACTATGTTGGCCAGGCTGGTCTCAAACTCCTGACCTCATGATCTTCCCACCTCGGCCTCCCGAAGTGCTGTGATTACAGGCATGAGCCACCGTGCCCGGCCCATTTTTATTTTAAATTTTTTGTAGAGCAAAATGTTGTCCAGGCTGGTCTCGAACTCCTGGCCTCCAGTGATCCTCCTGCCCTGGTCTCCCAAAGTGTTGGAATTATAGGTGCGGGCCACCCGCGCGGCCCCCCTAGTTCTCTTGTCCTCCTCCCCCTCACTAAGACAGCCAGAACAATGAATAAACAATTAACTTTCGTTTTTCTTTTTTTTTTTTGAGACAGAGTTTCGCTCTTTTTGCCCAGGCTGGAGTGGAATGGCGTGATCTCAGCCCACTGCAACCTCCGCCTGCCGGGTTCAAGCGATTCTCCTGCCTCACCCTCCAAAGTATCTGGGATTACAGGCGCCTGCCAACATAACATGCCCGGCTAATTTTTTTTCTTTTTTTCTTTTTTTTTTGAGACGGAGTCTCACTCTGTCACCCAGGCTGGGGTGCAGTGGCGTAATCTCCACTCACTGCAAGCTCTGTCTCCCGAGTTCACGCCATTCTCCTGCCTCAGCCTCCCGTGTAGCTGGGACTACAGGCGCCCACCACCGCACCCGGCTAATTTTCTTTTTGTATTTTTTTAGTAGAGATGGGGCTTCACCAGGTTGGCCAGGATGATCTCGATCTCTTGACCTCGTGATCTGCCTGCCTCGGCCTCCCAAAGTGTTGGGATTATAGGCGTGAGCCACCGCGCCCGGCCAACAATTAACTTTTAATGAAAATAACTGAGGAAGAGCACCAGAGTGCTTTAGAGGAGTAACAGAAACCTGGAGAGCAGAGAAACTCAGGATGGCCGCATGAAGAACAGAAGGAAACACTGGGCCTGCACCCCAATCCCCAACCAGGATCAGCCGGGAATGAGGCAAGGAGGTCAGCAAGGAGATCCCAGGAGCCCCACCAGCACCTTGGACACCTACAGCCCTTATCACTGGCGTCCCCTGTCTTCACAGGCACTAAGCCCAGGCAAGGGGGCTGCCTGAGGCCACACAGCTGAGCTCCCTGCAGAGGAGTCCACAGTGAGCCCATTTCCTGTGGTCATGTGGCTACCGCACTGCGCCATTGTTGAACTGGAACTACGGCCAGAGCATATCTTGCCCTGGGATTGAGTAGCCACCGTTGCCCTTCATCCCTGAGACTAAGCCACCACTGAACCACCTCAGCCTGGTGGCTTCATACCCCTCAACTGAGCCGTGAGCAGCGGTCACACCCTTGCTCCTGGGGCCAAGCAGAGGTAGAGGTGCTCCACCTAACCTTCCCCCTTCTCCACTCAGGCCAGAGCTGAAGCCACAACCTGCCTCCCAGGAAAACAGCACCTTGGCTGCTCAGAGCAGAAGTTGGAGAAGCGTGCTGCATTCCAGGAAACGGTGCTGGGGCTACCCAGAATAGTCACATTCCCCAGGCCTAAGCTAAAGTAGTCCACTTCCCCCAGGAGATCATTGCCCTGGCTGAGCTGAGCAGCTGTGAATCCCGGGGCTGACCTGATGTAGTAGCTCGCATCCCAGGGGAACAGAGCAGTGGCTGAGCTGAGACACCGCCCTATGGGCCAGCTCCAGCACCTTGCCTCCCCGGAGCCAGATTAGCCTCCTAGAGATGGAGCTGCGGAGATAGCCCTCTCCCTGGAAAGTGGAGTCTCCCTGGGCTGCTCCCTGCCTTCCCCTGCGATGTGCTGTTTCCTGCCACCTCCCTCCCCAACAGGGCCGAAATGACAGCTGTGCTCTGCCATTCTGCCACTGTATCTGGCCTCATGAAGTCTGGGATACTGCCAAGCCCCACCATCTCAGGGCTTAGAGTTGCTACTGCATGGAGCTTCAGCCCCTGAACCCTGAGTAGCGCTGAGCCCCTAAACCCTGAGTTATGCTGAGCCCCTGAACCCTGAGTTATGTTGAGCCCCTGAACCCTGAGTTATGCTGAGCCCCTGAACCCTGAGTTACGCTGAGTCCTACTGGCTCAGGTCCCGGAGTGGCAGCCATACTCTGATCCCCAGGTTTAAACCTGAGAACACCACATCTTCCCCAGAGTTGGGCCACTGCTCTGCCCTGTCCCACAGGGTAGAATCACAGCTACAACCCAGCCCCCTGGGCATGACCTGCTAGGGAGTGCATCAGAGGTACAGATCCTGGCTCTGTGGGCAACGCACATTCAACCCTGCCACAGAGAGTAAACCTGCACCCAATGACCCAGGCCTTGCCTCAATTTGTACGCCAAGCCCTGAGCCTAGGAGCCCAGCTCCACAGCTACTCCAAGCACCTGCAAATGAAAGCCAGTGCCACTGCATCTTCTTGTAGGCCATATCAAACTTGACACCAAAAGGTGCCCTTTGGCTGCATATCCCCATTGTGGGGAAAATAAGAATAGGAGGATCCCAAAAGCCCTTGACATCAAGGACATTAACAACCACTGCCACAAATCTCTACAGCCTGGGCCTCGAGGCACCCACAGTTATTGCTGATGCTCAACACAGCTGAAGAGCTGCACGGAGACCATATCACTGCACCTATCTGGAAACACGGTCGCCACACCATTTCCAACCAGCACACTATGACCCAACTGCAGGTAAAAGTCTATCTCTACGAAAGCCACTCTAGAAACTCTGAAAGAGGCAATTGTTCCACCAGATGTACAGACATCAGTGCAAGGATACAGGAAACATGAAGCAGCAAGAAAATTTGGCACCAAAGGAACATAACTGTCTAGTAACAGACCCTAATGGAAAAGGAAATCAGTGAACTGTCAGAAATAAATTCAAAATAATGATCTTAAGAAAACTAAGTAAGGCTAGGTACAGTGGCTCACAGCTGTACTTTGGGAGGCCAAGGGGGGGTGGATCACCTGAGGTCGGGAGTTCAAGACCAGCCTGATCAACGTGGTGAAACCCCGTCTCTACTAAATACAAAAAATTATCCAGGCATGGTGGTACATGCCTGTAATCCCAGTCACTGCGGAGGCTGAGGCAGGAGAATCAAACCATGAGCCAAATAAGCCCCTTTTCTGTATAAATTACCCAGCCTCAGGTATTCCTTTAAAGCAATGTAAGAATTCACTAAGACACCCCCGAATTCTCCAGATCCCTCCCTGCCCATCACCCTTGGTGTCTATTCATTTGATGCCTGGAGGTGTAGCCTCTGTCTCCCATGGCCTGTGGGGAGTGCGGTTCTGGGCAGGGCAGATGCCAGCATCCCAACAGGGCTTGGCCATGGTAGCAAGAGCTCTGAGTCCTCTGGACTCTGACTGTCCCCCAACCCATGTGGATTTCCTACCCAAAGTCCAAACATGCCTGCCCATTCCCCACATTCCCCCAGACCTCTATTTCTTTCACAGGCAGCCACCCCACCCCAAGGTGCTCCAGCTGACTCTCCTTCCAGTTGGCTCCTCCAATCCCACTTCCACTCTCAGTCTCTACCTTTCCTCTTGCCTCGCCAGCATATGGCAATGGAACCCTGGGGCCCTGCTGTCACCCACAATGGGCCACTCTGGGATGTGGACATCGCCTTTTATCTCTGAAGTCATTCCCTCTGGCCAAACTCCATCTCTAGGCCAGGCACAGTGGCTCACACCTGTAATCCCAGCACTTTGGGAGGCCAAGGTGAGAGGATCACGAGGTCAGCAGTTCCAGACCAGTCTGGCCAACATAGGGAAACCCTGTCTCTACTAAAAAAAAAAGATACAAAAAAATTAGCTGGGTGTGGTTGTGTGCACCTGTAATCCCAGCTACTTGGGAGGCTGAGGCAGGAGAATCACGTGAACCGGGAGGTGGAGGTTGCAGTGAGCCAAGATGGCGCCATTGCACTCCAGCCCAGGCAACAGTGCGAGACTCTGTCTCAAAAAAAAAAAGTCCATCTCTACTTCACTTGTTCAACTTTACTGGAATGTCCCCAGACCTATAGGAAAACAGCCTTTTGTATGGCAAGAGTGACGCCGTCTTGAAGTGAAAACCCCATGATGACCATGTTTCGCTCAGGCATACCAAGTGGTCCCTGTCACACAGATAACTCCTCAGAAGGATGCCTCTCTCACCTCCCCTGTGGTCAAGATTTTGCTAGAATGTCTGAGGCATAACCAATTGCACTTGCTTTACCAAAAAAAAAAAAAAATCTTGTGATACAAAGAATACTTTCTGCAGGGCAGGTGTGGAGATCCACCATCTCATGGACAACCAAGACATCACTTCAGTTTGTAATGTCTTATTAAATGTTTGTTTCTTAGACACTGGATTTCTCAGCCTCTTTGTTTGGCCTGTTGGCTCCCTTGGCCTTTGAGGATAGGTTTGCATGGACCTGCTCACCTGCAGAACACCCTCAAACTTAGAAAGGGCGTCGCTGGACTCACTTCCTGTCCCTCAGAACCAGCTATATCCACTCCAGTCCTATCTTGGAATCTGCCCACCCTTTTCCAGTCTCGATCTTCTTCTATGTGGACAGGCCAGGTCTCCTCGGCAGGAAGATCCTCCCCTGACCCCAACACATGCATGGGATGGGGGATAGCACGTCCACTGGATCATGACACTCCCTCTACAATTTGGCAGGACTGGCAATTCCACTTGCTAATAGGTCAGCCACCCACTGGTGAGTGATGTGGTCCTGAAGGGTGGAAGGATGTTGTAGGCAGGGACCACGTGTGACTGCCTACCCTCCATGGTTTGAGGAACCAGGGCCCCTCTACGGCCTTCCTCCCGAGGCTAACAGTGAGCAGGGAGAGTTTGCTTCAAGTGGATGCATTTTCAAAGGCGCAGAGGCTGTGGGGTGAGGATGAGATCAGGGGCTGTCTAGGCCAGAGCTTCTCGCACCTTCTTGTGCTCACAGCATTTTTGGATCTTGGCAAAATGCAGATTGCTTTCCCAGTTCAGGG
This sequence comes from Mandrillus leucophaeus, assembly GCF_000951045.1. Classification (NCBI taxonomy): domain Eukaryota; kingdom Metazoa; phylum Chordata; class Mammalia; order Primates; family Cercopithecidae; genus Mandrillus; species Mandrillus leucophaeus. The sequence goes on along the minus strand of NW_012102477.1, from coordinate 1,776,878 downwards.
AGCCTGCAGCATCTACCTTGTTGGATTGGTTCCTTGGCCAAGCTGATGCTGGGGTCAGGAACCTCAAGGCAGGGGGAAGACATACCCCCCTTCCCCATGTCAGCCACCTTATGGTGCTGCTACAGCAGCTGCCTGGGTGCCCACAGCCTCACCTAGGGGCTGCTACAGCTCTGGGGCATCATACTATGCCCCCAGGACCTCCCTCAACATGTGGGGTCAGGGGGCAAGAGAGAAACACTCACCCCTGGTGTCCTTGTCCTCAGTGGGCCAATGCTGAAGCCCCCACAGAATTGTGGCTCAATTTCTCCCAGTTTGAGCAAATTTATTGGCATTTGTGCCTTTCCTGCCTTGGTTTCTCCACTTTCTCGTCTTTGCTTCCTGGGATCACCTTCCAGATAAACTACCTGCACCCATGTCCTGGTTTTACGTCAACTATTGGAGTGACCAAAATAAGATTAGGAACATCTGGCATTTGTGTGATTGGGAACCCTGGGATGGGAGCACTGAGAGCATTTCCTCCATGGTACCCCAATCCATGTCTTCCCACCCCTTTGACACACTGAAGTACTACTGTTCTTCCATCAATTATCTTCCCGATTGAAATAACCAGAGGGTCCTGCTGTTTGCAACAAAAACCTGGATAACAATTTAGGAGTTCAGGTGGGGTCTTGGCCTGGACTGGACATGAGTGAAGAGGAGGGAGTTGTCCATGAAGCCCCTTAGGTCCACAGAAAGCTCTGCAAGGCATCAGCTTGAACATGCACACATATTTATTAGCAAATGGGACAAAAGGGGCTGGAATCTGATCCAGCAGGCAGTCCCAACCCCGTCTCTGAAGTGCCCACTGCCCAGGGGAGGTGAGCCAATCCTATGGTCCCCACTGCAGCCTTACAGTTTCTGGTGTACTCAGAATGGCTGCAGGAGTCAGGGAGCCCATAGCAGAGCAAGGAGCAGCAACAGCTGGGAGGGGTTTGGCCTGGGTGTACTGTGGGACATCACCCTCCGGATCCAGTGGAAGTACACACTGATGTTGGTGTAGACACCAGGCCGATTGGGTTGACCGCAGTCTATTCCCCAGCTCACGATTCCAACCTGATACCACAGTCCATCCTTGTCACAGACCAAGGGTCCACCTGAGTCACCCTGGGGAGCAGCATGGGTGAGCCCAGCCTGGGGCAGAGTGGGTGGGGTAGCAGACAGGCCATGAGAGCAGGAGGGGCTGTGGGGCTAGGCAGACTGAATGCAAACCTTACTCCTTCCCATATAATCAATCAAGTCGCAGTTTCTACACTTTCAAAGTGGGGCAACAGCCTCCAGGGGTTGGTGGGTTAATCAATGCAGGCAGAATTTATGAAAAATGAGAAGCACATTTTGTAGGCTCAAAAACTAAGACTGCATTGGTTTTCTCATAAGAAATCCAAGCAATGGGTTGGGAGTGGTTGGGGAGGAAATGGTAGTTGCTCTCAGGTTTGGAGCTGGAGAGGGTGGGATTCCCTGGAGGGGTAGCAGCACTCACTTTGCAGGTGTCTACACTGCCATCCTCAGCACCAGCACAAAACATGGAATCCTGGATCATCCTACGGCTAGAGGGCTGTTCAAACAGGTAATTACACCTGGTGTTGTTTAAGATGGTGACCTGCACTTCCCGGAGGTTGTAAGGAGGTGGCAGAGGTCCTGGAGATAGGACAGAGAAAGGCAGCACCCTTCACCTCTCCTCTGCCATCTGGAGCAGGGAGAGGAGAAAGGGCATGTATTATAGTGGTGGTGGGGGATCTCTGACACACCCACAGTACCCAGCATTGCTCTTGACTCCCCAGCACCCAGTGCATCAACAGCAATCAACAACATCACAGAATAACCCAGTGGGTGGGCCAGGCTGTTGCAGGGCTCCTGAAACTTGGTTTCTCTATCTGTAGAATGGAGATGATAGCCCCTGCCTGAGTCAGCAGAGAGATTTCTCAGTAAAGTACAGTAGGAAGAAGGGCTACAGTAGATGAGAACGTTTATGATTAACACACTACAGCTGTGGGATCCAGGTCAAAACTTGCCATATTTGATGAAAGACGTGAACCCACAGATTCAAGAAGCTGAGCAAATTCCACATAGGTTAAACACAAAGAGATTTACACCGAGACACGTTATAATAAAACTAACAAAAGATAAAGGGAGAATCTTATGAACAGGAAGAGAGAAGTGATTCATCAAGCACAAGGGATCCTCAGCAAGATGAACAGAAACAGTCAACCAAGAATTTTATATCAGGAAAAAAATGAAGAAGAAATTAAGACATTCTCAGATAACCAAAAGCTGAGAAGATTTGTCATTAGTCGACCTATCCTACAAGAAGTGGATGAAGGAATCCTTCCAGGTAAAATGAAAGAACACTAGAAAGTAACTCAAAGTCGGACAAACAAATAAAGAGCCCTGGTTAAGATAACTACACAGGCAAATACAAAAGTTAGTATTATTGTAGTTTTGGTGTGTAACTCCTCTTTTTCTTACATAATTTAAAAGACAAATACATAAAACAATAATTATAAATATAGGTTCAAGGTTACACAATGAATAAAGATGTAAATTGTGACAATAACAACACAAAGTGGAAGAACGGAGCCGTATAGGAACGGAGATTTTGTGAATACTATTGAAGCTAAGTTGGTATAAATTCAAAGTAGGTTGTTATAAGGTTTAGATGTTAATTGTAATCCCTAGAGCAACCAATAACAAAGCAAAATAAACACAGAGAAGGAAATGAGAAGGGAATCAATATGGTACTCTAAACAGTCGGTTAAACAAAAACGAGGAGATAAGAAACAAAAGAAACATAAAACATAGGTATAGAAAAAAGATATGATGAGATCTAAAAACCAAATAACAAAATGGCAGAAATAATTCTTTGCAGATCAGTAATTAATTACTTTTAATGTAAAGGACTTGAATGCTCCAATTAAAAGCAGAAACTGATATAACGGCTTTTAAAAAAATCACTGGATCCAGATCGGTGCTCCTTATAAGAGATGCACTTTAGATCCAGTGAAACACACAGGCTGAAAGTGAAAGGTTGGGAAAAAGTTCCATAAAAATAGTAACCAAAAGAGAGCTGAGGTTGCTATACTATGCCAGACAAAATAGAGTTTAATACAAACTTGTTATAAGAGTCCAAGAACAACATTACATATTGATAAAACAATTAAATCATCAAGAAAATACACCAATCATAAGCATCTTCATACCTAACAACAGATCTCCAAAACATATAAAGCAAAATTGATAGAATTGGCAGGAGAAATAGACAGTTCTACAATAATAGTTGGAGATGTTAATAGCTCGCTATTAATAATTAATAAAACAGCCGGGCGCAGTGGCTCACACCTGCAATCCCCTCACACTGGCCTTCCCAGGGCGAGGCAGGCAAATCACAAGGACAGGAGTTTGAGACCAGCCTGCCCAAGATGGTGAAACCCTGTCTCTACTAAAAATACAAAAAATTAGCTGGGCATAGTGGCAGGTGCCTGTAATCCCAGCTACTTAGGAGGCTGAGGCAGGACAATCGCTTGAGCCTGCGAGGCCAAGGTTGCAGTGAGCCGAGATCAAGCCACTGCACTCCAGCCTGGGCAACAGAATGAGACTCCATCTCAAATAATAATAATAATAATAATAAATAGATAAAACAAGCAGAGAGAAGATCAATAATAATAGAGCTCTAGAACAACTCCATAAATCAATCATTCCTAACAGACAGAATAGGCCACCCAAACAATAGTAGAATATAGTCTTCCAAAGTGTAAGCAGAACATTCTCCAGGATAGACAATATGTCAAGTCACAAAATAAGTTGCAGAGAATTAGACAAGGCTGAAATCACACAAAACATCTTCACTGATCACAAGGGAATGAAACTATAAGTCAATAACAGAATGAACAAGGAAAAATTCACAAATATATAGAAATTAAGCAACACACTTTTGAATGACCAATAGGCCAAATAAGAAATCACAGGGAAACTTAGAAAATACTTTGAGATGAATGAAAATGAAAACACAAAGGATAAAAACTTATGAGTTGCAGCAAAAGCAGTTCTCAGGAGGAAATATGAGCTATGAATGCCCACATTAATAAAGAAGGAAAATCTCAAATCAGTAACTTTACATTTTAAGGAACCAGAAAAAGAAGAAACTAAATACAAAGCTAGCAGAAAGAAGGGAATAGTCCGGGTGTGGTGGCTAACGCCTGTAATCCCAGCACTTTAGGAGGCTGAGGCAGGCAGATCACCTGAGGTCAAGAGTTCGAGATCAGCCTGGCCAACATGGCAAAACTCTGTCTCTACTAAAAATATATAAATTAGCTGGGTGTGGTGGCACATGCCTATAATCCCAGGTTCTAGGGAGGCCGAGGCAGGAGAATGGCTTGAACCCAGGAGGTGGAGGCTGCAGTGAGCCGAGATGGCACCACTGCACTCTACCCTGGGCGATAAGAGCAAAACTCCATCTCAAAAAAAAAAAAAAAAGGAAGAAAGGAATAAAGAGTAGAATGGAGGAAGACAAACTAGAGGGTAGAAAAACAATAGAGGAAATCAATGAAACCAAAAGTTGGTTCTTTGAGAGATCAACAAAATTGACCATGTAAGTGGGGACATTACTACTGACCTTACAGAAATAAAAATGACTATAAAGGAATACTGTGAGCAATTGTACAACAACAAATCAGGTAACCCAGAGGAAATGAAAAAATTCCTACCTGGAGATACACAAACTACCAAAACCGACTAGAAAAGAAACAGAAAATCTGCACAGACTTATGATAAGTGAAAAGATTGAATCGGAAATTTAAAATCTCCCAACAAAGAAAATCTTAGGCCGGGCGCGGTGGCTCAAGTCTGTAATCCCAGCACTTTGGGAGGCCGAGACGGGCGGATCACGAGGTCAGGAGATCAAGACCATCCTGGCTAACAC
>NW_012102477.1:1768908-1771862 GCF_000951045.1 Mandrillus leucophaeus | reverse complement strand
GTCTTAGCCTCCCAAGCAGCTGGGAGTACAGGCATGCGCCACCACGCCCGGCTGAATTTTGTATTTTTAGGAGAGACGGGGTTTCGCCATGTTGGCCAGGCTGATCTGGAACTCCTGACCTCAGGTGATCCACCTGCCTTGGCCACCCAAAGTGCTGGGATCACAGGCGTGAGCTACCATGCCTGGTCACCTGCTGCTCTTGAGCCCTTGAAATGTGGCTGGTGGGACCAAGAAATGACTTTTTAATCTTATTTCATTCTAAAGTTTCTTCACTTTAAACTTTGTTAAAGGGAGAACTCTGGACATATTAAATTTCATGGCGTGTAATTGAGCAAAGAACAATTCATAAATCAGGTAGCTGCCAGAGCAACTCCATCTTGAATAGGGGCTCAGTAAAATAAGGCTGAGACCTACTGGGCTGCATTCCCAGGAGATTAAGGCATTCTTAGTCACATGATGAGATAGGAGGTCAGCACTAAAGACCTTGCTGATAAAACAGGTTGCAGTAAAGAAGCTGGCTAAAACCCACGAAAACCAAGACGGTGATGGGAGTGACCTCTGGTGGTCCTCACTGCTACACTGCCACCAGCGCCATGACAGCTTACAAAGATCATGGCAACATCAGGAAGTTACCATATATGGCAGTCTAAACAGGGAAGGCATGGACCAGGCGTGGTGGCTGACGTCTGTAATCCCAGCACTTTGGGAGGTTGAGGTGGGCGGATCATGAGGTCAGAAGATCAAGATGATCCTGGCTAACACAGTGAAACCCCATCTGTACTAAAAATACAAAAAATTAGCTGGGCATGGTGGCGGGCACCTGTAGTCCCAGCTACTCGGGAGGCTGAGGCAGGAGAATGGCATGAACCCGGGAGGCAGAGCTTGCAGTGAGCCGAGATGGTGCCACTGTACTCCAGCCTGGGCAACACAGCAAGACTCCTTTTCAAAAGAAAAGAAAAGCCCATGGCAAAAATCATACTCAATGGTGAAAAACTGAAAGCTTTTCCTTCAAGATCAGAAACAAGTCAAGGACACCCACTTTTACCACTGCTATTCAACATAGCACTGGAAGTGTCACCCAGAGCAATTAGGCAAGGTAAAAAATAAAAGTCTTCTGAATTTAAAAAGAAGTAAAATTACCATTGTTCACAGATGACATGATTCTTTTTGTAGAAATCACTAAAGATTCCACAAAATTGTTAGAACCAATGAAGAAACCCAGCAGTTGCAATATGCAAAATTAACATCTAAAAATCAAGATGACCAAAAAAAAAAAAAGTAACAAAAAAACTCAGGCTGAGCACGGTGGCTCACGCCTGTAATCCTAGCACTGTGGGAGGCAGAGGCAGGTAGATCACCTGAGGTCAGGTGTTCCAGACCAGCCTGGCCAACATGGTGAAACCCTGTCACTACTAAAAATATAAAAATTAGCCAGACATGGTGGTGCACGCCTGTAGTCCCAGCTACTTGGGAGACTGAGGTAGGTGAATCACTTGAACACAGGAGGCGGAGGTTGCAGTGACCTGAGATCGTGCCATTGTACTCTAGCCTGGGTGACAAGAGTGAAACTCTGTTTCAGAAAAAAAAAAAAAAAATTGACCACTCTGAGCAACAAAGTGAGACCCCCATCTCTACCCACCCCCCCAAAAAAAAATTAATTAGCTGGAACCCGGGCATGGTGGCTCACATCTGTAATCCCAGCACTTTGGGAGGCCAAAGTGGGTAGATCACCAGAGGTCAGGAGTTCGAGACCAGTCTGGCCAACATAGTGAAACCCTATATTGATACATCCCACAAAATGAATCTTGGAGACACTACATTATATGAAAGAATCTAGACCCCTAAAAAATCATATGTTGTATGTTCCGTGTGTATGGAACAGAAAAAAAGCTCACGGAAAAAGGATATAAAGAAAGAAAATATTTTCATATAGCTATACAACTTGTTTGTGTCTTGAAATAAGGTAGCTGCTATTACAAAACAGTAAAAAAGTTAAAATAGTAGTAATTTTTAAAAAGTAAAAAGTTTACAGTAATCTAAGTTCCACTTGCTATTAAAGAAAGAACAGGTTTTGGGGTAAATTTAGTGTAGCCTCAGTGTACAGTGTTTATAAAGTCTATAGTAGTGTGAAGTCATGTCCTAGACCTTCATATTCACTCACCATTCAGCCACTTACCAACAGCCACTTCCAGTCTGGCAAGCTCCACTAATGGTAAGTGCCTAGGGCACAGGCATACTGTTTTTTATCTTTTTTTTTTTTTTTTTTTTTTGAGATGGAGTCTCCCTCTGTCATCCAGGCTGGAATGCAGTGGCGCTATCTTGGCTCACTGAAACCTCTGCCTCTCACGGGTTCAAGCGATTCTCCTGCCTCAGCCTCCTGAGGAACTGAGATTACAGGTACCTGCCACCACACCCGGCTAATTTTTGTATTTTTAGTAGAGACAGGGTTTCACCATATTGGTCAGGCTGGTCTCGAACTCCTGACCTCAGATGATTCATCTGCCTCGGCCTCCCAAAGTGCTGGGATTACAGGCTCATCTGCCCAGCCTGGTTTTTATCTTTTATGCCATATTTTTACTGTGCCTCTTCTCTGTTTAGATACGCTTAAGTACCTAATTACTTACCAGTGTGTTACGACTGCTCTGGTATTCAGTGCAGTAACAAGCTGCACAGGTTTGTAGCCCAGGAGCAATGGGCTAGACCATACAGTCTGGGTATGTAGTATTACTGGCTCTGCCATCTGGGTTTGTTTAACTACACTCTATGATGTTGACATAATAGTGAAACTGCCTCATGATGCATATCTCAGAACATACCCCGGTCATTAAGTGACACAGGACTGTAGGCTAAAAATCACTGAATTGTGTACTTCAACACTGAACACTTGAACATTTTATGGTTTGTGAGTTGTCTCAATTTTTTTTTTTTTTTTTTTTTTTTGAGACAGAGTCTCG
>NW_012102477.1:1764947-1765620 GCF_000951045.1 Mandrillus leucophaeus | reverse complement strand
AAAATCTTAGTATCAGGTAGCTTCACTGCTGAATTCTACCAACATATGAAGAAGAAGTAACACCAATCTTTCTTGAGCACTTCCCAAAAATAGAAGAGAAGGAAACACTTCAAAATTCATTCCATGAGGCCAGCATTATCCTGCACACCAAAGCCAGACGACGATACCACACACACACAAAGGAAAACTAAAAACCAGTATCTCTTATGAATATGCATGTAAAAATCCTCAACAAAATAGGGCAAACCAAATCCAGCAGCATATTAAGGGAACTGTATACCATGACCAAGTAATACTCATCCCACAAGGGCAGAGTAGTCCAACATTTTAAAATCAGTTGATAAGGAATACTACATTAATAGAATGAAGGAAAAGCCACACAATCATCTCCATTGACACAGAAAAGGATGTCACAATACTCAACACGCTTTGATGATGAAAACGTTTCGCAAACTAGGAATAGAAGGAAACTAACTCAATGTAATAAAAGACCATATAAGAAAAGCCCACATCGGGCCAGGTGCGGTGACTCACGCCTGTAATCCCAGCACTTTGGGATGCCAAGGTGGGCGGATAATGAGGTCAGGAGATCGAGACCATCCTGGCTAACACGGTGAAACTCCGTCTCTACTAAAAATACAAAAAATTAGCTGGGCATGGTGGCGGGCACCTG
>NW_012102477.1:1759553-1760467 GCF_000951045.1 Mandrillus leucophaeus | reverse complement strand
CCCGCCTCGGCCTCCCAAAGTGCTGGGATTACAGGCGTGAGCCACCGCGCCCGGCCGTCTCAATTTTTAAAAATCGTTGCCTGAGGTTTCTGTCACCAGGTCCTCCCGAACTCCCCCTCACTCCTTCAGACCCGGAGCAAGCTGGCCTCCCTCTCACACTGTCCTGCTGGCCCCCACAGTCCCTGGAAGCAGGGAGAACTGGGAGCTTGGTCCCTGCCCTGGCAGGTGGCACTGAGAGCAGAAAAGCAGGTGAGGAGGGAATGAGAGCAGGAGGGGTGCAGTTGCACCCCCAGACCAGGGAGGGGCTGCTGTGCTTGTGTAGCGGGAAGAGGGGTAGAGGGTAATGTCCACCCCAGACCCCCATCGCCCCACCCGGTCTATCCCCAGCCTCACTGCCACTGGGGCTGATTAACCCCCAGCCGGTCACCCAGCAGTCCGGCCGGTGCACGAAGGTGAAGGTGGAGGACTCAACGCAAATGGGCTGGATGTACACATTGTAGGCGACAGAGGAGGCCAGTCTCAGCAGGGCAATGTCATTGTGTAGAACCCCAAGGGTGTCAGGGTTCACAATGATGTCCTGCACTTTGTAACGATTGCTGTAGGCCCGCAGGTTCCAAGGAGCTGGCCTGGAAGTCAGCTCGCCCAACTGGACCGTCCACTCGGAAGGATAGTAGTGCCTGGCAGAAAAGGAGAGAGGGCAGGGAGCCCTGGAACTGGGCGCTGGCCGCCTGAGCACGCTGGAGGCCCAGTCCCTGAGGCGGAGTGGCTACTGTTTGCTCATCCTGCAGGCCATTATCAAGTCTGCGCCCCGACGGCCCCTAGACTCACTTTCGGAAGCAGTGCGCAGCCGTGAGCACCCAGCGGCGGCTAAGCAGGCTCCCTCCACATCGGTGGCGTCTCCTCAGGCGCAGGCT
>NW_012102477.1:1757197-1758347 GCF_000951045.1 Mandrillus leucophaeus | reverse complement strand
CTCCAGCTTCATCCTCCCAGACCGGGCCCAAGGGCTGTTTGGGGACTCTCAGGCCTGGCAGCGCCCTGGTTTTCAGCTCCTACTGGCGGGTCTTCAACCACATTCCTTGATGTGGCCCAGACCTGGTGGACCCCACAGTCCTTTTCTTGTCTGCAGCCCGGGGGTCCTGGCTGCCCGCTTGGTGCTCCCTGTCCTCCACTCATGACTTCCTCCAGCACCAAGGGTCTGGCCCTGAGCCGGGAGTCCCCTTAAAGCAGGCAGGCAAGGCCTTCCTGAGGGCGGGGTGGGGCCTGACAGCGTGGAACCTGCTGCTGGCAGTGCTCGTCCTGTACAGACCCGCAGACTGTGCACCGCCCAGGGGCTCTCAGCCCCACTCCCTGCCCGCTGCCCTGCAGGGCCCACAGAGCTACCTGGAGCCCACCGCGGGGGTCTCCCGCCTTGTGGGAGATGTTTCAGGGAACCAAGGTAACCAAGCAGGCCCTACAGTACTAGATGTGAATGGGCCACTGAGTCCAGGTGCATAAGACCTCCTGCAGGGCTCCCGCTACTCAGAAAAACCATCACACTCATGGTTAGGGTTTAGAGTTTACAGAGTGAAAGGACTTAGGTTAACATCAGCAAAGTAAAAGACACACAGGGCAGAGTGCAGGAGAGACCAGGAGGAAGGCTGCAGTGAGCACTCCAGGGGAGGCCTATGCATGCCCGTCATTCTCCCAGCATGGAAGTGTGACAACCAGGGACGCTGGCCTGAGCCTTGGCAGCAGGGTTTTACTGGAGGTTGGCGGTGCCTGGAGCAGCTGCATGACTGACGCTAGTTAGTCAGCTTCCAGCCCCTCCAGAGGTCCCCTGATACCACCTGGCTCAAGGCCCTGCCATCAGTCATGTTGTGAGCATCAGCTGTCTGGCGGGGCCCAGGGATCCAGGTATGCAGAGGCATTCTTATCAGGCAAGACATTCAAGATCTTAGAGGTTTGGATGTGTAGCATCTGAACACCCCAAGTCTATTGAGTTAACCGTCTGCTGTAAGGCTACCCCGTGGCTCTTATAGCAAAAGGATCATATTTTTCTGAGTTTCCATGACTAGGAATGCAAATAATAGCATGGCTGGGCTAGGCGCAGTGGCTCATGCCTGTAATCTCAGCACTTTGGG
>NW_012102477.1:1753361-1754977 GCF_000951045.1 Mandrillus leucophaeus | reverse complement strand
AAAAAAAAAAAAGTTAAAATATTGATGCAAAAATCCTCAACAAAATACTAGCAAACCAAATTCAATGGCACATTAAAAATATTTTATACCATATCCAAGTGGGATTTATCCTTAGGATATAAGAATGAGTGAACATATGAAAATCAAGAAATGTTAATGAAATATTCCATTATTAACAGAACAAAGGACAAAAATCACATGATCATCTCAACTGATGCAGAAAAAGCATCTGACAAGATTCAACACCCTTTCATGATAAACAAACTAGGAATAGAAAGAAACTAAGCCAGGCATGGTGGTTCACACCTATAATCCCAGCACTTTGAGAGGTGCAGGCAGGCCAATCACTTGAGCCCAATAGTTCCAAACCAGCCTGGGGAACATGGCAAAACCCTGTCTCTACAAAAAATACAAAAATTAGCTGGCCATGGTGGCACATGCCTGTAGTCCTAGCTACTTGAGAGGCTGAGGCAGGAGACTCACTGGAGCCTGGGAGACAGAGGCTGCAGTGAGCTGTGATAATGCCATTGCACTCTAGGCTGGGCAACAAATCAAGACCTCGTCAAAAAAAGAAAGGAAGGAAGGAAGGAAGGACCTTAATACAGTAAAGCCCACAGCTAAAATCATACTCAATGATGAAAAGCTGAAAGCTTTTCTTCTAAGATCAGGAACGAGGCAAGGATGCGCAGTTTTACCACTGCCATGCAACACTGTACTGAAACTTCTAGCCAGAATAATTAAAAAAAAAAAAAAAAAAAGACGTGCAAATCAGAAAGGAAAAAGTAAAATATTTCCATTTGCAGATGACATCTTGTTTGTAGCAGTCTCTAAAGATTTCACACAAAAAAACTATTAGAACTAATAAATTCAGCAGTTGCAGGATACAAAATTAACACTCAGAAATCAGCTGTGTTTCTATATGCCAACAATGAACAATCCAAAAATGAAATTAAGAAAACAGTCCCAGCCGGGCACAGTGGCTTATGACTGTAATCATAAGTTTATGATTCAAGCAGAGAACTGCTTGAACCCGGGAGGCGGAGGCTGCAGTGAGTTGAGATCGTACCACTGCACTCCAGCCTGGTGACAGAGTGAAAGCCTCTCTCTCTCTTTTTTTTTTTGAGACAGAGTCTCACTGTGTCGCCTGGAGTGCAGTGGCATGATCTCGGCTCACTGCAACTTCCACCTTCTGGGTTCAAGCAATTCTTGTGCCTCAGCCTTCCGAGTAGCTGAGATTACAGGCACCTGCCATCATGCCCAGCTAATTGTATTTTTAGTAGAGACGGGGTTTCACCATGTTGCCAGGCTGGTCTCAAACTCCTGACCTCAAATGATTCACCCATCTCAGCCTCCGAAAATGCGGGGATTACAGGCGTGAGCCACTATGCTTGGCCAAGACGCTGTCTCTTTAAAAAAAAAAAAGAAAGAAAAATAAAAAAGTACAACTATGGCAGGGCTGCAAAGGAGGCAGGAGGAGGTGGCAGAGCAGAAGGCTGAGGGACAAGAGGAGTTGACTATGCAGAGAGGGATTTGAGAGACTTCCGGGCAGTGAGCACTGTGTGTGAGCCCAAGAGAGAACTACAGGGCCCTGGACCATCCAGGCCCTGGTCCTCCAC
>NW_012102477.1:1749214-1750496 GCF_000951045.1 Mandrillus leucophaeus | reverse complement strand
AGGAGGGCGGGGCTCCGAGGCATCGGGGAGCCCCTATCTCCTTCTCCAACTGACCGGAAATCCCAGTCCCTCACTGCCCCAATCCAGGACCCAGCGCGGCTTCTCGGGAACCAAATCTCCTCTCTCTCAGAACTCAGCTTCTCCCACTGACCCCGGCTCCACGCCTTCCTTTCAGAGGTTCCTCCTCTTCCCCCAGTGCCCCTCCCAGAGTGGCGGCCGCTACAGGGAGTAAGGGTGCCGCTCTCGGACTCGCCCACCTGCGACCGCCTCTACCACGTGGGCGCGGAGGTGCCCCTGGCAAAGCCCACTGTGCTGTCTGGGAGCCTGTGTGCCGGCTACCCCCAGGGCCACAAGGACGCGTGCCAGGTGTGCACCCCACCTCCCCAGCCTCCGGAGTCCCATCCCTGTGCCTAGCACCCTGCCTCCCTAAACTCCAGGACCCAGGACATACCAACGAAGGCTCAGGGTCCTGGCCCCCAACCCAGAGGCACCACCCCAGGGGTTTGGAACCCTGAGAACTGTTCTGAGGTCCTGGGAGGGCTGAGACCTAGGCTCCTCTTTCTCCTGCAGGGTGATTCTGGGGGACCCCTGACCTGCCTGCAGTCTGGGAGCTGGGTCCTGGTGGGCGTGGTGAGCTGGGGCAAGGGTTGTGCCCTGCCCAACCGTCCAGGTGTCTACACCAACATGGCCACATATAGCCCCTGGATTCAGGCTCACGTAAGCTTCTAATGCTAGCCAGTGAGGCTGACCTGGAGCCAGCTGCTGGGGTCCCTCAGTCTCCTGGTTCATCCGGGGACCTGCCCATACCCCACATCTCTTCTGCCTTGAGGCCAAGATGCCTAATAAAGCTAAAGGCCACCCCCAACCCCCACTCCCCACCTCCTGCCTCCTCTCCTCTTTGGGGCTCACCAGATCTGACTCCACCAACCCTCATCCAGGGATCTGCCATGAGTCCCAGGGGGTGACACTCCCCCCTCCCTTCCTGGCTTGTATTTACTTTTCTCGGCCCTGGTCAGGGATGGGTGCAAGGCACGCAGCGGTGGGCAGACCAGCTGCTGCCCATCTGGCCTGTGTGCCCATCTTTTTCTGGAGAAAGTCAGATTCACAGCATGACAGAGATCTCACACCAGGGAGATCCTCCATAGCTGGCTTTGAGGACACGGGGACCACAGCCCATGAGCAGCCTCTAGGAGCAGAGAGCAGCCACTGCCGACAGCCGGCAGGGAATCGGAACCCTCAGACCCACAGCCGCAAGGCACTGGATTCTGGCAGCACCCTGAAG
>NW_012102477.1:1743951-1745320 GCF_000951045.1 Mandrillus leucophaeus | reverse complement strand
ATTTCAACCTAAAAAGACCCTAAGCGGAGTGAGGATGACTGAGGGGGGTTAGGCTCCAGGGCTTCTGTTGAGGCCAAGGATGCCCAAATATCTAGGTGGTGGTGGTTGCATACCTGAGGCCTGGGCAGAAGGAAAAGTATACAGCCTGGGCCACCAGGATAAGTCCAGGACCCAGCAGGAGCTGAGCACAGACAAAAGGACCACAGAGGGTGTAAGGGGCTGGGGTGAGGATTGGTGCCCCTGGGCCAGGACGCTCCTCTCTTCTCCCTGCTGGCTCCACACCAGAGTCCAAGCCCTAGGCAGTGCCACCCTTACTCAGCCCAGCCCTGAAGACAGAATGAGAGGGGCTTCCTATCTCCAGATCCTGCTCCTTCTGGTGCTGGGTGAGTGGGGACACGGACTAGGGGGTAAGGGCTGCAGACACCTTGGCTCCCAGTTCTCCCATCTCACTGCTCCCTGGGCCGGGCTCCCTGGAGCACTCTTGGGCTTTCTAATCTTGATTCCAAGGGCTCAATCCTCTCTGCCACTGACCTTGACCTCACCACACGACGATGTGCTTGTCGGTGTCATGCTCATACTCCCTTCCCCCATGCACCTTCACAGTGCTCTGGGAAGGGTTAAATAAGATAATAGACGGCATAAAAGCCTGGCACAAGGTCAGGGCAACGTTATGTTTCACCCTCCTTCCTCATCTCTGGCCTCCCCTCCAACCCTGTTATTTGACACCAAATCTATAATCTGGTCCCTTCCCTGCTTCCTCCTCCAGGAGCTGCTGGGACTCAGGGAAGGAAGTCTGCAAGTGAGAAAGCCTCGAAGTCCACCCGAGTCAGCCCCATCCTGGACCTCGGCCCCGTGTCTCCCCTCACACACCAGCCTCCCACGCCCCAGGTCCTCAGCCAACCCTCACCGCCCCTGGTCCTTTTGTAGCCTGCGGGCAGCCCCGCGTGTCCAGTCGGATCGTAGGGGGCCGGGATGCACGGGACGGAGAGTGGCCATGGCAGGCGAGCATCCAGCATCGTGGGGCACACGTGTGCGGGAGGTCGCTCATCGCCCCCCAGTGGGTGCTGACAGCAGCGCACTGCTTCCCCAGGTCAGCGCTCACCGAGGGCCCAGACGGGGTGTGCAAGGAAGGCAAGGCCCGCGGAGGACCGGGCGTGGCCTGCCAGAGGCGTTGGGGTCGAGGCGGGCTGGAGGGGGTCGAGGACCAGGTGCTGGAAGTAGCCTCCAGCTCCTGTCTTACAGGAGAGCACTACCAGTTGAGTACTGCGTGCGCCTGGGGGCGCTGCACCTGGGCCCCACCTCGCCCTGCACGCTCTCGGTGCCCTTGCGACGGGTGCTGCTACTCCCGGACTACTCCGAGGACGGGGCC
>NW_012102477.1:1735606-1742311 GCF_000951045.1 Mandrillus leucophaeus | reverse complement strand
AGCTGAGAAGTGAGTTCTTCACCAGCCTCCAGATAAGAGCCTCGCCGGCCAATCCCTTCATTTCAACCTAAAAAGACCCTAAGCAGAGAACCTAGCTGAGCCACCCGGACTCCTGACCTACAAAGCTATGACTTAATAAATGTGTGTTTTAAGCTGTTCCATTTGTGCTGACATTTATACAGCAACAAAAACTAATACAGATTTTGCTCCACTGTGATGGAGGTGTCCCAGTGGGAAAGGTGGGCTGGCCAGCGTGGCCACCTCCCCACGTACTCCAAGAGGCTGGGCACTTGGCATCAGATGCTCAGCTGAGGAGGGGTCAGGAGCCCTGGGGCAGGCCCAGATTCTGTTCTCATTGTTTCTGGCCACCATTCACTCCCAGAGTGAGCCTGGGGCCCAGGTCACCCTCCTGACACCTGCATCTGGACGCCAACAGCCTTGCCCACCCTTGGGGTCCCCTTCCAGCCTGGTACCTGGCATCCTGTCCCCTCTCTGCCATGTCCTTGTCTCCAGAGCCAGGACCACCCATTTCAATATATAGAGGTCAGTTTCCACAGCTGAAGAAGGAAAAGAAACAAAACCTGGAAAACTCAAAACCTACTCTGGAGCTGACAGCAGCTGTCAGCAGAAGAGAAGGGAAGACAAGGGAAGGTAAACTTCAAAGGCGCAGCCCCTTTAGGTCCAGGCACAGGCCTGAGCCATTGCTTCCCTCTCCTTTTCTCCTGGGGAGCCGGGGAAGTGGGCTGTACTAGATGGTCACGGGTAGGCCGGGCCAAGTGGGGCAGGAAGGGTGCTCAAGGCTGCTCTGTCCCCCAGGTGGAGAACACACCACACTGCAGTATATATTGGCCGCCGTTGGTGGGGTCATCAGGGAACAGGTGCCCAGGACGTCAGGGCATGGCTGTGGCAGGCCAGCCTGCAGGCCCAGCTAAGGAGGCAGAAGGGAGTGGAGCTGGGCAGGGAAGGGAGGATCATTAATGAGAAAAAATCACGACCCCTCGTCAGGCCCTCACCAGACATCATGCAGAGGGAGGGCTTTATTCCATCAGCTCATTGAATCCCACAGGAGGCTCTGTGAGGTGGCTTGTCCCCATTTGTCAGATGAGAAAAACAAGTCCCAAAAATCACACTGCCGGCAAGGTTGGTAGACTGGGACTGCAGCCCAGGCGGTCTGATTCTGGGAAAAGCAGAGGTCCTCCACTCTCTCCACTCCCTCCTACCCCAACAGGGCAGCCTCCCCACACCCCTCCTTCCGGCCTGCTCCTGGCACAACAGCCTGCGGTGCCAGACGGGCGGCAGCTCTTGTCAGCCCCGTGCCACTGACGCCACAGGATGGGGCCCGTGTCCCCCTCTGTAATCTGAACTGATAACACCTGCTCTCCCATGGCTGTTAGCGGTCCAGATGTCGGCCAAGGCGGTCACTGTTATGCCTGCTGAGTGTGTGCACTGTGCCAGGTATGTACATGCTCTCAGCAGACCTGAAAGCCCTCGAAGGAGACATCATCTCACAGAAGGCAAACAGGTCCAGACAGGTTAGGTAACATGGCCACGGGCCCACAGCTGGTAAGTAGTGGAGCCACATTTGAACTCAAATCCCACACTAACAGTTATGTTATATCCCTTTTGCGGACAAAAGTACCTGTAAAACACTCTACAAATAAGGCACATTGCTAACTAGTGGTCATGAATAACTACTACGTATTAACACAAAAACAAGGAAAGTAGGCCAGGCACAGTGGTTCATGCCTGTAATCCCAGTGTTTTGGTAGACCAAGGCAGGATGATTGCTTGAGGCCAGAAAATCGAGACCAGCCTGGGCAATACAGTGAAACCCCCAACTCTACAAAAAATTAAATTAGCCAGGCATGGTAGCCCATGCCTGTAGTCTCAGTTACTCGGGAGGGTGAGGTGGGATCGCCTGAACCCAGGATTTCAAGGCTGCTGTAACCATCATGCCACTGCACTCCAGCCTGGGCTACAGAGCAAGATCTGTGTGTAGGGAAAATCTCTCTCAAATCATGTTTTTCCTTTATTCCTGTTGCCAGAAAAGAAGGTCCCGATCCAGACCCCAAGAGAGGGTTCCAAGAGAGGGTTCTTGGATCTCACGCGGGAAGGAATTCAAGGTGAGCCACAGAGCCCAGTGAGAAAAGCAAGTAGATTAGAAAGGACTCCATCACAGAGCAGGCGTGCTCAGAGAGCAGGGGGAAGAACTCACCATCTTTGGTTAGTGTCTCTGCTTATAAGAAACTACAGGCCGGGCACGGTGGCTCACGCCTGTAATCCCAACACTTGGGAAGCCGAGGAGGAGGGGATCACCTGAGGTCAGGAGTTCGAGACCTGCCTGGCTAACATGGTAAAATCCCGTTTCTACTAAAAATATAAAAATTAGCCAGGTGTGGTGGCACACACCTGTAATTCCAGCTACTCAAGAGGCTTGAGGCAGGAGTATCACTTGAACTCGGGAGGCGGAGGTTGCAGTGAGCCGAGATCACGCCATTGCACTCCAGCCTGGGCAACAGAGTGAGACTTTGTCTCAAAAAAAAAAAAAAAAAGAAAGAGAGAGAGAGAAACTACAAGCAGTGGTAAATAAACCTGGAATGTGCAGATGTGCTCACTGAAGGTCGGGGCTTTTGGTGCCATCGGTGACTGTGCATCCTCTGCCTTAGCCTGCTTACTGACGCTATCTTAGCAGAGCGGGTTGCATTCTCAGGACGTGTGCACATTCTAGGGCCTTGTGGGAGATGTCCTGTACGGCCATAAACATTTCGTAATCATAATTGGGGGCCAGCTTAAGAGGTGATCATTTTAGTGATCATTTTAGGCCGATGTGGTGGTTCCCGCCTGTAGTCCCAGCACTTTGGGAGGCTGAGGCATGAGGATTGCTTGAGCTGTTTGACACCAGACTGGGCAACATGGCAAAACCCCATCTCTACAAAAACTGCAAAAATTAGCCGGATGTGGTGGTGCATGCCTGTAGTCCCAGCTACTCCAGGGGCTGAGGTGTGAGGATTATTTCAGCCAATATCAGGTTACTGCACTCCAGTCTGGGTGACAGAGGGAGACCCTGTCTCAAACACAAAAAGAATGTGGCTATTTTCAGACAGCAGGAGCCTTATAGATGCCTTGTGAGTGCTTAGCTACACATTTTAAGATGGATCACTCTAGTTGTTTTATTAAACTAGAGGCTTGGTAAGCAGAGGTCCCCAACACTCTCATACCAAAACCACAATTATCAACACAGAAGACTCCTGTGACAAACAGTTGTGGGGTTCCCCCCACACAAAGCACTGGACACCAGCAGGGTGTCCTCAATTCAATTCCAACACTATCTGCCCAGCGCCAGCCTCAGGTCCCACAGGTTGGGGCTCACAGGACTGCCTCCCCATTCCCCAGCTGCAAGTTTGGGCTCCGGAACTTTCGACCGACTGGCTTCAGGTTGGCGTTCCCATGACTCTCCTCTTTGGGTTCAATTAATTTGTTAGAGCGACTCAGAGAACTCAGGGAAAAACATTCACTGGTTTATCATAAAGGATGTTACAAAGCATCGAGATGAAGCAAAGTGCAGGTTGAGGTGCTGGGGAGGGGCCCGGAGCTCCCATTCATCCCTGTGGTGTCACCCTCTTGGGACCACACGAGTTGAGCTATGGAGAAACGCTCCAAACTCTGTCCTGTAGGGTTTTGTCAGCATTCCTTTCCCAGGGAATAGGGCGGGGCCCTCTCTGGGGAGAGTCTTAAGACTCCCAATCAGAAAGACCCAGGGAAGATTCGAGTGCTGCTTTGGGGCACGTGAAAGACGACAGATTGTTTCCCTGGTCTAACACACCTGAAAGACACAAGGGCCTTCCCCATCATAACACAACACCCTGTCTGCGGTGGGGAGTGAAGGAGATAGAAGGCAGACGGACGCTGGGCATGGTGGCTCACGCCTGTAATCCCAGCATTTTGGGAGGCTGAGGCAGGAGGATCACAAGCTTAGGGGTTTGAGACTAGTCAACATGGTGAAACCCCGTCACTACAAAATATACAAAAAAATTAGCCGGGCATGGTGGTGCATGCCTGTACTCCCAGCTACTCAGGATGCTGAGGCAGGAGAATCTGGGAGGCGAGGACTGCAATGAGCCACGATCACACCATTGCACTACAGCCTGGGCGACAGGGCAAGACTCCGTCTCAAAAAAAAAGGTAGATGGGAGGGAGCAGAAGACAGGCTGCAAGGCGGATTCTCAGAGTGAAGTCTGTGAGGCGGAGAGGTGAAGGCCAGTTGAGGAAAGGGGCCTAGGAGGACACTCCTGTGTGGAGCAGTAGGCGCAGCCAGCCAGCTCCTCTCCACCACTGGACGCTCCCATTCCTTGTAAAGGCCCTTAAGGAAGGAGAACCTGGACTCCACAAGACCACACTTCCAAAAGTGGAGACCCCAGGCTAGGCCAGTGAGTGGCTCTGCTCCCGGAAAATCCCTCCTGACCCCATTCCCACCGCAGGAGGTATCACTGCACTGAATGACACGACGGCCTGCCATCTCTTCATGTAGTTAGCAGACAGGGAGGACAGCGTCGTGGGGTGTGCGGAGACCCCCTCTGGGGGCAAGGACTCATGCTGGGTCCAGGTGATCTCTGACAGCAGACAGGCACCATTCACCGCGCCAGCTGGGGAACTGTGCCACTGCTCACTGAGGATCAGCGAATGAATGCAATTGTTGTTATACTTATGAGCTGATGCGCGGCGAGTACAGGCACACTTCCCAACGTCCTAAGGGCTCCACACTGTGTATCCCCACTTCACGGATGGGAACAACCAGGTGGAGGCCCTGGGCTTTGCCAGTAGGAGCTGGGGTTTGAACCTAGTGTTCTGCTCTCTGGAGGACAAGCACCATCCTTAAGAGGATGGTGACTCCAAGGCATCCCTGGTTTCTGGTGGACATCCTGAGCTGGGGTATCAGCTGTGATGGCCCCCACAGGTAAGGTGTCCACCCCGGTCTCTGCCGATGAAGCCTGGATGGAGTAGGGATCCAGGCATCTCCCTGTGGAGATGGCCCCTCCTGTACCTACACCCTTTGACTTTTGGGTGGGCTGCTGCGCTACCTGAGAACTTCCTGGCCCCCACTGTCCACACCCTTCCTTCACCTCTCCCTCCACAGAGGTACAGGATTTAAAGTTGCCAGTTCTATGTACATAAAGACACTGGGATTAACTGGAGACAGCATCTCACTCTGTGGCCAGGCTGGTGTGCAGTGGCGCGATCTCAGCTCACTGCAACCTGCGCCTCCGGGTTCAAGCAACCCTCCTGCCTCAGCCTCCCGAGTAGCTGGGATCACAGGTGTGCGCCACCATACCCACCTAATTGTGTTTGTATTTTAGTGCAGACGGGGTTTCACCTTGTTGGCCAAGCTGGTCTTGAACTTCTGGGCTCAAGTGATCCACCTCCTTCAGCTTCCCAAAGTGCTGGGATTACAGGCGTGAGCCACCACGCCCAGCCAGACACTGGGACTAAGAAATACATCTTTTTTTTTTTTTTTGAGACAGAGTCTCGCTCCATCGCCCAGGCTGGAGTGCAGTGGCGCAATCTCAGCTCACTGCAAGCTCCGCCTCTCGGGTTCACGCCATTCTCCTGCCTCAGCCTCCCGAGTAGCTGGGACTACAGGCGCCCGCCATCACGCCCGGCTAATTTTTTGTATTTTTAGTAGAGACGGGGTTTCACCGTGTTAGCCAGGATGGTCTCGATCTCCTGACCTCGTGATCCACCCGCCTCGGCCTCCCAAAGAGCTGGATTACAGGCATGAGCCACTGCGCCCGGCCAAAATAAATCTTTTTAGCCTGGCCAAGAGCTCCTCCCAACAATTACCTGTCCAATGCCTCACAACACAAGTCATGGAGCAAGACAGGTTCTGCAGGGACTGGGATGCTGAGGACCCTGGGAGCAGGGGTAGGGGCTGCAGTGAAGTAAGTCACAGGAGGGAAGGGACACAAGTCAAAAGTAACAATAACTAGAATTACAGCTTAGAAAACACAAATGCAGCTCTAAGACTTGCCGACATTCTACGCAGCGGCACCCCCCACGTTCCGCCCACTCTCAACAGCCGTCAAAGCGCAGCTCGGACTGCAGGGAGGTTTCGCGTCCAGGGTCACTCTCTGGCTCCTCTCTCGAACGCCGCCTCCGACACCCGCCCAGCACGACCCAGCCTGGGGTGTCTCTCTGCAAGGGAGAGGTCAAGTGGGGGACCCTCGGTCTCATGTAAATGCAACTTGGGGCGATGCAGGATAGTGTCCAGCATTCAGGAAAGGGGGCCTTGGTGGAAAGAGCGGCCAGCCAGGAAAATCAAGTCTCTAGGCCTTTTCAGAGCCAAAATGCAGCCAAGCGGGAAGGCGGACAGGCGCCCAGGACCCCTGGGGCAAGGAGCTGCCCCTTCCCTCCTCCTGGGGAAAGCACTAGCCAACCGCTCCCGTGCCTCCTAGCCCAAGGAGTTCGCCCTGGCCACCCCTAAGCCCAACAGCAGCCCCCAGGGCTCCTCACAGGTCATAAGCCCCTCTGAGTCGCGACAGTCCTCGCATCCAGGTCGGGGCAGGGAGCGGGGGCGACTGTCCCCAACACGGCGGCCAGAAAGCCCAAAATGCGGAGCTTGCCCAAGATGGCGGTCACGACTATCCCGCGACAACGCGGCCCCGGGCTCGCTGTGCCCGAGCCTGGAGCCTGCCGAACCGCACTAACACG
>NW_012102477.1:1712329-1734906 GCF_000951045.1 Mandrillus leucophaeus | reverse complement strand
GGGCTGGGACATCCGTTGTGCGGGTGAAGCGCGAGCTGCGCTCGCCGCGGGGATCTCTGGTCCAGGGGCGATGTTTAGACCTCGTGCTGGGCCCCGGGCGCCGAGGGCACCGTGGCATCCAACCCCTGCAACGGTATCGCCCGCGCCGTGCAGTTGACGACATTGAGGTTCGGCTTGGTCTCTTAACCAGCCAAAGGTCATTGGCAGCGCCAGGGTTCGAACCACGACCCCTTAATTCCCAGCTTTCTTCGCAGGCCCATCGGAATCACGCTGTCCCCCGGGACACTCCTTGGGGTGGAGGGTGGCGGACTCAGTTAATGCAAAGAAAGTGTGGTCCCACTCGTTCTTCACCAAGCAGCCGTTATTACCTCCCTATCTCCTGCTGATGTTCTAGAAGACCCCCTTTCCCCTTGCAAGCGAACTGAGATTATTCAGTTAGAATGGCTTGGGGTTTGGGGTCTGCATTGGGGAATCAGATGCATCAGCCTCCGGTTTACGTGTCCCAGCATTGTGAGGTTGTCGCCTAAGTGCATTGATCAGATTCTAGAGCTGGAAACTGGGAAACTGACTTTTAGCTCCAGGCTCAAAGCCTCAGCTCTCATGGTCTCTAAAGGGCTTTTTTTCCTCACTGATAACTGCTGGCACTTAGCGAATATTAAATGGCCGTGCCTGTGCATGTCCCATGTGCCACATATCTACTTAGTGCTTTATATTCCTTCCTAGCTCATTGAAACCCTCTGGTGGCCCTATGAATTGAAAGTCTGGTAATTCCTAGTTTACAGATGAGGAAACTTTGCATCAAAAGGCTCAACTACTAGCCAGCAGCGGTGGCATGGTCCTGTAGTCCCAGCTACTCTGAAGGGTGAGGCAGAATTGCTTGAGCCCAGGAGTTCCAAGCTGGAGGGTGCTATGATAGCGCTTATGTAGGGTCTGTGCCACTACACACCTGGGCAACATGGCGAGACCCTGTCTCTAAATTAAAAAAATGTTCGAATGACTTGTCCAAGGTGGCAGAGCTGGGATTGAAACCCAGGTCTGCCTATCTCCAGATTAGCTTGGCTCCTCAAATTAGATTTGCCTGGAGAATTTGGAAAAAACCAGATTCTAAACCCTACCCTGGGAGGTTCTGACTTAGTTGTTCTTGGATATAACCCTGGAATCTGTGTATTTGACAAGCAGAGCGGTGGTCCTGGGCCACACTGAGGGAACTCTCTTCCTCCTCTGACTTCCTGTGTAGTTGCTGGTCAGAGGTCTTTGGGACTTGCCCCACATGGGGCCTCTCCCAAGATCCTGCTTCTCTCCTCAGGATGACCAACTCTTGGATGATGGCAAGACCCTGGGCGAGTGTGGCTTCACCAGTCAAACAGCACGGCCACAGGCCCCAGCCACAGTGGGGCTGGCCTTCCGGGCAGGTGAGAGGGGTCTGGGCTGGGTGGCAGCCAAGCAGGTTGGGGACACCGTTCCGAAGAGGGTCATCAGGGAACCTGGAGTTGAAACCTTCAGGGCAGTGTCTTCCTCGTGCCTAAAGAGCTGGCAATATCCTTTCACAATGTGTTTGTTTCCTCATTTTTTTTTTTTTTTAAAAAAGAAGCAACCAAATGAGATGCTTACAGAAACCGAAGCTTATTTCCCGAAGCTAGCTCACATTTACAGGCGCTGAGTGCCTGGCTCTGTGCTCTGTGTGTTACTCTGTGTGTGGCTTCCACTGCCCTGTCTCATCCTCTCAGTAGCCCCGGGAGGTCCACATACCATCATCCCTGTTCTGCAGATGAGGACACCGGCTTACCGGCAGTCACACAGGGAGCCATGGTTAGGATGCTGGCTGCCGGGCCCTTGCTGGAGTCAGACATCATGCCAAGCTCTATGCTGTGTATCACTGAATCCCTCTGCATCTCTGTGTGGTTGAGATTTGGATTTTGCCTGTTTTCAGGTTCAGTGAAGTGAGCCCTGGGAGGTTAGGTCACCTGCTGGGACTGCCACGCCTAGGATTGAGATCCAGAGCCTGTGCTTCCATCAGCCATACCCCACCCCTGCCCAAGCTTTAGAAACCTGGGGATTAGGGAGTGGTTTACTCCTCGCCAGGGTATCTTCTTCCATCCAAGAGAAAGGGAGGGGGGATTTTAAATGTTTTGTCTCTGGGAACTTGAACAGAGGTTATAGAGCTGTGTTTTCACAGCCGTGGACCCAGCAGCTGTGTGGATGGCTGAGAAAACTTTATTCAAGTTATAAAGAATTATTATTTTTCTGCCTGTAAGGAAACATAGCAGAGGCTGAAGAGGAAGAGTATAGTCCTGGCTCCACCTTTCCATTCCATAAGTTCAGGCTAGGCCTCAGTCTCAGCATCTATATCCTCTAGCCAGCTACCTTGCCCTCCTGGCCCTCCTGGCCCCGGTTTTCCCTTCTCCTTAAACGGGTGTGATGAGACTGGCTTCACAGCAAGGTGGTGTGAGTCCTCATGCACCCCAGGTCTGGCCTGCTGCCAGTGCCCAACAGATAGGAAGCTTCAGAACCTTTCTGTGGGCTCTTTCTGCCCAGATGGTGATGTTAAGAGTTAGGTGCAGGGCTGGCACAGACATACAGGTCGTGCCCTGTACATGGGTGCATTTTGTTGTTGTTGTTGTTTCTGAGACAGAGTCTCACTCTGTTGGCTAGGCTGGAGTGCGGTGGTGCCATCCCAGCCCACTGCAGCCTTCACCTCCCTGGTTCAAGAGATTCTCCTGCCTCAGTGGCCTGAGTAGCTGGAATTACAGGCATGCACCACCACGCCCAGCTAATCTTTGTATTTTTAGTAGAAATGGGGTTTCACCTTGTTAAGTCAGCCTGGTCTCAAACTCCTGGGATTACAGGCTTGAGCCTTGGCTCCTGGCCCAGGGGTGCCTTTCTGAAGACAGCAAGTGAGTGCCAAGAGTATATCTGGTCTGCTTCCCCCAGAAGTGTCACTTTCTCTAATTTGAACAGTGGTACGCTAGAGGTTTGCTGTGACTTGGAAGATATTGATAGACCCATTTTGCAGGTGAGAAAATCAAGGCTAAGGAAGGTGACTTGTTTTTCTCCCACAGCCCCTAGTATGGCATGGAATGTGGTGGTGACTCTGGAGCCCAGGTCACATCAGCCCTCTTGCAGGTGAGGGCTATCTTGATAGGGGCACAGCATGGGCTGTGAGCTCTTTGCTTCCCCATGGACTGCTTGCAGAGACACACTTCCTGGGTGCAACTCAACCCATCACCATGTTGTTCCCAGGCCTTGAATGGGTGCCCCGCCCTCCGCCTCTACCCTCCCCGAAGCTTACCACTCAAGAAGATAAGACAGTGTTTCAAATCAAATGTTAAAGAGCATTGTCCAGGCTCATCACGAAAGAATGAGGGAGGTAGTGAAGGCACGAATGGTCACAGGTTTGTGGCTTGGAAGATGCATTAGATTAAGCTGCGTCAGTTTCTGAACCTTGGCACAGTGGACACATTGGGCTGGATTACTGTGTGGGTTGCCTTGTGCACCATAGCATGTGGAGCCGTATCCCAGGCCTCTACCCACTAGACAGCGTTGGAACACCCCACCTCCCCAGTTGTGACAGCCAGAACTGTCACCAGGCATGCCAGCTTTCCCTGGGATGCCTAATCAGTTGAGAACCCTGAGCCAAGCAGAGATGGGTCTCCTAGCTGGAAGAAAGCACAGGAGAAAAGCTGTGGGTTTGTTTGCTGTGTGTTGGGGTGACAGTAGGGACAAGACAGGGAAGGCCTTTGCCTTCCTGGAGCCAGTCAAAAGGGCAATTTGTCCAGTGGTAAGTGCCCCCACGCCCAGGATGTCAGGATGTCTTGACTTTTGGGGGTGGGTGGATTGGAGGTTCATCTGAGGAGGGGACCTGAGTTGGACCCTGAAAGTCCAGAAGCAACCAGCCATTCCGAGTGCTGGGACCAGCAAGTGCGAAGGTCTGAGTTAGGAAAGAACATAGAGAGCCAGAGCCTGAGAGCATGGGAGGCAGAGGGAGAGACAGACAGCAAGGACTTGATGGTATTCAGAGCATGATGGGAAGCCACTGGAAGGTTTTAAGCAAGGGAGGAATAGTCTAGTTGATTTTTTTTTTTTGAAACAGTCTTGCTGTGTTGCCCAGGTTGGAATGCAGTGGCTGATCTCGGCTCACTGCGAGCTCCGCCTCCCGGGTTCACATTCTCCTGCCTCAGCCTCCTGAGTAGCTGGGACTATAGGCACCTGCCACCACACCCGGCTACTTTTTTTGTATTTTTAGTAGAGACGGGGTTTCACCATGTTAGCCAGGATGGTCTCGATCTTCTGACCTTGTGATCCGCCCACCTCGGCCTACCCAAGTGCTGGGATTACAGGTGCCTGCCACCATGCCCGGCTAATTTTTTCGTGTTTTTAGTAGAGACGGGGTTTAGTGTTAGCCAGGATGGCCTCGAGCTCCTGACCTTGCGATCTGCCCACCTCAGCCTCCCAAAGTGTGTGAAGGAAACAAGGATATACATTCTGGGTGAAGGCTGATGCTGGCTGCAGGTGGTCAGCCCTCAGACTCACTAGTGGATATGGAAGATGAGGAAAGGGGCCCCAGCATGGTCAGTGGGAAGGGCTGGGGACCTTCAGGTTGGGCCCACAGGGGTAGGAGACATTGCTGTGGGGCCATGGGGCAGCTGGAACAGGGAGGTCAGCTCTGTGGAGACCAGCTGTGTGGACGAGTGTTCGCATGGAGATCCCCAAAGCTGCAGATGATCACCCATGAACACCAAGGACCCAGCTGGGGCAAGAATTGGGATATCCCCTTGCAGCTCTGCTCCTTCCTCCACAGATGACACCTTTGAGGCCCTGTGCATCGAGCCGTTCTCCAGCCCACCTGAGCTGCCCGATGTGATGAAGCCCCAGGACTCGGGAAGCAGTGCCAATGAACAAGCCGTGCAGTGAGGACCCCCAAGAGGCCCATTCCCCCCAATAAAAGATTTGGGAGTCTTCCTGGTTGCTGCCTCTTTTTCCCGACCCTCCCTGGGATGGGTCCCACTCCCTGTGGGCTCCTTTTGGGGCTTGTTCTTGGCAGTTCCTGTGCTGTCCTGTCTCCCAGACCCTGGCTGAGAACTTGGCCCAGCCTGCTGCTTAAAGACACCATGGGTACCTGGGTTGCCTTGAGACCCAAGCCATTGTTAGCAGTTAGCCAGCTACACCAACCACTCCAGGGGAAGGGGAGGACTGGGAGGGACACAAAGACCACAGGAAGCCTCAGGGACAACACATTCCAGTTTTAGGTCTTTTTCCTTCTAAGTACCCCCCACCCCCACACTCTGCATGTCCACTCCCAGGGGCCTCTTGTCCTGAGGACAATGGCCAAGAGCAGAAATACAAGCTGGAGCCTGTGTCCTGGTTTGACAGCACGTTCAATGAGGGAACCCCAAAGCGGACCCACACAGGTCCACCCACACTGGGGGCTGCAATCAGGGAGGGAGGTGGCTGCCCCCTTACCACACCTTTAATAAACAGTCTACAGACCCAGTTCCTGCATTTCTCATTTTTATTTGACAGAAAAAGTTGCTCTTGCTGTACAGATTTTAAAAAACCAAAATGCCTTTAAGAAACGTGAAAAGTTGGGGGGAGGGGTACACAACCTCATGGGGGGCAGTAGGGAGCAACTAATTCCAACTCCTGCCCCTACCTTCCAAGAACACCTTACACAACCTCCAGTCCCAACCACCATCACAGTCACCCCCTGGGAACTTTTGGATACAACTGGGGCCATGCCTCCCTGGCCCTGACTCCAGGCTGGGGTGTCCTGAACTGTATCCTCCCCTCCCCCAACTCCCATCTGCATTCCCTCCCACCCCAAACCCCCCAGAACACGTGAACCAGGAAGAACTCACGGAGATTAACATTTCACAGGAACAAAGAAAAAAAAAGGGAGGGAAAGGGAGCCCTTCATCCAAGGGCTGCTAAGGTTCAAAGGAGAGCAGACAAGGACCCTCCCACGGCTCTGCTGGGGAAGAAGGGACACTCCCTGTGGCTCCAGAGCATGGGGTGTGGTGGAATCCCCCAAAGACAATTTATGGAGACCTGCAACAGAAGATACGGGTCAACAGGGAGTTCTGACCCTAGTCCTCAAGGCCAGCTTCTGGGCCACTCCCAAAATGGGGCTGCCACCCACCACCACAACTGGCTCCCAGAAGGCGGCCTCAGCCTTCCAGGACGATGCGCACCTGGAGGAGCGGTGTCTCATGGGCCGAGGGCTAGGTGTCTCCCTCCTGCGCTTGTGGCTGGGGGATCGGCTGTCCCCACGCTGGCCTCTCCGGGAACCCCGTTCACTGCTGCTGCTGCAACACAGGACAGACATCAGGCCACAGAGTGGCACCACCTCAGGCACCACAGATCCACAAAGCTTTCTTGGTAGAAAGCAGTGGCAGCCAGACAGGGCTGGGTGCTGACACCTGCAGCTGGCCTTACCTCTGCTGATCCCGTGGCGACGGCTGGGGCGAGGGACGGCGACGCTCCACAGGCGAGTAGCTGAGGGACCGAGAGTCCCTAAGGGAGTCTATTGGCTTCCGGGGACTGCGGGACCTGGGGAACACAGTAGGATCCAATAGCACCACGCCCTTTCAAGCACAGCGGCCAGCACTCAGGACCACCCACCCAGGTCCTGACCACCAAACCTCACACCACACAGGGCCAGCCTCAGACCCACCTTTGTCCGCTCACTCACCCATCCGCCCGCACACCATCCACCGAGTGCCCAGTGAGCAGGCACAGGGTGCAGCGGGGGATGCAAAGATAAAAGACATTCCCTGCCCTTGAAGGAGCTCAGTGGTGAAGGAAGGCACGCACGGCCCCGTGTGTGGGAAGCAGGGCTGGATGTGCGTGGCTCTGGGGACCCAAGGAAGGGGGACATGGGGCAGGGCAGGGAAGGGGCAGGGCAGTCTTCTCGAAGGTGCTGTTTGAGCGGAGTCTTGCAGAACGAGGAGTTCACCAGGCGGACAAGGAAATTCCAGGCAGAAGGAACAGCATGTCCAAAGGCATGGGCTCTCCTTAAACTGCAAGGCGCTGGGTGTGGCTGGAGCACAGGGCATGTGTGGGGGCGGGCAGGAGGAGAACACAGGGCGGGCAAGGCCCGTTGGTGAAGAGCCTCACACGCCACTCCCGCAGAGGTGGGGCTTTGTCCTGCAGGCCACAGGGCGTCCCGAAGGATTTGTGGAGTGGAGGGAAGTAGCCAGATGTGCGTTTTAGAAAGGTCCCTCTGGCTACATGTGGAAGAGAATGGCGTGGAGGCGGGGAGACAGGGAGGAGGCTGTGGACAGAGTCGGGAGAAGATGATGGTGGCCAGACCAGAGCCCTGGCAGTAGCAACAGGGAGACAAAGCTAGAACCCTGGGACCAGGCTACGTGTTGAGGGAGGGAGAGGAAGAAACCAAGGACCCCCCAGTCCTGGCCTGAGTGCCCCTGTGGATGGCGCAGCCCTTCGCCAGAACAAGGTGCAACGAGCGGGGGAGAGAACAAGCGCCTCTTCCCCCACAACCAGATGCCCAAGGTCACGTGAGACACCCAGCCGGGAGCTCACACCCCAGGGCCCTGTCTCTCGATAAGTCACTCCCCCACCCTCCTTCCATCTCAGGCAAGGCAGCACTCACCTCCGCTCGCCAGGGGGTGGCTTCTTGGGGCTTGCAGGTTTGGGCAAGGCCTGAGGGCCAGGCTTAGCAGGGGAAGGCGAGGAAGAGGAGGAGGAGGAGGAAGAGGAGGAGGAAGAGGAAGAGGAGGAAGAGGAGGAGGAGGAAGAGGAGGAGGAGGAGGAGGAGGAAGATGAAGAGGAGGAGCTGGAACTGGAACTGCTAGAGCGCCTCTTCCGTTTGGCTGGGGTTGGCTCCGGAGGACGTCCCTCTCTAACAGCCTCCTTTGGGGCTGGGGTGGGGCTGGGGACCCTGTGGGAGGAGAGGAGTGTCACAAGGAGACAAGCTGCCCCAGCCCCAACCCTACCTTCCTTGGCCTGGAGGAACGGCAGTGGGGGGAGGGGTGCCTGAGAAAGGCGCTGGGAGCTCTCCTAGCCCTGTAAGCCAGCAATTCTCTGGAGAGCAGTGGTGCGAGCTGACCCAACCTCTGCTAACAGAAGCAACAGGCTGGGGCCCGCAGCATAAGGGATCAAGGTTAAACCTCAAGAATGTCCCTGATGGAGGAATAAGGCCTCTGGGCTCAGGTGTGGAAGCTGAAGCTGGGTAGTCTCCTTCCTCGGAGAGCCGCAGCTTGGGGAGGCCCCTGTGAGTGCAGGTTGGCTGGGGAAGGGGCCGTCCTGCCTGGAGGCAGGGAGAGGGATGGGATGACCTCTGAAGATCCTTCCAGCCCAGGGAGTTCCTCTTGAGGTCTAACTGCCATCCCTCCTGCTGTAAAATTAAGTCCATTTCCTCTAGTTCTGTCCTCTGTAGAGACGGAAAACTTATCATTATCCTCTAGAGAATGAACCTTTGGAGACTTTTATCTGTCCCACTCCTCCTCCCTCCGCCCCCGCCCCAGCATTCTCTTCTACCCCCAGCCTGAGGGTCAAGGTCCCCATACCTCCTCCAAGAGTCAAGCACCTGTGACATGGTTTCTCCCTCCCCACTCCCAACCCATCCCCAATACCTCCCCACTGAAGGATGCTAAAGTCAAGCTCCCTCACCTCTTTAGTGCCACCTCAGGTTGCACAGGAAGGCTAGAGCCCTCTGAGTCGCTAGAACTGGAGCCAGAGGAGGAAGACGACGACGACGACGACGATGAGGAGGAAGAAGAGCTAGAGGACGACGACGAGGAGGAGGAACTCCGCCGCTCCTTTGCTGGCTGCAGGGCGGCTAATGCAGAAGGCTGCTGGGCCCCAGTAGAGGCAGGTGGCTCCCCCACATCAGAGTGGGGCACCCCGGGGGCAGGGACAGAGAGCATGCCATTGTGGTCACCAGCAGAGGACGTGGTCGTTGCCACCGCCCCAGAGGAAAGGGACTGAGACCCTGCTACGGGGGTGGTCTGGGCAATCAAAGAACGGGACTGGTCTGAAAAAGCAGAAGGCACAGGAGACCTCGGCTGATCCTGTGCTGGAGGGAGAAGAGACTGTGAAGGAGCCTGGCCCATTCTAGAGGAAGGGGAGGGAGCCCGTTCAGAGGTCATTCTAGACTGGCTTGGGGCAGACGGTGGTGTTCTGGACCTGGCTCGGTCAAGGAGCGGTGGTGAGGTTCTGCCACTGACACGCTCGTAGGCAGAGAGGGGCACCCTGGGGCTGGTGAGGTTTGCACCAGACAATGTTGGAGCCATCCTAGCACTGGTGAGGCTCGCGGGGGCCAAGGCTGCAGCGGTTCTGGAGCCGGCAATATTCACAGGAGCTGTGGCATGTGCAGACCGAGGACCCACCAGGTTTGCAGAGGCTGGAGCCTGTGGTGTTCTGGAGCTGGAGGGATAGTTTGCAGCAGTTGGTGGGGTGCCAGAGCCTGTGAGACTCAGAGCTGCCAAGGCAGCTGGGGTTCTGGCCCCTGCTAGGTTCACAGCTGGGGCTGTGGGAGTGCGAGGGTCAGCCAGGTTCACAGCCGAAGGTGCCACCGCTGTTCTGGGGCTGGCCAAGTTCATGGCCGCTGCTGCAGCTGGCGTTCGAGTGTCAGCCAGGTTCACTGCTGTTGGGATGGCAGGTGTCCTGGCGCTGGCTAGGTTCATGGCTGCCGCAGAGGCTGCAGGAATCCTGCTGGCAAGGTTGGCTGCTGGAGCGGTTCTGAGACTCATGAGAGGCACCGGGGCTGGAACCTGGGACATTCTTGCAGCAAGGCCAGCAGCAGACATGGACGGAGGAGGCCGAGCAGTGCCAAGACTGATAGCGGTCAGGGCAAGTGCAATCCTGGACTGAGCATGATTTTCTGGCACAGATGTTCTCTGGTGGTCAGGTATTCGGGGACCTGGACCATCCATCATGGAGCCACCGGCTTGCTGCAGGACAGACATGGGTGTTCTAGAGCTGCCAAGGGGTTCAAGCATTCCAGGTGATCTGCAGCGGTCAAGAGGTGTTGGGGACATGCTAGGACGACTAAAGCAGCTCATTCTGGAGCTGTTGAGTGCTACTGGAGGTGTCCGCGAACCAGAATGATTTCTTGTTGCTGGAGGAGTAGCAGATCGTGAACGATCAGAACTACTTCCAGATGCTGAACGCCTGCGGATGGCTGGAGGAGATCTTGTTAAGGACCGTTTGCCCCGAGCTGCTCGTGGAGTACGGGATCTGGAGCGGCGGCGGATAGCAAGTGGTGAGCGACTTCGAGAACGTTTGCGTGGCAACAGTGGCGTTCGAGACCTAGAGCGGCGCCGAATAGCTGGAGGTGTCCGGGACCTAGAGCGGCGGCGTGTCACTGGTGAGGTTCGAGAGCGGGACCTTCTTCGAGTTACTGGAGATGTGCGAGATCGAGACCTCCTTCGGGTGACCGGCGATGTTCTGGATCTTGATCTTCTGCGAGTGATAGGTGAAGTTCTGCTTCGAGATCGCCTCCTGGTTACTGGTGGAGTCCTAGATCTGGACCTTCTGCGTGTCACTGGTGGAGTTCTAGAACGGGAGCGCCGGCGTGTTGTTGGTGTTCTGGACCTTGAACGACGACGGGTTACTGGTGGTGTTCTGGATCTGGATCGCCTTCTGCTCACTGGGGATGCTCTTGACCGGGATCTTCGTCGAGTCACTGAAGTCCTGGACCTTGACCGTCTCCGGCTGACTGGTGAAGTTCGAGACCTGGACCTACGTCGGCTTATCAGGGGGGTTCTGGACCTGGATCGCCGGTGAGTGGCTGGAGAGGCTCGAGATCTAGAGCGTTTCCATGGGGCTGGTGATGTCCGTGAGCGAGAACGCTTCCGACTGGTTGGGGGTGTCCGAGAGCGGCCTCTTCGGCGTCGAGAGGAGGTCCGGGAACTTTCCTGCCGGGCAGGGGACCTTGAGTGATAACCAGAGCCTCCCCTCCGTCGCCGAGTAACCCGTGACCTTGACCGGCTCCGCTGTCTTCGCCGAGAGGTTGACTGAGAAGATCCAGACCTATCTCGACGTCGGGTTGTTCTGGTTTTCTCTCTCCTTGAGCGGGAACGGGACCTCTGCAGTCCACGAGGCTTTGGTGAAGGAGAGCGGCCTCTCCTTGAGGTTGTCTTAGTGCGTGGAGATGAAGCTGAGCGCCGTCGGCGTGAAGACCTTGACTTTTCGACTGGCTCCGGGGAAGACACTGAAGGACTTCTCCGGCGCCTTGGGGGAGTTCTAGAGCGAGTTTCTGGTGAGGATGAGGCAGAACGGCTTCTACGGGAGAGTCTGGCCTTCCTCGTTAGCTCAGGAGATGATCGAGAGCTGCGACGTCGAGGTGGTGTACGAGACTTGGTCTTGGGCTCTGGTGATGACCTGGAACCTCTGCGAGCAGTTCTGGATTTGGGCGGATGTTCAGGAGAGGACTCGGTACTGCTGCTTCCTTCAGGAGAAGGGCCTCTACCTTTGCTTGATGAACCTGATCTGCTTCGTCTGGGAAGGGCCCGAGGGGCTGGAGCTTTAGGTTCAGGAGAGGAATCAGAAGCACTCTGTGCCCTGGGTGCTGCTCTTGGTTTATCTTTCACTTCAGGTGAGGAACCAGACCTACTGCGCCGAGGAGAAGGTCGAGATTTGCTGTCAACCTCTGGAGATGATCCAGAGCGACTCCTCTGCCGAAGTGGGGTTCGAGTCTTGGCTTTAGAATCTGGAGAAGAATCTGACTCACTTCTTTCCTGAGGGGATGCACTGGGTTTCACATCAAGTTCTTGAGAGGATCCCGAACGACTTCTCTGCCCCAAGGGAGTCCGAGCCACAGTTTTCTGATCAACTGATGATTCTGACCCACTTCTTTCTCTCTGGGGGGTAAGACACTTGTTGTTGAGCTCTGGGGATGATGGAGAACGACTCCTTGGCCTAGGAGTCTGAGGCAAAGCTTTCGGTTCTGGCGAAGAATCACATTCGCTTCTCCCTCTGGATGGTGTTCTAGGTATATCTTTCATTCCAGGAGAGGACCCGGACAGGCTGTGCCTCGAGGGAGTCCCAGACCCATCTCTAAGTCCTGGAGAAGACCCAGACCTGCTTCTCCTTGATGGAGTTCTGGGTAAACCATCTTTCATTTCAGGAGAAGATGCAGAACTACTTCTTTCTCTCGAGGGTGTTCTCGGTACAGCATCAAGCACAGGTGAAGAGACGCTCTGATTTGAAGACATCCCTGCCTTTTCCACTGCATCTGGGGATAACTCAGAACTGCTGCGTCTAGAGGATCTTGTCGATTGTTCTTTCATGTCTAGAGATGGATCTGTTTCCAGCTGATTAAGAAAAGGTCCATTTAAATCCTCTTTAACCTCAGAAGAAAATCCAGTATTCATTTCTGTACCAAGTGGGCCTGAGTTTCTAAATTCTAAAGATGATTCAAAGCTGTTCTCCCTGAGTGGGGAGTTAGACAGTTCCTTATGTTCTGGAGAAAAATGTGGCCCACCCCAAGATGAGGCCACTGCAGGAATTTCTACTGCTTCCAAAGAAGCCTGTGACTGGCTCTGATCAAGAGTCAAAGACACAGCAGGCCTTTCTTCTACTTCAGGAGATGATTCAAAGTTACTTGCAGACATTTCTTTAAGTTCTGAAGACAAATGAGACAGGACTTGGCTTGTGGGTTCTTCAGACTTCTCTACCACCTCCATTAACTCTTCATCTTGGCTTGATGTAGGCAATGCACTATTTTGCTCTTTTGTTTCTGGAGATGACCCAGCACCACTTCTGTCCCTTGACGGGGTTCTAGGTGCGTCTTTGAACACTAGTGAAGACTCAGGTCTATCCTGTACTGGAAAGGGACTAAATTTGTCTCTTTGTCTAGGAGGTGATGCAGTAGCATCCTCCTGAGGGAGTAAGGCCATTTTCTCTTTTGAGTCAGAAGTCTCCAATCTACTCTGCCCCAAGAAAGAATTCGAGTCCACTGTAGGATGTGAAGAAGAGTCAGACTGGAACCTGCTCAGCTCAGGAGACATTGCGGATTTCAATGTAGGACTCGCTGACAACTCACCTCTATCTTGTCTTATTGGAGATCTGGATGCCAGCTCAGTGATTGGAGATGAAGACCTGGACTGACCTCCCTTAGGCGATGTTTGAGATTTGCTCTGCAGAGATGGTGATTCTGAGTGACTCTGTCTCACTTCTGGACTTGAAGTATCAGATCTGTGGTCTGGTGAAGTTTGAGATTGTCCTTTCAGTTGCAGAGATGAGAGTCCAAAATAGCTCTCACCTGGTGGTGTGCTAGATTTTACTCCTGCACACAGAGAGAAGGATCCAGGGCAACTCTGAACTAGTGAGTCTTTAGACTTCTCTTGGGGACATGGCGACTTTGATCTAGAAAGACTTGGCCCTGGTGGAGTTTGGGCCTTTACTTTGGGGTGTGGTGAAATAGACCCTGAGTGACTTTGTCTTGGCGGTGTTTCAGGTTTCACTTTGGTATCTGGTGAGGAGGACCTAGAATGACTGTATCTTGGCAACAATCTGGATTCCACGTTGGAGCAGGGAGATACTGATCTGCTTCGCCGTGGAGTTGTTCTCGATGTCACCCTACTAGGACTTGGAGAAGAGGAGCCAGAATGGCTTCTTTGCCTTGGTGATATTACTGCCTTCACTTTGGGTTGTGGAGATGACGACCTAGATGGGCTTTGTCTGGGAGGTGTGCTAGATTTCACTCTAGGAGGAGAGGACCCTGAGCAACTATGTCTCGAAGGGGTCCTAGATTTCAACTCAGGGTCAGGTGATGATTCAAAACAGCTCCGTCTTTGTGGCGTTACAGATTGCTCATTGGTCTGGGGACTTGTTATGGACCCTTGCCTTGGTGGTGTTCCAGATTTCACTTTAGAATGAGGAGACGAACTGGAATGACTTCGTCTTGGTGGTGTTTTAGATTTCTGTTTAGGTGGCGGAGAAGAACTGGAGCGACTGCGTCTAGGTGGCGTTCTAGATTTAGCTTTAGGTTGGGAAGATCCAGAGCGACTGCGCCTGGGTGGCGTCTGTGACTTTTGTTTAGGGCATGGGGAAGACCCTGAAAGGCTGCGCCTTAAAGACAAGCGAGATTTTGCTTTGGAGCGTGGTGAAGACAGAGATCTGCTCCGCCTTGAAGAAATGCGTGATTTCTTCATTTCTGGGCTTGAATTGGACCTGCTTCTTCTCTGAGATGTTCTGGATTTGTTCTTCCGGTCTGAAGATGAGCCAGACCTGCCTCTTCTTTGAGGTGATCTAGAGTGAGATCTTCCACGTCTAACTAAGCTTCTACTGCGGGATCTTCCTCGTCTTGGTGTCCTAGATCGAGACCTCCCTCTCCTGGCTGGTGTTCTGGAGCGTGAGCGACCACTGCGTCTAGCTGGGGTTCTAGAGCGTGAGCGGCCACGTCTGGCTGGGGTTCTGGAGCGTGAGCGGCCACGTCTAGCTGGGGTTCTAGAGCGTGACCTGCCACTTCTCCTGGCTGGTGATCTACTACGAGACCTCCGTCGTACTGGCGATCGGGTCCTAGATCTGCGCCTAGCAGGTGTTCTAGACCGAGACCTGCCCCTCCGGGCTGGTGTTCTAGACCGAGACCTACGCCTGGTGGGTGTTCTGGATCGTGATCTCCGCCTGGCAGGTGTTCTAGAGCGTGACCTGCCCCGCCGGGCTGGTGTTCTAGAACGAGATCTGCCCCGAGTGGCTGGGGATCTAGAGTGGGACCTCCCTCGCCTTGCTGACCTAGACCTGCCTCTTCTCTGGGTATTTCTGCTCCTAGACCAGCCTGGTCGCTGAGGAGACCTAGAGCGGCCACGTCGCTGGGGGCTTCTAGATCTTCCCCACCTCTGTGCAGACCTGGACCTACGCCACTGGGGAGATCGGGATCGAGAATGACCTCTCTTTGTAGGGGTTCGAGACCGAGATCGCCCTCTCTTAGCGGTGGCAGGGCTACGGGACCTCCCCGTCCTACGGGAAGGGGTATGAGAATGTGATTTATCCCGTTTTGCTCGGCCATGTGAGCGATTCTTGGATGTGGGAGAAGAAGAAATCTCTCGGTGGGACCCCGGAGCTGGAGCAGGTTTAGGACTTTCTGGGGAAGAGCTGGCATGCCGAGAAACTTTGGTAGGTTGAGGGGATGGTGGGCTGCTCTCTGAGGAAGAAGACTGGGGAAGTTTCTCAGGAGATTTAGGTGGTGAACGGCCCCGAGTGGGAGAGGCCTCAGATGGGGGGTTCACTGGCTCCTGGCTTAAGGGGGTTGTTGCAAGTGGTTGTGGGGAGCCGCCATGTCGCTCAGCAAGGAGCGGAGTGGGAGCAGGTGGTTCTGGGCCTGTGCTGCTCCTTTCCGGAGAGGGGCTAGGTCGAGCTGCAGATTTCTAAGAGTGAAAGAGAGAGTAGGGATAGGGATTCATAAACGCCAAGACTTCACATCACTCCTAAGATCCCAACACCCTTTCCAATAACTTTTCTTTTACACATCCCCTGACCACAAGCAATCACTTTCATTCAATAACAAGGAATTATAAAGAACAGTGGGGAAAACATATGAAGATATGGATAGTCTGAGAATCTTAAAACTGGAAGAAACACTAAACGCAAATAACTAACACACTACTACATTTAACAACAAATACTACTACAAAATGTTATCAAAGCGGAAAAAACTATCTTTAAATGGAAAAATAAGCAGTTTCCTAAAGCGAATGGCAACTTCACCTTTTAAGAATAACTCTATTAAAGGAAAAGAAACAACATGAATAAAGATGTGAGAACATGATTTGTTTGAAGAGTAAAAAAGCAGACCAGGATGGGAAGAGTACAGGAAATGAGACAAAAACCAAATTATTAAAAGCCTTAAATGTAATTCAAAAGCAATAAGGAAGCAGTTAAGTTTCTGAGGTCAACCAACTTGTAATTTGGAAAGGTAATCCTGGATGACATGGAAAATTGATGACAGAGGCCAAGAATTTACACTGTAATCACTAAAGCAAGAGGAAATGATTAACGCTTAAAATTAGAAAAGAAAACTACTGAAGACTATTCCAGTGTTTCATTCAAACTATTGGTGGCAACCCAATGGATTAAACAGTTTCAGTGAGACACAACGAGCATTTAATGAAAAAAGAAAAGAAACTAGAGGCATTACACGGCGTACACAGATAAAATACAACTTTGTTCCAGTTCTGTGTATAAACAAGATACAATATAAAACCTATTAGTATCCAGTGAGATTTGATTCTAAAGGGTTCACAATTCAGTCTAGTAACAATACAAGTTCTGCAGATACAGTAAGAAAACTGGGAGATCAATGCAGAAAAAAATAACCGAATTTATTTTAGTAAGTTACTACCTCTCCCTTTCATGTCACAAGTTTATCCTGAATCTATATACTTGCAATCCAATGAACATCACCAACTCAAGAACATACCTCCTTCTTGTCTTTATCTTTGTCTTCATAAGGGCTGCTAGGCTGTTTTGTAGCAGGCTCCGGGCTACTAGGCCGTTGTGTGTTGGTAGTAGCTGGTTCACTGAAAGGTGCATCTCCCTCCCCTCGTCGCCCTGAAGCAGGGGAAGGACTTCGCCCAGTCAAGGCAATTGTATGAGTTTTAGCTGCAGCACTTCGAGACCTGCAGAAGTTAATTGAGGATGGGGGAGAGGAAGGAAATCAGCTCAAAGGGAGAACAGGAAACCCCCTCCCCAACTCCCATCCACCTTTTCCAACTGTACAACCCTCTTCCAAAAAGCCTGCTTAGTCGCATAACTCAAATCATTCACTGAAATGCAAGTACAGTCCACTTTGGTTCTTCTCTTCCCAACACAATCCCAAAGAGTGTTCTCCCTCTACCCCTTCACTCACCTCCCCCAAACATCCCCAAACCATCCACCCAGCCCACTCCCTACCCGCTTCATTCACAACTCACCTCTGAGCCCACCTCCTTCAGGAAGCCTTCCCCGATTAAGGAAGCCAGGGTAAGGATTCCTTCCTCCCCCAGACACCACGAACAAACCACCACCCCCCCTATTCTGGCAGTCCATATACATCAGAACGAAACAAAAAATAACAAATAAACAAAAACAAAAAAAAAAGAGAAGGGGAAATGTATATGTCTGTCCATCCTGTTGCTTTAGCCTGTCAGCTCCTAGAGGGCAGGGACCGTGTCTTCCGAATGGTCTGTGCAGCGCCTAGCACACCGTGGGCGCTCAATAAATATTAAATTAATTAACCCATCATTCCCTCTCCCTCCCTTCCTCCTGGACTACCCCTTACCGACTGCGGGAAGTATCAGAGGAGGAAGCAGAGTCAGCAGAAGTTGAACGGTGGGCCCGGCGGCTCTTGGGGGCTGGTGTTGTACTTCGAGACCTGAAGGAAGACCACCGCCACAGCTAAGGGTACTGCTGTACCTGCCCTGGATTTTCCTCACCTACTCCTCAACCTTTTACCAGTTAGGGACATAACTGACTCAACCCCTTCCCACTAAGGTGGCGTTCACTTACTTTCTAAGCAAATTCCCCACAAATTCACTCACCGCTTTCGTTTTTTGTCCTTAGATTTACGTTTGCTCTTTGGAGTGGGAGACCTGAGAAATAAGGAAAGGTTGTTAAAAGTAACTTTTTTAAAAAAGGAAGTAAAACCAAAAGTGAAATGGAAAGAGTTAGGGAATGTTAACAGGAGAAAGATCAAGGTATTGAGCTTCACTTCAAGAAAAAGAAATCACCACTCTACATGCCACTGTGCCCTCAATGAGTTAAAGAGCTCTTACCTATGCTTACGCTTCTTGGACTCGGATTCTGACCTGTCGGAAAAAAGAGAAGAAAAAACATAAAAAACACCTCTGCCTGAATTCAGCAAGCCTTCTCCAATCACTCAAGTACTCACACCTCGTACCTGTGCTTCTTCTTCTTTGAGCTTTTCTTTCTCTCCCGTCGAGGAGAGCTGCTCTCTGACCTGCTAAAGATGGATTCAGAAGCAAGATCATTCTGCTTGGCTTCTTTCCTGGCCCTCCCACTTACAATCTCTCCCCTAAAAAGGTTTCTAAAACACTTGAACATCCTAATAGCACTAATGCCCCAGACCTAAGCCCAGGACTTCTTTCTTCCTTCTTCAACAAGTAACTCCTTAAGGCAACAAACCTCAAAATGAAAAAGGAAATTCCAGAATCCAAAACGTTGCTGGCTGATCTTAATTGGCAACACTGCAAACTCAACACGTCCCCACTGCAAAACTCAGATATTTCTTCAAGGTGAGGCCTCAATGGTAACTCCCTCCTCCCTGACAACTATCTCCTGCTTTGTGGAAGCCAGAACTGTCCACTTCCAGAGAGAGAGTACACCACAGGACTGGTCCTCTGGCTAGCAAAGTAACTTTCCAACTAACTTACCGTCCTCTATCTTTCTTCTTTTTCTTCTTCTTCTGCTTTGGGGTTGGTGAGCGAGAACTGCTAGACTCCCGAACAAGGCTGGGGAAAGATGAAAAGCAGCAGAGATGAGCGCTAGGACAAACGTTCCTTTATTTTCTTTAAAAGACAGTCTCAAAAAAATATTTAAAAAAATTTTTTAAATAGTCTCGCCCTGTTGCCTCAGCTGGGGTGCAGTGGCAGCATCATAGCTCACACTGTAACCTCCAACTCATGGGCTCAAGAGACCCTCCTGCCTCCACCTCTCTAAGTAGCTTGGACTACAGACACGTGCAACCACCCAGCTTTTTTTCTTTTTGTAGAAATGGGGTCTCACTATATCGCCCAGGCTGATCTCAAACTCCTGGCCTCAAGTCATCTCCTGCCTGAGCTTCCCAAAACGCTGGAATTACAGGCGTGACCCACCGTGGCTAGCCCTTGGACAAATTTTCTTAGACACCTCAACTTCAGAAAAACAAAATCTGAAGAGTTTGGGAAGAAATCAGTCCATAAAAGGAAAAAAATAGAGCAAGGATCTTACAATCAAGAAAAGAAGCTGACAGTGGTTTCTTGGCCTTGTATACCTGTAAGGTTTGGGAGGCTCAGGAGCCGGTTGTTTAGCTTCTCGGGCACGACGCTGAGGATCAAAAGAGCTGCCATCTACGTAAGAATCACTGATGCCAAAGGCAGCACGAAGTCTTTCATTCTTCTTCTCATTCAATTCTGCCAACTGGTGAGTCTCCGTGACCCTAGAGAAAAGAAGGGCAAAAGTCTGAAGGAAATATAAAGGACAGAGCCATATTCAGAACACAAGTATAAGCAGGAGCCAAATAAGACATGGAAAAGGCAGACAAAAGCAGGAAGTCCCACGTAAGGAAAAGGACGGGAGCGGCAGCCAGCAGCCAGAGTAGAGTCCAGAGTCATCGAGGGAGAGTGCAACACTCACGCTGGCCTCTGCCCTGGGGTCTCCTCCTTGCCCCCAGGGTTCACATCCTTCTCCAGCAACATGAGTCGAAAGGTCGCCACTTTCTCCTGAATTTGCTGTTCCTCGTACCTGAAGAACAAATCCCTTCAGGGTTAAGCTTGACAGGACACTTTTCCCCAGTCCCAGGTTTCCATTTCCCTCATTCCCAAAAGGGGCCCTTCCCTCTCCATGCACACACAGAAGTTTCCATTCGCTGTCACCCTAAAGTTCCTTCTATTCAGTCTAATCTTTTCCCATTATCTTTCTTCCCTCTACTTACTACTCCCGCTAGAACAGTGGATTTTAAATATGCTACACTTCAGAGGCCAAAAGAAAAAAATTAAGCAAGCAGGGTTTCAAGTGCTTCTCCCCAACTTCAATAAGAACGTGCCTTTTATTTCCTGGGATTCCAAAGTGAGGGATACTGTATAAAAGGGTCACCACTGCTGAAGTTTAAAACCACTGCTCTAAAAGAGTTTTCTGCCTTAATGTGCTCCTTTTCCAAAATTTCCCTTCCCAGCCCATGATTCCCTCTTCTTCAAATGTTCTTCTAATTCCTCTTTTCCTGCCCATGCTACTTTCCAAGGTCTCAATCCTTACATCCATTCTTCTTCTTTTCTACCAATGACAACACCTATCAGCTTACCTAGCTCCTCTATCTGGTCTCTGCTTTCCCATCTCTCCCCTGAAACACATTTTTGTTCCTCAACGGCCCCTCCCTTCTCCCATGTGCCTCCATTTAATCCCTCAGGCTCCCATCTATGCCTCAGACACACAGCCTTCTCATTTCCCACTCTGCACTGTCCCTTAACTGTTTTCAATTCTCTAGAGCTCATTTGCCTCCTCCCCTACCACAACTCCTTGCCAGGCCTCTTTCAACCACCCTAAGCTCCCTACATCCCACCTAACACCCCCAGCTCTGCACTCATTCAGTGCTTGACTCTCCCCCAGCTCTCCCTCACCCCTGCTCTTCCATCATCTCCTCCAGCTCGAGGCATCGCAGCTCGACGCGCCGCTTGCGCTCGTGGTCCAGGATGTCAGGATTAGGCCGCTTCACCAGGGCAGCCTCCAGGCGCCGCAGTTCCTCCTCTCCCTTGTAGTCAGGCCGCTCACCCCGGCGGCCCCGCACCAGGGACAGGTTGCGCTGGACGTAGCCGTTGGTGCCGCTGCCCCGGGGCGTCGGCAGCCCGATCCCGTTGTACATGGCCCCGTGCCCGGGGGGGGCACCACCGCTCCTGAGGGGGAGCGGGGAGACACGGGTCAGGCCCCTGGCCCCAAACTAACCACTTACCATCCCACACCCAAGTCCCTGCTCTCCTTCATCCCTATTTCAACATTTATCTTCACACTAAGTCTTCGCTATATAATGCTCCACCATCCTCCTGGTCTGCCAAAAAAACCACTTCTTCGTCCTTCCAAATTTCCTTTCTACCAAATCACAGCCCAGTTCTTACCTTTCTCTCAACGCCTTTGCACAGATTTCTAAATAATCCCTCCCTGCACCTAGATTTTCTTCTTTTTCCACCCTAGGCAAACAAGGATCTTGTTCCTCTAAAATCTCTCCACACTGTCCCTTTTCATTTTCCTTTGGCCCCAAAATGCACAAGTGGCGTCTTACCAACTACTCTACTTTCTAACCTCTAGTAACCAACCAAGGCCTCCTGGGCACAACAAATACCAGACATAGATCTGTGGCACCCAAGGGCCTCTAGTCCATGTCCAAAGACTCTCCCAAAAACTGACCTACAGATTTCAGACCACCCTATATGAATACGAAATAAACTACACAGCCCCTAGGTATCTGAACAGCAGACTAGTTGGTTCAGAATGTGCAGCCTCACACCCCAACTAAAGGTCAGCACGCACATCAGAAACACACATGAACCTTGGATAATCTTCATACACTTCACCTCCCAGGTAAGGGCCATTTCCTTGATTCCAAATATTTAAAGATCCTATCAACCATCCTGATCTTTTATTCCTCCAATTTCTTTCCTCTCAATAGGATTTACCACAATTTGCAGTTCCTCCAAGTCTTGCCAGCTGTCAAAAATTATCTGCTTTCCACTCTGCTCTATTTAAACACATCAAATCAGTCTCTGTTCCAACCGTTCCCATACCTTCTCCATATTCCTTGCTCTAAATCTATCTAGAAACCCTCTCTACACCCCACTTTCATTAATGTCCAACTGTTGGCCTTCCCCACCAATCCCCTGGATAGTACTTCCTAGTTTTTTTTCTCCCAGCCCTGCCACTTCCTTCTTTCCTGTGTTAACCCCATGCCTCGTCCCAAGTTCTAGCCTTTCAACTAGTCCCAACCCTGATGTGACTCTGAAAAATTCTCAAGTCCCAGCTTTTCTAGTGAGATTCCTTGGCTACACATACTCTCTTTCTCATCCTCATCCTCTCCAAGATAGTTTCCTAGAACATACACGTATGAGGAAAAACTACCCAGAAAAAACCCTACGGAATAGACAAAGTGGAGAGAGTGATCAAAGACGTAAAAGAACTGGATAAAAGGGAAGGATGCATTTAGAAAATTCCAGAATGAAGAAGCATCATACAAATGTTTGGAAAAATATACTAGTGCATGCACGCACACAGAGTAAATATAGAAGGGTGCTAGCCCATACCTCCTCACCCTAGACTAAGGATGGGTCCCTACCCAATCCCAGTAGCAGACCCAATATCGAAAGTAGAAGGTGACAGAGGAAGCTAAACCTGGAAAAGGCAAGCAAAAATCCAGGAAAAAATGAAAAACATTATGACTCAAAAAATCAATTTCTTCTCTACACCCCAATCCTCATTTTCATCTTCTAGTTCCAATCCTCCCCACAGTTTAAAACTAGGTCCTTCTTTGCCTCTCCCTACCCCACCAAATTTCTGCTTCCCTTGCAGCATGTCTTTGACCTGCAATTAATTCTTCAGCTCAACCATTCACCCACACTTCCATACCACCTCACACAAAAATCCTCCCACTCCCTAAGAAGGGAAAACCGAAGGGAAACCCAGGCCGGGTAAGGTGGCTCACGCC
Organism: Mandrillus leucophaeus; assembly: GCF_000951045.1. Taxonomy (NCBI): domain Eukaryota; kingdom Metazoa; phylum Chordata; class Mammalia; order Primates; family Cercopithecidae; genus Mandrillus; species Mandrillus leucophaeus. Next base: position 1,712,561 of record NW_012102477.1, on the reverse strand, counting down.
TGTAATGCCAGCACTTTGGGAGGCCGAGGTGGGCAGATTACCAAGTCAGGAGATTGACACCAGCCTGGCCAACATGGTGAAACCCAGTCTCTATTAAAAATACAAAAATTAGCTGGGGGGCGGCGCGTGCCTGTAATCCCAGCCACTCCGTAGGCTGAGGCAGAAGAATCGCTTGAACCCGGGAGGCGGAAGGTTGCAATGAGCTGAGATCGCGCCACTGCACTCCAGACTG
>NW_012102477.1:1708792-1710564 GCF_000951045.1 Mandrillus leucophaeus | reverse complement strand
CGCCTGGGCCGCGCTGCACGTCAGCACGACTAACTCCGTGCGTCAGCACGCAAACGCGCGTCGCGGGGCTTGCCGGGAACTGGAGTGCGTCCCGCAGCCTTTTGCGCAGGCGCCGAAACCACAACGGGAAGTATCGTTTCTTCAGGCACAAGGCAGGTTTCACCCCGTTGCCAAAAGACTAAGCGTCCCGTTGGCCAGTGCAACGAAGAATGGAGGAAGCGACCTAAGACGCCGCGTATTCGAAGGCCTTCCGCTGCAGGGAGGAGCCACAGGGCCTAGCGCCGCCTAAGCGGGGCCCGAGCGCGTCTCGCCTCCCGCCGTCGAGGCACAGCATTCTGGGAGTTGTGGTTCGTACGTGTCGCGGAGCCCGGATGTAATTTCGGCTCTGGGCGCGGCGGCCATTTTGTCTCCCCATGTTGGGAGTCGATAGCCTTGGCACAGTGGTGCTGCCGCTTTTGTGTAAGTATGGGTTTCCCGAGCGAGCCCGCGGCTGCACAGCAGTCGGCCTTCTCGTACCCGAGAGAAGCCGCCTCAGACCCCAGCCAGCGGGCACCCCCGGAGCCCCCGAGCCTGGCTGCAGGCCCTACACTTGTACCAGGGGCCCAACCAGCTGCCTGTGGCATGGGCCACGCTCTCCCGATGTAGACTGGACTGAGGCCCGACGGCTGCCCCTGGGGGTGGAGTTCGCTTCGCTTCCGGTAGGGCAGCCAGGCCAGGGTCCCACTGGACCCGGGACGTGATACCCGTGGAGCGGCACATACAGGAACAAGTCAGGAGAAAAATAATAAGCACCTTAAAGTTTTCCACTTTTCGGTACCGTACTTCCTGTTAATGTTTCTAAACTCGTGATTCTGGACCTGATAATCAGCCCCCGTCCCTCACAGCAGAGTTGTAAGACGCTGGGCTGCTCGGGCACAAGGTCATATCTAGCCCCACCGCTGGCGAGCAGCCCAAGACGTGGGCTTAGCTGTCCTAAGCAACTCAGGTGGCCTTGATCCGCAACAGGACGCGGTGCCACGTAATGAACTGTCCGTTTGAGTGCAAACATTTACATTTGATACTACGATTTGGGCGTGATTTTAAGAGGCAGGGTCTTGCCCAGGCTGTTCTCGAATTTGGAGCTCAAGCGATCCTCCGACCTCAGCCTCCCAAATAGCTGGGACTAGCCGTGCACAAGACCCTATCTGGCAATTGTTTTTTTGTTTCTTTTTTTTTTTGACGTGGTTTCACTCTTGTCACCCAGGTAGGAGTGCAACGGCGTGATCTCGGCTAAATGCAACCTTTGTCTCCCCGGTTCAAGTGATTCTCCTGCCTCAGTCTCCCGAGTAGCTGGGAATTCAGGCGTGTGACACCACGCCCGGCTAATTTTTGTAAATTTTAGTAAAGACGGGGTTTCACTATATTGGCTAGGCTTGTCTCAGTTTCCTGACCTCAGGTGATCTGCTCTCCTCAGCCTCCCAAAGTGCTGATATTTTACAGGCGTGAGCCACCACGCCCGGCCCACATCCGGCTTTAACTTTTGTTTTTCACTTGCCCGTGGGAGGATGTACTCATCTCAGATGCTGGAGCCGGGAGACCCTCCCCCTTCCACCCCCAGCTCCTGCAGGAGCTCTGATCGCTGGTTTGAGTGCTTGAACTCTGCATCTGTGGACGGTGCTTCTGTAAGCTGGGCGCACCTTGGGAGTGGCATAGCAAAGTGGCAAAGGCTTTGCCTTTCTGGTTAAACACCCCAGCACCTCCAATGAGACCCTTTCCTGTACCCCCACTGATAT
>NW_012102477.1:1704978-1706135 GCF_000951045.1 Mandrillus leucophaeus | reverse complement strand
AAAAAAAAAAAAAAAAAAAGAAGGAAAACCAGTAGGTGCTAAGCAAAGGATATTAGGTCACAATGTTTCGGAGAACTTCTAGGGAATGAGCCACCCCTACCTCACAAAAAAAGACGACGACCCCACAGCATCTAAGGGGGTGCTAAGACACGGAAAGTAGGAAGATCGACACCACACACAAATCACCAAACCAAACGATTTTATAAAACTCTTAAAGTGGGGGCCATAGACAGCGGATATGTAAAAGTTACCCAAGGTAAAAGCAGAAAATAAAAGGTACAAAGGAAGACAAAAAGACCCTTTTCTGTTGGGAAACTATCAGAGTGCCAAGCTAACAAGGAAGTAGAAAGATATCCTTAAATTCAACATTAAAATATGCAAAAAAGGAAACGGTACCAAAAGGGGACACAAGGGTTGTCCAAGAAAATGGACCTCAGGAAGCACAGCCAGCTCAGCACCGGGGCGCTCCAGCGCGGCTGAGTGGACACAAAGAACCCAGAGAGCTAAAATAGTAGCTTTAGAAGAGCCCTAAGCCCACGCACTTAGGATGAAAGGCAACAAAACATTCTGAAATTTTGATCCAGATTCGTCCTAACTGAAGGCGAGTGGAAACCAAGCTTCAGAAGAGCTGTGTGCCAAATAACGCCTGAAACCAACCAGAAAACTTATATACGAGTCTGGCGTTTTCTTCCCAACGAAGGTCTCCAAAAGCCTCCTTAGTTTTAACAAGAATTCTCGGGAAACGTTAAAAAAGTGTAAGAAAGAAAGGAACAGTCTACCTTACAAATGTAAACTGAGTGCCTTCACTTTCTTCACAATTTTTAAGATCTGGGGTTTCTCCCCGCCACTAACAACTCAAAGGCTTGATAGCAGAGTCCAAACCATTTAAACCGGGCCCACGGAGTTCAAGGCCCTCCCCGCAGCGCCGGGGCCTATTTTCGGCCTTGCGGAATGGGGGAGGGGGCTGCGCGGCGTCCCGCAGTCTGGGAGGCCCCTGGCACGGGCAGCCCAACGCTGAAGAGAAGCCCGAGAACAAGAGATCCAGAGCCTGGGGCAAGGGTCCGGGAGCACGTCCCCCGCCGCCGCCCCTTCCCCGCCACTTAAGGGCCGAAAGCGGCAGCTGCGGGAAGGCCACCTCGGCCGCACGTGTGGTGGGG